>NC_072731.1:143973762-144297815 GCF_026930045.1 Uloborus diversus
GCTAGAAATTACCTGGCAATCGCTTTTCGACGTCCACATGAAAAAACAAATGAGTGGCTTTAAAGGGTAAAATTATGGAAAGTTATTTCAATCAAAATCAAAATGCAGCCTACATTTATTACTTTACTTTGAATTAATAGCTTGAACACATTTTAAAAAGTGTCGTTTAGCATTTTAAATAATGAAAGGTGGTAAACTAAGTCATTTCTTTTGCAAAACTTAGTTTTCACAGTAGTTGGAATGTGGGACAAAGTGAAATGGTTAAGATGACTGGGTTTTTTCAAAATGAACAAATAGGAAATTTGTTTTGAAAATTACAGTACATAAAAAAGAACATTTTATTTCATAATAAAACAGCAGTATTTTTTTTAATTTTTGGCAGTAAACTTGAGTCAAAAAAAAGTGGAAAAATTTCACTTTTTTTTTATTTTTATGGGGCAAAGTGAAAAATAAAATATTTTTCTAATGAAATAGTTTGTATTCTATTACAAAACATATTTTTGATTAAAAGAGTAAGTAAATAAAACATTGATTATATAAATGAAAAGATAATGAAGTAATATAAATGAATAAATGAAAAAATAATGAAGCAATATAAATGAATAAATCAATTAATATTTGAAGAAAAATAAATGAGCGAGTAAACGAATGAATTAATAAGAAAATTAGTGAATGAATGAAGAAATAAGTGAATTACTAAATGAAGGAATGTAAATGAATTTATTAATAAATGAAAGCATAAGTGATTTATATTAAATGATTGAGTGAGCAAATGAAGCAAACTATTTCACTTTGCCCCGTATGTACTTGACTAAATGGACAATTTATTAAAAATACAAATAATTTTAACATTAATAAAACCAATACTGTATTGAATATTAGGAGGTCTCAATTAATATTCAAAATGTTAATAAAAAGAACTTTATCATTTTATAGTAACAAACATAATTTTTGACTTACAACAAAATATTACAATATGAGTATCATTTTTTAAAAATTGCCTGTATTACCAAATGCTTTAATCTGTATTTTTTGTATTATTAAAATGTATTTCTTTCGCGACTGGAATATACTACATATGGTACTACAAAGTCAAAATAATACCAGATAGTTGGAGTTAAAAGCAAAGTAAATATTTCATCATTTCACTTTGCCCCATGTTCCCCTACTTAGTTTTCAAAATTTAGTTCGGGAAAATATCGCTTTTCTAACTGCGTTGCCCGGGGTTGCACGGTCAAACTCGAAAATAAAAGTTGTATCAAGTGACGCATGTTCAAAAATCAGGCTTAAATAAAAGAAGAAAAAAAAATGTAAAAGTTTCCTGGAACATGCAGAAAAGAGCAATTTTATGATTCAAATTTTGACTTTAGACATCTTATCTAAAATTCAAACTATTCAGTCATTGTTATTAATGGGCGCAAACTTACTTTTTCACAGATTTACTTGCAAAAACCCCTTTATGTTACCCCCTTAATTCCTGAGCATCAAAGGACCTTTGTGTCAAATTCGGCTGAGAAAAGATATGTACCTCTATGCCTCAGAGCCAAAAGGATGTTAGTTAAAAAGTGATTTTCCGTCTATTAGTGCATTGTATGTAGAAGCCTATTCCGCATCGAGCCATGTGAACGTAACTCTTAAACGAGCTGGTGTGTGCATCACATGACTTCCCTTTACGCCAATTTAATGATAATAGCGCCTTGGAGTAAGCAAGGAAACACGAAATATTTTCGCCCCTAGTTTCTTGCGAACCGAAGCAATAAAACGTTTTACACACATTTATTTCCCCACTAGTAGTACCCGCACGACTTCGCCCGTAACAGAAAAATTAAAAGGTCTTTTGGTGCGCCTGTATTTACAAATAATGTATTGTGAATTTTCTCGTCAATTGGCTTGTACTCATTTTACGGTTACACGTTATGATAATTTCGTATCTCGCCAATTGGCTTGTGCCCATGTTACGGTTACACGTTATGATAATTTCGTAATTTACCCGACCATCTTATGATAGTTTTGTTCTTAAATTTGGAACAGAAAAAGAACCACATCGAATTTTCAAAAAATCGCTTCGAGGTGCACACCCCCCATGCTACATACTAACTTTGTGCCAAATTTCATGAAAATCGGCCGAACGGTTTAGGCGCTATGCGTGTCACAGACATCTTACAGACATCCAGACATCCTCCGGACAGAGAGACTTTCAGCTTTATTATTAGTAAAGATAAAGAAGATAAAGATAAAGATTCTTTCCCATTTTACTAAATTTCTGTGAAAAATGGGCTTAAAATTGGAATAGAAAAAGAACAAAATCGAATTTTCGAAAAATCGCTTCGAAGTGCACACCTTCATGCTACAAACTAACTTTGTGCCAAATTTCCTGAAAATCGGCCGAACGGTCTAGGCGCTATGCGCGTCACAGACATCTTACAGACATCCAGACATCTAGACATCCTCCGGACAGAGAGACTTTCAGCTTTATTATTAGTAAAGAAGAAAAGAAAAAAAGAAAGATAAAAAAGTAAAGAAAAGAAAGGTAATTTTCAGAACAAATTCTTTCCCATTTTATTAAGTTTCTGTGAAAAATGGGCTTAAAATAAGAATAGAAAAAGAACAAAATCGAATTTTCGAAAAATCGCTTCGAGGTGCACACCCCCATGTTACATACTAACTTTGTGCCAAATTTCCTGAAAATCGGCCGAACGGTCTAGGCGCTATGCGCGGCACAGACATCCAGACATCCAGACATCTAGACATCCTCCGGACAGAGAGACTTTCAGTTTTATTATTAGTAAAAAGTAAAGATTATTGGCAATTTTAAAGTGATTCAGTGGTTAACTCTTTAAATATCACCAACATTGACCGAATTAAAACCAGACTTAAAAATTTAAAAAAAAAAAAAAATCGCCAAATTTTTTGCTAAGTTGGAGATTAAACTTGGCGGCCAAAAGCTTGGCGATACATCGTCAAGTGTTTGACAAATTATAACACCACTTGAGTTAGCATTGAAATTAACAATGACTTCCCCCCAAAAAGGTGTAAAAGACCCCCTTAGGAACAAGCAAATGCAACCAAAACGGAAGGTGCACAACTAGACCCCACTAGGAGTCTACGTACCAAATTTCACCTTTCTATGGCATACCGTTTTTGAGTTATGCCAGATACATACACACAGATACACATACGCACATACATACGTACATACGGACGTCACAGGAAAACTCGTTGCAATTAACTCGGGGATCGTCAAAATGGATATTTCGGGTGTCTGTACGTTCCTAGGCATATATCCACGTGTGGCCAAGTCGAAAAAAAAAACTCAACATTCATTCAAGGGTGAGCAAAATGGAAATTAAGGCCGATTTTTGAGTGAAAATTTTTTCGCGAATACAATATTTCCTTTTTTGTAAAAGGAAGTAAAAAGAATCCTTTTCAATTTTTTATGAGGGTTAAAAGAGCGCGCGTCCCATCCTTTGCATGCACCAGAAAAAAAATTCTTCCTCTCGCCTGTAAAACTATCATAATGTGACTTACGTCCTTTTGGCTCTGAGGTACAGAACTGTGGGTTTGTATAAGGAACATACAAAGACACCCACACTCACACACAGCCATTTATATATATATATATATATATATATATATATATATATATATATATATATATATATATATATATATATATATCGGTAAAGGAATAATAATTTTGCATTTTAATTTTTTTTCTTTTATTGATTTAAACGTAATGTCTGTAGAACAGAGTACTATTCCTGAAATACGTTTATGGAAGTAAGGCAATTGCTCGGAGTTAATAAATAATTCCAAAATAATTTGTTTGCTCATAAAATCTGCTCTTTATTTCACGATGCTTTGTTGGAAATATACTTAATATTCGAACTAGTATTGTTATCCAAGTTCAAAATATCTACTAAGAGAATTTTGTTTTATCGTGACTTTTGCATTTGCGTGGTTCATTTTACTCTGGGTTAATTGTTCTGTCTGTCAAATCGTGGTGCTGTAATCAGAGTATTGGTATGCAGTATTTGCTATAAGGTAAATAAATTTTTTTTAAAAACCTGTGTTTCGTGAAATTCAGGAAAGTGAACTTGGAATCACATTGTTTTGATATATTCACTCATTAAACAAAATATTTTCACTTCGCTCTCCTTTCAACGGTTTATTGAAGACAGGACCGTGAAATTTCTGCAACATTGCTTGCATATAAACACACCCGTTTATGATTTAAATAATGCAAGAGCTCTCGTGGCAAAGATGAAGAACACGGTGATAAATCATGCCGCTTTAAAAGCAAGTTCGGCAACTCCGCTTCCTCTCCGTTACGACTGACCATTTCAGTTTCTGCGAAACCAAACGTACATTTTCGTGAGGCGAGTCTGGAACGCTCAATGAAATCTCAATTCAGCTGTAGATGGATGAGCTGAAAAGAGCGATCATTTAATTTAACATTCCGTCATGTTTCCTTCAAGTTGATTGATAAATGACACAAGAATTAAGATATGTATAAGTAATTACACATTCATTGCGGTTGAGAAATCGTAACATCCGGCCCCTTTGCCTCTAATATCTGGAGTAAAATTATTCAAAATGTATTTTATCAATTATTTTTTTTTAATTTCAGTAGTATTTTATCTCAGTATCCAGGCCCGTCATTTGGGGGGATCAGGAGGGGACAATTGACCCTTCCCTCTGCCTTTGAGAAAATGATGTATTTACGTATGTGTGGGCATTGTTTTATCTCTGGTGCTTTTCGATATATACATTGAGTATGTACCCTTTAACTCCCACTCCCCCTGGAAAAAAAATTAAATGATGGGCCAACCAGTATCCCTGTAAATTGTAAAAAAAAAAAGAATACATAAAGGCCCGGCAGCACAAACAGCGCGACGCCTACGACATGCAGCGCGCAGTTTCTTGAGAAAGTCTGCATAGTATTTCTTAGTTGGGAGAGGGATGGGGGGGGGGGAGGGGGGGGGGGGGGAACTTAAATTGTTTTTAAGAAAAAAAACCTTAAATTTAAGCAAACGAGGATTTGTGGTTTTTCATCCATACTCTGAGTTTTTAAGCTCATCATCTAATTTTTAAGTGTTTCTCGGTAACGATTTGGCTTTTATGATAAATCTAATGTCTGTTTACGTTGTATGCTTTCTTTGGATCCTTAATCCGTATAGCAGACTGTTAAATGAAAAATCTGCTGTCTGGTACAAATATACAAATTCAAGCGAAATAAACGCAGTTATTAGAATAGAAGAGCTAAATACATTATGACTAATATTAAGGAATTGAAGCTCGTACAAGTAAAAGGAACGACGTTTTTCTGATTAAAAATACATTAAGTACAGTAAATTTTATTCTTTAAAACATCATATGAGTTAACTTTATGTCCATTGAGCAAAATTTCTATCGACACAATTCAAAATAAAGGTGCAGTATTTCCCCAAGATTTCAGTTAATTTATGGATTTTCAAAAGGATACATCACTCTCTTGATTCTGCTAAAATAAAAAGCTCCAACATTTCCTTTTTGTTAGCATTGAATCCAAAATGCGTTCCTTCAAATACCCCGAAAACTCATATCTGCAGATGTTGCCGTTTACCTGCCCACGGTAGTGCATTACTAAACTTACAGTTCAAAATAAGTAGTTATTTAGGAAAAAGAAGTATGCTCATAATAGTCGTTTTGAAGAAATGTCAGTTTTTCCCTACCTAACCAAAAAAGGAATAAAGCAGACAATTCTTTCCCGAGTTCAGTTTGTGTTTGCAAGATTTCGTAAAATAACATATTTTTTTTCCCTTCCCACAGGGCAACAATTTTGGAATCATTTTCAACTTATTATTCTGGACTCATTGCATCTGTTCCAGTTAAAAAAGTGAAGAAACGACCGAAGCGGGAGTCGCTGATGGATCCTCATTTCGATCATGACATGCATTCCGTTTGGACAACGAGAAACATTACTTCAACTTAACATGAGATTTACGATACTTGTGATATTCACAGTCTAAGGTGCCACATTTAGTTTGTTACGGCTGTGCTTGCCCGAAACATTTTGCATTCACTCTATATATTTTAAATAATGTAAACATCAAATAAACACGTTTGTTTAAAAATGCTGCCGAATAATAAATTATGCTATTAAGGCTATTTAGCGTTTCTAAGAAAAAAAAAGCTCACATTTTATCCATATCGTGACTTATTTAATGTCCATTACAAAGTTTTTACTTTTCAATGCAAATTTAATAGTTTTTCAATAGATGAAAAAAAAGCATTGTTATGAGAAGCGTTATAGGGATGAATGATCAGTTAATAAGCATTTAAGAGCGATTTCATTTTCAAAAAAATTGTTGACATTGTTAAAAATTGTAGCATTTGGTGCATAGCAGTTTACACACTTTAAATGATACAGGATATGAATTTATTTTAACTCTGAACAGGGGAGGTGCGTCTCACATACCGCTCAAAAGTTCATCCAATCACCCCTATTTCAGTTTCAGTCCGATTGAATGGTTTTTCCCAATAGCTTTTTGTTTTGTGTCCTTGAACACCCTCATTGCTTGTCAGTGTCTTTAGGCAAGTGCATATGGTTTAAATTTCATTGCATTCTTAGAAGCGGTCTGTGAGACCGCACTTGCCCTTCAGTGTTACAATTTTCGTCAGTAGTAGACATGGCTCTTAGCGTTAGAAACCGCGGATATAGGTTCATTTAATCTTAGCCGCGTTATGAGGAAGGGATGCAAAATATTCTAGATGAGGTTAGGATTTGTTTGAAATGTTCACAAACGTTACGCAATGATGTTCTAGGGAGTATGAAGACTGAATTATTTCTCGAAATACGACGGGAAATACTTGTAGTTAAAGGGCTGTCAAAATTTTCCCGTAACTTGATATAATCAATTTTCCGGTACTAAAATGTTCTGTATATATTAAGCAAATAAAATGAAATCATTAATAAATAATAGATTCATTTTTATTACGAGTAGTTAGTTATTTGCTGCAGTATATGATTTTCTCGAAAAATCTTAAGACTCTTAGCAAAATTTCCCCGGAAAAGGTATATTTCGATTCAAAATTCAAAAATATTTTTTCCCCCAGCTAATAAAAGTTCAAAGAACATCTGACGGAAATTACAGGAATGTATCTTAATTACACGATTTTTAAGAATTTTTTAAATAGAGCGGTCTCTGAGACCTCACGTCCCCTGTTACGTCCTACTTTTTCACCTCCTCTGTTACGGGTTAAGGAACTTAGAGGAAATTTTATAGTTCGGCACTAAGTTTTTTAGTGTGTTCAAACAAAAAAAAAAAAAAAAAAAAAAAAAAACTGCCCCAACCCAGTAAATGAACACCCCAGCAAGTAGACACACACACAGCATTTTCTATTCGTTTCTCTTTTTGAAATATTTGGAAGGAAGTTACTTCAGTAGAACTCGCTTATAACGAGTCCCGATTTAACGAGAACCTACATTTAGCGATGGCAGTAGAAATATTCGGTTGGTACAATGTTAAGTCTATGGGAGCAAAACTCGCTTTTAACAAGAAAACCCCGCTTAAAGCGAGCAATATTTTTGTGTTTCATAGCATTTCCGTGGACTTTCAGTTCACCTTACCCATTCTTGGAAAATTCTTTTGACATTCCGAAGTCAATCGAAAGTTATGATGACACATAAATCCTGAAAACAAGTGATAATGGCTCTTTTTTATGAATTCGTGCAATAAAGAAGCATTCGACAATTATACATGGGTTGGCACTTTTGTTATTAGTTTTGAGATATACTTTTGAGGATAGTGTAGCTTAAAGTCAACCTAATGTTGTTGTTGTTGTCTTGTGCCAGCTAGGCTGACAATTTGGGATGCGCTGCTTCACTTTTCCAACTGTACCGTAATTTGGTGTGAAGTCCAACTTCCACAGTACACACATGCCATACGGCCCCATTTATAGGGTAGACAACCATTCACAGCACAATACATTCACACAGAGGAAAGACAGGAGAGAGAAAGTACATCCATACTCGAGCCAGGATTCGAACCCGGGACCACCTAGTCAACCTAATACAGATTTTAAAAAAAAGAAAAAAAAAAAAACGAGCTGATGTGTGCATCACATGACTTTCTTTTACTCCAATTCAATTTCATTTTCCCATTATTGGCAATTTTAATGTGATTCAATAGTTTACTCTCTAAATGTCACCAACAGTGGCTAAATTAAAACCAGGTTTTAAAAAAAATTAAAAATTTGAATTTTTGGCATTTTAAATTCAAATTTTGTTTTTCGCAATCACGAGCGTGTGTCTTTGTGTAGGCGTGTGCGTGTGTGTCTGTGTATGTAGGCGTTTGTGGTGGTGTATAGGCGTGTGCGTGTGTGTGTATGTGCGCGCGCGTGAGTGTAAGAGTTCGTGTGTGTGTGTGTATATGTATGCGTGTGTGTGTATGTATGCGACAGTGTGTAGGCATTCATGTATGTAGGCATGCGTGTTTGTGCAGGATATGGACGCAACCTGGAGAAGGTTTTCGATAGAGGAGCAGCAACGGAAGGGGCCGGTCGACGGTGGTGCTGCAGAGGAAGGAGGGGGAAAATAAAATCATAGGAACGTCATTCAAAGGTCAAATGAAAACAATAAACAATTCGTGATTGCTCAAAAAAAAAAATCGTCGAATTTGTTGCTAGGTTGGTGACAAGACTTGGCGACCAAAAGACTGGCGATATATCGTCAAGTGTCCACCAAATTATAACCCTACTTGAGTTTACATTAATTAACAATGATTCCCCCCCCCAAAAAAGGGGCAAAAGACCCCTTTAGAAACACCCGAATGCAACCAAAAGGGAAGGTGCACAACTAGACCCCACTGGGAATCTACGTACCAAACTTCAACTTTCTAGGACATACCGTTCTTGAGTTATGCGACATACATACGCACATACGCACATTCGAACATACGCACATACATTATATACGTACATACAGACGTCACGAAAAACCTCGTTGTAATTAACTCGGGAATCGTCAAACTGGATATTTCGCGTTTCTATACGTTCTTAGGCACTTATCCACGTGTGATCGAATCAAAAAAAAAACCCTCAACATTCATTCGTGGGTGAGCGAAATGGAAATTAAGGTCGATTTTTGAGTGAAAATTTCTTCGCGAATACAATACCTCCTTTTTTTTAAAAAAAAGGAAGTAAAAATAACGAAAGCGATAACGATGAATGTAAGAGAATTTCAACCTGAATTACCCTCAACATCTTCAACGGACTTTTGATGTGCAGAAAAACTTCAAACTATGTTCGAAATCAGATGAACAAATTGCGATATTTTTTGGGCCATGATTTTTCTTCGACAACAATAACACAAGGAACAGACAATAAGACATTTAGAAGCAAATGGACTAGCTTCTTTAGTATTGTACAGAAATAAATGCACACAGCAGGTATGAATGAATTCTTTAGGCTTTTTTCCGAACTCGTTTTTTGCGAGCACTCGGTTATAACGAGCAAATATCGGATTACTTTCGCTCTAGTTAAAAGCGAGTTCGACTGTACTGCCAGTTCGTCCAAGAAAAATGTTTTAAAACTCTTTTAAAAAAGAAAAACGAAAACAAAAACAAGCTGTTCATTCACGAAGGGAACCGGGAAGTCACTAGTCTGTCTACATTACTAATATAGTTATGTTTTCGAAAAATTGGAGCATTTCTTTTCGAATCATTACTTATTTCATGTAATCAGTTACCTAGATTTACCCGAGGATATGTTTTGTTGTAATTCAGGGGTTTCCAAAACGAGTACCTTAGGAAGGGTGCCGTGAAGCGTCCATGTTATCAATATTATAGGTAAAAAGGAAATAGCATAAGATGTCGTGAGAAAATACTTGTACTTCAAAAGGTGCTGCGAATGTGAACAGTTTGAGAATCCCTGCTATAATTAATAAAACAACTCGAGAGTTTTAAAAACTAATAATGAATCGACAAATTTAACTTATATTTTCACAAGTGAATAACATATTCAATTCAGTAGCTAATAATCATGTTTGTAGTTTTGCCATTTATGCAAAATGCATTCTTTTTCACATTTAAGTTAAATAGATACATATATTTTGTATAAAATTGTTTTGCAAAAAGAAAAAAAAAACAGACTGCAAAATAAATTTTAAACTGTAATTTTATTTCTGAAAACTCATTGGAATGTTTCAAATTTAAATAAGTGATTCATTTTATTTTTTAAATGGAAGAGAAAGGAATTTATATAAAAAATGATGAAATTTAAAAAGTTCCACTAGAATTGCGATTTATTCTAAATTAAAATATCATGAGAAAACAAATTGGTGAGTTTTAATTAATAGTTAAGAATTTAATTATGCTAATGAATATAAATTTAAATTTGCAGTGTTATTATTCGAAATTTTAATTTACAATTAATCTTTATTGCTCTTAGAGTGTTTTCAATGGAACTGATTCAAACTGCTCAAATTCTCGTGACGTAATATTCTGATTACGTACTGCTACATAGTAGAAAAACTCTGAAACGTCACTGATCATTTCAGGCATTTCACGCATTTCCACCAATTTTCTGTGAAATACAAGTTGATTTGCGAAAAGTTTCCTGAATCGCTACAAGTTGCATGAATTCAGACTTCTTACTTTGGTGAAAAATATTTTTCGCCAGTGAAAGATCGAAAAGTTTCGCCGCTTTTAGCTCAGTTACAGCCCTTAATGAGCCCTAAACGAGCGCGGAATGGGTATGGTGCTTTAAGAATTTGAGACAAATACGCTGTTCGGATATTTGCTGGCACTTTCGTCTAAGCTTCGGCCCTATTTCCTTTAGGAGCTTTCCTGGTAAATCAAGTAGTAAGCTGCCCGTTATTTTTAACCGACTTCCAAAAGGAGGCGGTTATCAGTTCATACCGTATGTATGTTTTTTTTTTGTTTGTTTGTCCACTCATAGCGTCTCACCTAGTGAACCGATTTTGATGATTCTTTTTTTAATGGATAGAGGATGGCTCAACTTAGGTCCCATTACTTTGTTTGACCATATTTGTTCTTTAGATAAAAAGTTATGGGCAAAAAACAGTAAATTTCCCTATTAAATGATTAAAATCATATTGTAGCGAAGTTCGCTCTTTTCATCCGTGGATAACGGTGGCTCAGTGGTAGAATTCTCGTCTCCCATACGAGCAACCCGGGTTCAAATCCCGACTAGGACAAAGTGAATTTTACTAAAATTTCGTTTCTACTGTTTCCCGTATTTTCTCGAATGTTCTATTAATTTCTGTATCTTTTCAAGTCTGGAAACTTCCAGCACTTTTTCAAGTTGTATATAAGGAGATGTAACGTTCATTCGTGGTTCTGAATAAAGATCTCGAGTTGAGACTAACGAGTATTCGCTTCATTTGGCTTTCACATTGTCTTCGCTTTCTTCATCTACGCGACAATATGAAACTCATTGTTATTAAAAGTTTGGTGTCATATAACTGTAACATTAATAGTAATTGTAATGATAATTTTGAATAAAGGCTTTTCTAAAGCAATACAGTGATATAGAGCCGAACTTCTTACTAGGTAACATCTTACTTTTACTGAAATATCTACATTTACACTAAAAAGAATGAAATAAAAAAATTTTGAAAAAAAAAAATAGAACCGACTTCAAAATTGCTCTAAAAAGTGAAAAATAATTTTATTCTTTAAACACCTTCGATAATACTTTTACACATAATTTTTGAAGTTGGTGCAAAAACAAAAAGTAAAATCCATTGTAACCATGCTTCGTTCATATTTTTATCAAAAAATCATCCAAACTTAGGAACGAAACATTTATATCGTTACTCAAATATGCTGTCATCAATGCGTAATGCATGTGGTAGTGAAGAAACTGGACCTGGTTAAATTTAAACTTGTAGTTGAGTTATGGCTGTGAATGATTTTATCGATCGTTTTTGCGCCAACTTCAAAAATTATGTTTAAAAGTATTATCGATGGTGTTTAAAGAATAAAATTATTTTTCACTTTTTAGAGCAATTTTGAAGTCGGTTCTATTTTTTTTTCAAAATTTTTTTTTCAGTAACGTCTCCGAATTTTTTGACAGTGTGATTTAAATTGCACTTGGTTTAAATATTACACACATTGGTTGTTTCAAATAAATTTATTTTCTGAAACTCATAAAAATATTTGAATCATTGAGTTCAGAAACCAGTCATCTCCATCAAAATTAAGTTTACAGCAGAGGCAAAAAAAAAAATAAAGAAAGAAAAAGAAAAATAACCTGAATTATTTAATATTCATTCGACATGTTGGTATTTTTCTTTTATCGTGGGATAGGAAAGTTTATTTAATCTTCCACTACTTAAAAATGATAATAGCACTTCTTGTTTAGCTAATAATTAAATAAAATTAAATAATTAGAAACTGGAGATGACTTGTTTTCAGACAAAAATATCATAACATACTTTCCATCACTCTAATAAGGAAAAATATTAACAATTCTACATTGAAAACTTGAAATAAAATTCATTTTATATTCAACAAATAAAATGAATATGGATATTTCTGCCGCTGTAATAATAATTAACAGTTAACGAAGTAAATTTCAAAGCTAAACTTAATTCAGAACTCCAGAAATCCTCTGCTGAATCATTACAGTCTGTGCTGGGCCACAACCGAGCTTCTTTGTAAAAAGCCAAAAAATCATTTGTCATGCATTTTAACACTTTTTTACTGTCTATTTTCTTGTACTTTATGAAAACTTTTCCAGAATACGCACATCACTAGCAATGTGGGTACTTAAAGTTACCTTTTTTTTTTTGACAAAGCAAACATAATGACTGAAGTGAAAAACCAACATAAATAAAGCACAAATTTTCAAGAAAGTTCAGTGTATAGCTATTTCAAGCATGCAATGGAGACTTTATCAGTACAAAAAACTCACCACACAGCAAGAAAGTTGGGAGAGAACTCAGTTCTCTCCCAAGTCCGTTCTATTTCCGACTCACAACATTTTACTTACTTATTCAGTTAAGTATAAGAATGAAAAAATAATAATAATAAACTTTAACAGTTCTCTCATGACGTACTTTTTACGACTCACAACATTTTCCTTACCTATGCAGTTAAGTATAATAATAATAATAATAATAATAATAATAATAATAATAATAATAATAATAATAATAATAATAATAATAATAATAATAATAATAATAATAATAATAATAATAATAATAATAAAAATTTAATCGCTTAAATAAAGAAAGAAAAATGCACATTTTGTAGTACATTTAGCTGTTCTAAATTTGTGACGTTTAAACCACTGAATAGCATTGAACAAAACTCCAATTTCTATCCTCATAACTTCTGTGATGTTTTTAATTTTCCGCCATAAATACATTTCAAAAACCAGTTTAATGAAGCGCATGGAACAAACTTTGAAGGAAAACATAAAACCGCCGTAGAGGTTTTATCTTAATATTATTAATATAAACAAAATATTTTCAATTTTTAAAAACATAATTTGTACAATACGAATCCAACCAACAAGAAGAATAAATAGAACACGCAACGCTAACCATAAGACGATTATTGATATTTTGAAAAAAATCAAACCAACGGTAATTTACATGTAAGATTCAAAAATAATAAATAAATAGTAAAATATCAAGCATTTTCTCTTTTCTGTTACAAAACACTTTGTATTTTGTGTCTCCTGCCCGAAACTATACACTAATCTGCATTCTATGCCAGATGTCACTTAAATGTTGTTACTAACTTGCAGGAGATGTAGGGATTAAGAATCGGAATCACGTAGCATTCCAGGGTAGAAGTAGCCCTCTTTTGATGCTCGAATTTTCCTTTTAGATACTGAACGCATAGAAAAAGTTAACTTAATGCATTCCTAGTCTTCCTCTTAAATACTGCGAATGTAATAAAATTGTCAATATAATAAAACAATGCTTCTTTGCTGACTTTGGCTTAATGTCATAAATTCAAGACGGCTTTAAAAAAAAAAAAAGTTTCTGATTGGTAAAAAACGAGCGTAGCGCCGATTTTTGTGCTTCAATATTGTTAAGTCTGGTTTAAGTTAACTGTTTCAAAGCATTTCGTTGGCAAAGGGGAGAGTTTTGTGTTTTTGAATAGGGCCGTGGTGGCCTATTGGGTGGTGGAAACTTTTGGTCTTTTGAATAGGGTCAACATTAATAACTTAATTAAGTCATTAATGGTGACTGGGAGACGTTAAATATGCTCTTCGTCCCAAAATCCTCTAAGTGAAACGATACCTCAGGAGCGGCTGGACCAGTTATTGCTCGGCTTCTGGTCTGGATCAAAAACTAGAGCTGTCTTCAGGGACCCATCCAACTGGTTAAACTATAAATAGTGGTAAGTACGGGGGACCCTAGAGTGAAAAGAGTGTGCTTTTGAATTCTTGGAATTCTTGCAGAACGCTTTTCTGAATAATGAAGTTATTTTTTATGGTGCTAAGTGACACCGATTCGCCATTGGGCAGTTCCAAGCTAATCTTACCCTTTTTCGACTGGATCCATGGCCGACGAGAGCCCATGTCAGTCCTGTCGGAAACTGGGGGCCCTGCCCTTGAGAAGGTCCGTTTTCAAATCGGAGTAGTATAAATTTTAATAGTTTTAAGTGGGAGGGGAGTTCGGCGACCAAACTGACCAGGGAGCCGCCTCGGCTCGCGGCGACCTTGTCTTCGGATCTGACCAGATAGAAAAACTTGGCGGGTCGCATGCACTCCTTGTGCCGCAGGTTGGTGGTTGCTTTTAGAGTAAATAAGATCTCTGTTTTATTTTACTATAGTGTCTTAAAATTAAAAAAAAAAAGAAAACATTTCAACTAGGGCAGCTAATTTGTTCTCAACGTTAGTTCGCGGACCTCATAATTTGCCTAAGTCAAAAAAATAAATAGCTATACTTTGTTCGCATAAATAATTGAGCAACTGCAAAATAATATATAACTAGTTTTAAGTTAATGTATTAACAAGAAAATAAACAAATCAAATAGCGTAGTAATATTTTTCTCTTTCAACTAAGAAGACTATATTTTATAAATTAATTATGCAATATGTTCAGTTATATCAATAAAATGAATCTTCTTGCTTGCATCTCCTACAAGTTTGTACCAACATTTATGCGACACCCAAATATGTAGCTTGTCGGTCTTGACAATGAGAAAAAAGTAATGAAAACTTCTGCAGATAAAATAAACCACGAGCTGATATGTTCCACTGTTCATTTAAATTCACTAAATTCGTAGCATTTCAATCTTCCGATGGCATTGCACAAAACAACAACTTCAGACCTCATGACTTCAGTCAGGCCTTCGATTTTCTGCAGGGAATCGACTTCAATGACTGATTCGATGAAAGGATCATACATGAAATCGTATCGCCTCGTCATATGTTCTTGAACATATTTTCTAGAAAGGACAAAAATACATCAAAAAATAATTCAACATTTGCAATCAATGAAAATTTAGTATATAGAGAATATTTTATAATAATTGATATGATGGAAAGTGTAAACTTTAAATTTTTGCTCCAAACACGTAGAAGAAAATAGAAAACATCGGTGCAAGAAGAGGCAACTTCACTTTAAAAAAAAAATCACAAATCACAAATGCGTCTTAAAAATTCACTTATAAAGATTTTGTTTTCATATTTGAAATTATGTTAGAGTTTTCCTCATGGGAAATAATTTCAATAATATTTTGAAAAAGTATTGTCATTTATGCGTAATTGTTCATTATGTGTAGAGCTGTTGCATTCTTGCTCCAAATACGTAGTATGAAAACCCAAAAAGATTTCGAGTTTTAATTATTATCACATTAGGTTCTAATTTAGAAAAATAATACTTTAGTTGTAAAAAATACAACAAAAATGTACAACAAACAAAACGAAGCATAACATTAGTTTGAGATGTCTTGTTCTTTTATAGAAGGGGTTCTCATCCTGGGGGGGGGGGAGAGGCTTAGAAGAATTTTAAGGGATAAATAATAAATTATATCATCTGCTTTTCCTTATTATTTATCAATTAATCATCTGCAATAGGCATAAAATGTATTTTTTTGTATAATGCTTGTAATGTTAAGGAGATTTTAGTTATTTATAATAAATTTATAATAATTTATAAAACATCTTTGACTTTTTTTGTCACTTTACCGCTCTATCTTTGGTTATTTCATAGAATAACTTAGTAATGTAAGACAACTTTGCTGTATTATATACTTTGACCGACTTGCCCAGTTATTCTGTAAAATAACTGAATTATACTTTTTAGCGGTCACATATACGCGTAATATCAGCGAAACACAATCCAAGATTAACTGTCCAAAACTTTCAACCAAACTCATATTAAATAGTTTCAGGACTTCATAAAGGCTCAGATAGAACAGTTTGACATGACTAAGAATGAAAAGATATACGCCTGACTTTTTCATATGAGCATCACTTTGGATTACTAAATATGTTTTCTTATTATATAGCTTTTGCCTTTTTCGAGAGTAAACACTGTGTTGTTCAGTACCTGACTTTATCTTGAGCATCTTGAAAGCTTTCTGATACAAAATATGTATCTTGGTACTCTTGATCCTGGTATGGTTGTAGGGCCGTCGTTTCCGGATTAAATGGAATTAGACTTGGTTTGTCCGAAAGAGCATGCTAAAACAACAATAAAAAACAAAATTTACCAATTGATTAACGTTTTTTGAGTTTACACACACACATATTATATATATATATATATATATATATATATATATATATATATATATATATATATATATATATATTATAAGTATTGAGTATTCAATACGTATGCCCGTTATCAAATTTATATATGCAGTCTTTACTTTTATCTTATTTCTAAACATCAGTTAAATAGATAAGTTTCATAGGGGCGAGAGAAGGGGGACGAACCACCGTAAGCGGTGAGGTCACATGCCGAAGGCGGCTGCTTTTATGATAAACTTGCATTGAAACATTGTTTTTATTTTTTGACAATAAATTTATACCTTCAAATTACCTTCCCTTTTCAATTTGTTTTCCGTGAGGGAAAATTGAAAAATGAATATTTTTCAAATGAAACATTTTTTGTTTGTTTTATAAACCATATTTGATCAAATGAATAGATTAATAAAAGAAAGAATGAATAAATGAATAGATAATGAAACAATAAACGGATAAATAAATAACTGAATTAATCAATGTATGCGAAAAAATAAATGATCAAATAAACTAGTGAATACATAAAATAAACCCCAGCCCAGTCATTTCTAGCCGAGTACCGCGGATCAAGAAAATACGTAACTGAACGAACAAATAAGTGAATAATTAAATGAAGAGATGTAAATGAATTAACTAAAAACTAAATTAAAAATATGAATTAATATATGATTTAATAAACAAACGAAATGAACTATTTCACTTTGCCCCGCATGCACTTGACATTAAACTAAATAAATAAATACTGCTTTGAATATTAGTAGGTCTCAACTAATATTTAAAATGTTAATAACAAACTTTATAATTTCTTGATAGCAAAAATATTTTTTGAACTACAAAAAAATCTTACAACCTAAGCATCAATTTTTGAAAATTGCTTGTATTATCATATGTTTTGATTTTCAGAGATAACTTTTTTTCTGACGGTAATAGATTACCTGTGTTACTGCAGGGTTAAAATGTTCCAGATTGATATCTCTGAAAACAGAGTGAATATTTCATCATTTCACTTCGCCCCACATTCCGCTGCATGATAATCAAAGTTCTTGAACAACATAAAGTGAAACGGATTTTTATCTGATCTTTTTTACACCCTTTACAAAAAAGGAAGTATTAAATTCACGAAAAAAATTTCACTCAAAAATCGACCTTAATTTCCATTTTGCTCACCCCCCGAATGAATGTTGAGTTTTTTTTTCGACTCGACCACACGTGGATAAGTGCCTAAGAACGTATAGATACGCGAAATATCCATTTTGCCGATTCCCGAGTTAGTTACGACGAGGTTTCTCGTGACGTCTGTATGTACGTATGTATGTATGTGCGTATGTATGTCTCATAACTTAAGAACGGTATGTCCTAGAAAGTTACAATTTGGTACATACTCTTAGTGGGGTCTAGTTGTGCACTTCACTTTTTGATTGCATTCGGGTGTTTCTAAGGGGGTCTTTTGCCCCTTTTGGGGGGGAAATCATTGTCAATTTTGAAGTAAACTCAAGTGGTGTTACAAGTCGGCGGACACTTGGCGATATATCGTCAGTCTTTTGGTCGCCAAGTTTTGTCGCCAACTTCGCGACAAATTTGGCGATTTTTTTTATTTAAATCTGGTTTTAATTTGGCCACTGTTGGTGATATTTAGAGAGTAAACAATTGAATCACATTAAAATTGGCAATAATGGGAAAATAACATTAAATTAGAGTAAAAGGAAGTCATGTGAGGCACACATCAGCTCGTTTATATATGTGCTGGGCAAAGTAATAATCTGTTGTGTAAGAGATACGTAATCACTTCTAACACTGTGTTTAGATGCACTTCGTCTGTCTATATAAGAAGCAGGATACAGTAAACTCCTGATTATACGCGGAATAGGGTGGCACGGTAACTGTGGATAAGCGAAAATCGCGGATAATGCGAATAATAGGCAAAAACGACACTTAGTGTCTTACAATAGCTAAAAAATATTAATGACACTCTCACATGCATTCAATTTATAACTAAAAACCGTGCTACATTGCATTTACTAACACTGACTATAAATCAAATAAATAAGTGTAAAATCTAAAAGCGAACAATAACACAATCATTAAGTTTCAAAAAAAAAAACGAGCTGATGTGTGCATCACATAACTTCCTTTAATCCAATTTTAATGTCATTTTCCCATTATTGACAATTTTAACGTGATTCAATAATTTACTCTCTAAATATCACCATCAGTGGACAAATTGAAACCACATTAAAAAAAAAAAAAAAATCCGCCAATTTTTTCGCCAAGTTGGCGATAAAACTTGGTGACCAAAGGACTGGCGATATATAGCCAAGTGTCCGCAAATTATACCACTTGAGTATACATCGAAATTAACAATGATTTCCCCCCAGAAAGGGGCAAAAGACCCCTTCAGAAACACTCGAATGCAACCAAAATGGGAGGTGCACAACTAGACCCCACTAGAAGTCTACGTACCAAATTCAACTTTCTAGGACATACCGTTCTTGAGTTATGTGGCATACATACGCACATCTGCACATACGCACACATACATACGTACATACGGACGTCACGAGAAAAGTCGTTGTAATTAATTCGGGGAATGTCAAAATGGATATTTCGGGTGTTTATACGTTCTCAGGCACGTATCCGCGTGTGGTCGGTTTGAAAAAAAAACTCAACATTCATTCGTGGGTGAGCAAAATGGAAATTAAGGCCGAATTTTGAGTGAAATTTTTTTCGCGAATACAATACTTCCTTTTTTTTGTAAAAGGAAGTAAAAAGTGAAAAGACTATCTTTTATCCGACTGCCGATAATCGGGAGTTTAATGTACTTGCAAAATAAACATATCATACGCTGAAATAATGACGTGCGAAAATCATTCTTATATAGAACAGGATGTATGAAAAATGAACTTTCTCAAATGCTGAAACGTATATATAAACCAGCATTGGGAATTTGGTGTTTTGGCGTTGAAATAAAGCGTCAGAAAAAGACAGAGGGAAAAAAAAAGAACAATTTTCCAAATCGGCTTACTATCTTAATAACTAGATGAGTGCAAACATGCTAGGTAACACACACGTGCATTTCATTTCTTAAGAAATCATTTTTCAATGCTTTAATTTTAATTCATTTATCAAATTTTCTTTTCTATTTTAATTCAATTAACTGATATTTTAGCAAATAACAGAGATTAAAATACTCTTCGAGTTATTATTATTATTACTGCAGTCGTTGTTTTCGTGTCAGTAGTTAATAAACACTACGAAAATTTGTTGCTACTGCCTCGACAGGTTGGACTTCTTTACAGATAGGACAGCATAAGAAAAATTTACAGCACACAGAGAAGAAATAACACCCTGTGCACCGGTGGGAATCAAACCCACGACCTCTGGCTTAAGAAGCCGAAGTTTCTAACGTAGAGCCAGGAAAGACCTATTATTACTATTAATACTTTATTATCTTGATTGTTATTGTTTTTATTACCATTATCTACTTTAGTCTAAAAAGTGGCCTATAAAAAGATTGGACTTACTTTCTTTCAGTGGAAATCTCAAATAAATTTCTATGACGATACACAAACCATAACTTGCTGTTTTTTTTTTTTTTTTTACAGATTTTGCCCTTTGCTAATTCTTTATGTTAAACATTTCAAACATGATTTTTTCGCCCTTTTTACTGCCACCAGATGGCTTTACAGCTCTCTAGGCTGCCTCAATTAAGCTTCATATCCTTCCCATAACATTTCCGCAACACGAGATAAATTTCTGTTGAGTTAAGGTTGTTATCGTTTTATATGTCTCAAACTATTTCAAATGCTTTGTTGTTGTTGTCGTCTTGTAAAAGCTAGGCTGAAAATAGTTGTATTGCATAAATGAAGATTGTCCTAAGATTTTATACTAAGTAGCTTTGAAAGCATTTTTAAGAAGAAACCACGCATTTTCGAAAAATGCAAGTAAGTAATTCTTTATAAATTCTATGATCACGTGTTTTTTTCTTTTTTTTAATTATTTATTTGATAGACTTTAAATGCATTGAAATCTTATGCGCAAAAGAACTGGAGTTTCGTTAATTTGAAAACAGTTAATCCCGTTGTATAACACAAAAAACGTTCCACTGTACAGGGGCGTTATTGCAACGTCCTGTAAGTTGATAGGGAGTAAGGGAAATTAGCACTTTAATTTTATTTTCGGGGGTGCCCACGTGGGAAAAGGGGTTGAGGGTCATGATGCAGATTGGTGATGGATGGTCATTTTGGAATTTGGCCATTTGGTTATCGTTCAAAATCTTTTTGATTGAATGAGTTGTTTCATAAGTGCAAACAATACATAGTCAACGTATAACATAGTCAATGCGTAGTTAATGTGAGATAAAATGAATGGATACAGAAACAAACTAATAAATCGCACCATGAAAACATAGGTGACACGAAAAAATCTACCGCGGCACAACATATCGTGTTTTTATTAGAAGCAATTTTAATTAAATTGTGAAAACTAAAAACTGATTGAATTTTTATAACTTCAACCAAGAATTAGAATGCATAGGGTAGTTTTAGGTTTTCTTCAGGAAATTGTTTCGTTTGAAATTGTCAGTCTAAATCTGAAAAAAAAAAAAAAAAAGAATCATGTCTGTTTGACTGAAAATTAAAAGATATTTTTAACCTCCTGCTCCTAATTAAACATATGTTTACAACAAAGCAAATGCAATAAGAAATGGGAATTACGGAAATTTCGTAACCAGAACAGCTGTTTCACATTCAGGTAAAAGGAATTTTTGTAAAACCAATTATAAAATTTAAATTTTCGCGTAAAATATTTTTCTACAGTTAAAAAGCGTACGTTGATTACACTATATATAAAGTTCAAATGGATAGAAAGCCTAAAAGTATTTAAAACTTCAAGAAATTCAAAAATTAAATTTAAATGAAATCATTTTTTTGTGAAACATCCTTCTATTTGGCCTACATACGTTACGCTTATCTTTTTGCAGAATGTTTTTGTTTGGAGCAAATCACTGATGTCATATGCAAGTTATTTTGCTGTTCTATCATACCTTTTGTCATAAACATACGCTCAAAGAAGCTAAACTTAAAGTTAACTAATAATGCAATTACAACGTCTTTACCAGCAATTCTCCATACGATGACAGCAAACCAGCGCCATACGCTTTAATTTCCCCATTTTCTTTGCAAAGACCGAATTCAACAGTAAACCAATAAACCTGAAAGTAGAAACAAATGCAGTGTTGCAAAAAGAATTCTCTGTAAAACAATGTCTCAAAACACATTTGTTGTGGCACGAAAAAGAAACCCGTATTCGAAATCTGTTAAAAGTATTTTGCAACCCGAATTTAATGAAAGTAGGAAGAGACTATTACTGAATTTCTTACAATGAACTGAATATCAAACAATAAACTGAATTTCAAAGAATAATGCATTGTCATGAGAAGATAATGATATACTAGTGATTAAAACTTTCTATTGATAAAATCAAGAAAGGGAATTTTTTTAGATTGTTTTATTTTTCTTAATGCAAGTCTGAAACTTTATGTAGATGAAAATATACGGTTTAATCATTTTCATTCCAGTTCTATACTTTGTAAGCTCAGTTAGTAATGTATGAAATGTAACGCATTTTAAACAAAATTTTATTCTCCGGTGGTAAAGAAAACAGATAAGAATTTTGGTCTTTCAATTTTAATTCAGATTCGGAATTCAGTAATCTATAATCTGTTGAAATCTTACATTATTCGGAAGATGAAAAATAAGCTGCTAGGGGTGAAATTAGTTCTAAATTTTTGTTTTAAGGAGATAGTCCTTTTTGATTAACCCTTTTTTCCATTAAAAGCAAAAGAAATTATAAAGCATGAAAGAATGCTTAATGCATCTTTAAAATGTCACCAGAAGGTCAAAAATAAATGAAATAACAATAGAAATCCTGAAAAAATGAAAATCGGAAAGTTGGGTTTTAAGTTGAGAAAAATAAATTCTGTTCGATCTGTCGGTCTATCTGTCTGTCCCCTCCTCCCATTAAAAAAATAAAAATAAATAAAAAAAAAAACCTTTGAGGGAATAGTCCGATTTAAACAAACTTTTTTTTATTCGAAAGATCTCGGCAAAAACATCTTCCCTCATTTCATTTCTTGGTTTGAGCAAATTTTCATTCAATTATGAAATTACTAATTTTGAAAATGAACAATTTAAAAAATTTAACATTAATGCCTGTGAGGAGTTTAAGGTAAGTATAGGTCCTGAATTTAAAGGCATATATGCGTTAAAAAATTGTTTAAAAAGCTTTTGACGAAGAATATGTTCAAAATGTTCAAAAGCAAGAGTTAAAAATTGTTTAATGTAACTCCTGCGGGGGAATTTCAAATATTTTTATCAAAGAAAACCAACAATATAAAAATCATTTTTAGTTCCAAAAAATGAGAAAAGTTTAGAGATTCTGAATGTATTCTTAAAATAGGACAACGAAAATCTATATACCAATCTCCCGCTGACTTAACATCGACGAAAGTTAAAGATTAATTGACTGAATCAAAATGTAGTTAATTCAAATCGCAAATACTAAAGTTAAAAAAAAAATGGCTGTTACAATTTTCTTTTCTTCTTTTTTTTTTTGTTCTAAAGTTTTAGTGTAAGTTTTATATTTATTATACAAAGGAATATAAAAGGAATTTCAAATTGCTTTGTTTTATACCAGAAAGAAAGAGTGCAGACATTTTTATTTTTGACTGAAGTTGTGTATTTAAGAGTACTTTTATTGTATAAGTTATTTTTTATATTTTCTTTTTAAATTAAAGTTTTTTAAAGTTTATGTAACGATGGAAAAAAATGAGTAAGAAATCTTAGGTGACGTAACCAAAACAGAGCTGGAAACGATTTTTTTTATGATAAAAATCGTCAAAGATCCGGCGCTGTTTGGAAACGTTCTTAATAAAGCTCCTAAGGTCTCTCAGAAAATGAAAACCGTTTAAAGATTCGCCAGACCGCTCATAAGTTTCAATCCTTCGAAATAGCCTTTGAAGTTAAGTTTATTTTTAAAATTAGATATTTGTGGTAAGAAAAACAGGTTGTTTATTTTATTATGCATAAGCTTGAACTGTTTTTATTATGAACACTCTTAGGGATAGCCTTGTTTCACGAAACTTTTACATTTTAAGGGAAAATTTTATGAATTCAAAGACAACTTCCTTGATTCAAGAAATTTGCTCGTGGATGAGTATTGAAGGTTCATTGTTTTTACAAAATTTCTAAAGATTATCTTTTTTTTTTATCTCTGTAATCAAAATTGGTATATGTGATCAAAACTCCTTCTTTTCCTAAAACGCAAAAAAAAGCATTAAAAAGAGTAGAAATAGATCTAGAATTTTTGCCAACTAACAAAAGGAAATTTCTAACCCGAACTTTTATTATTTTTTGTAAATATTATTTACATCTGTTCTATTTGACTAATAAAAAGTTCAAATTAGTTCACCTTACTTAAAGTCTTCGGATTGGTCGGAAAATTAAAAGCCGTAGTGGAATTATAGCTCCTAAAAGAAAATCTATGAAAATTTCAGTTAAAATTGGGATTTTTAAAATAAAAATTTTATTTATTAATTTATTTACCTATTTTTGTGCCCATCAACATCACAACACAAATCGAATGATTTAAGATTAATTTCCTTCCTATTGAACTTAATACGAAAAGGATGGGGGGGGGGATAGCTTTTGCTGTTGATATAATTAATAAGTATTGAAAAGTACGAATTCAATCATACTGTCTGAAAAAAAAGAAGAGGAATGCAGCACAATTTTATAATAATAGTGATAATAATAATGAAAAAAAATCAATGTCATTGTTATTACAGTTATCACTAGTAATACAAGAGTAAAAGTTGTGAAAAGAAACCGGTAAATCAACTGCATATTTCAAAGACTCTCCTATCCTTCAAAACTTATTTTGTTCATCGATCAAGGTTTTTAAAAACTATTTTGTACTTTAATGCAAAAACATGCATTTTTCTTCCACAAATTAGCGTGTTTAGTTGGGGGTGCTTGAATTGCGATGAAGAAAAGTATTAGAATCATACGAACCGTCGCTAATTTCTCAATTTCTTCGTCTGATGCCCCCAAAGACGCGAGTCCGATCTCTTGAGAAAACCTCGCAAAATCAGGATCCGCAAACATGGGGATATGTCCCAGGAGCTCGTGAATGCAATCTCTGTTGGGGAGAAAAATGGGAACCAATTAAAAATCCTGTAAACTGTGCTGTCTCTGACATTTCAAACACTAAGGATCATTACAAAAACATTAAAAAGGTCGTGTGGCATTATCTTACTATACAGCTGAAAGAATAACTTTTTATTTGTGCATGTAGAAAGCAATTTATGATAAGACAAACTAAAGATTCGTTGAGATCAATAAGCAAAATAATAAAACTAGCAAAAATAAGCTTAAAAATAAGCAAAAACCATTTTGGTATTCCAAAAGCATAGAGCAACGTTTCTTAATTTCTTAGATAAGTGGAACTATTTCTAATCTCCACTCTTTTTCATGGAATCCTTATTTTTTTACTTCCTTTTACAAAAAAGGAAGTATTGTATTCGCGAAAAAAATTTCACTCAAAAATCGGCCTTAATTTCCATTTTGCTCACCCCCGAATGAATGTTGAGATTTTTTTCGACCCGACCACACGTGGATACATGCCTAGGAACGTACAGACACCCGAAATATCTATTTTGACGAACCTCGAGTTAATTACAACGAGTTTTCTCCTGACGTCCGTATGTACGTATGTATGTGTGTATGTATCTCTATGTGTTGAGTATGTGCATAACTCAAAAACTGGTTGTTCTAGAAAAGTGAAATTTGGTACGTAGACTCCTAGTGGGGTCTAGTTGTGCACCTTTCATTTTGGTTGCATTCAGATGTTCCTAAGGGGATCATTTACACCTTTTTTTGGGGAAATAATCGTCAAGTTTAATGCTAACTCAAGTGGTGTTATAATTTGTCAAACACTTGGCGATATATCGCCAAGTTTTGTCGCAAACTAGGCGAAAATTTTGGCGTTTTTTTTTTTTTTTTTTTTTAATTTTTAAGTCTGGTTTTAACTTGGCCAATGTTGGTGATATTTAAAGAGTTAACCACTGAATCACATTAAAATTTTAAAATTGCCAATAATGGAGAAATAAATCTGTGAAATGTTTTTTTTGCTTCAGTTCGCAAGAAACTAGGAGTGAAAATAGGGGTGTTTCCTTGCTTATTCCAAAGCGCTATTATCATTATATTGGCGTAAAAGGAAGTCATGTGATGCACACATCAGCTCGTCTTCATTAGCAGTTAGAATGCAAAATTCAAAAAAAAAAAAAAAAGACTAACTTGCAGTAAAAACGAAATAATTTCAACAAGAATTCTAGCCTTCGAAAAGTAATTTCAAAAACAAATGCAAAATTTCATCTTTATACAACTGATTCGAAACATTTTTTTTTTAGCTTAAAATTTAAGGAAAGTATTCGTACTTGTTTTGTTATGTTAAATAGACTTAATATTTGATTTTATAGATGAAAGTTGAATACTCATTTCAGGTTTATCAATTGTACTGCGGCATTTATTTTTCTGAACACATGAGTGTTCTGATAATCGACGGTCGAACATTGACAAGAAAAGAGGTTTTCAATCCACAAATCATTTTGATATTTTGCTCCCACGGAAAACACTGCTTAAAATCTCCCCTCGCTTTTTATTCAATTTTAAGTGACCTATTTAGAATTTTAAAAAACGCACATTTTTGCAGAACCCTTAAGGGATCTCCATGGAACCGTGGGGTACCACAGAACACACTTTGAGAAACCCGAGAGAACGCGCGCTTCCTGGGCGAACGTTAGGACGCGGGGGTCATTGACTGATCAAAACCCAGCCATACGCTAATAAAAACATCATTTTTCGACTGGTTTACTGTTAAAACCATAACGTCTTATAAAATTCGACACTAAAATTGAATTTTAGACGTAAGTGCAATTTATAAATGAGCTTTATATCGCACTTATAATGAACGCATTTCTACATTTGTTCTTTAAGTTCAGACACACAGCAAATAATAACGTTTTATGTGAGTTTTACAAACTTTATAACAACTATAAGGTTCTTATTGGTATTTTTGATGCAGAAACTTGCAGAATTGATGCTAAAACTGTTTCTTTTTTTTTTTTCTTTTTTTTTTATTAAAACTAAAAAAAAAAGAAAAAATCGCTACATTCAAAGCAATCTCGTCTCACTTTGCATTATATTTTGCAATTAAAAAAAATAGTTATTCCCTTTATTTAAAGAATTTCCATCCTTTTTCAACTCTATCATATTTGCTGAAATTTTCATGAACTAAGAATTCCTCTTCTAAAAAAAATCTTTAGCTCCATATTCATCATTCATGAAACAATTATTTGATTCAACTTCAGCAAAAAGTGTTTGAAAAGGACCTATTTCTTTCCCATATGGTACTGGCATTATTATTTACAGGAAATCACTTCAATATTGAAGGGATATAAGCGAAATAACCGTATTAACCATTCGAAATAGTTGGTCTGTGAAAGAAACTGCAGGACGCGTGCAGTAACTGACTAAACGTGTTTTAGTGGAGTACAAATGCTGGAAATCCGTTCAAACTGCTACGAAAAGGTAGATGGGGGTTCCAAACTCAGCTACTGATAAGAAAAAAATGAACTGGTGGATAGTTTTTTGGGCAATTACTATCTGCAAAAGTCTTGGGGGTCATAAAATTACCCCCACGCGTTCTCCCGGGTTGAGAAACTCTAGCAAAGAACTAGAAAACTCTAGCATTTTCCAATTTCTGGTTTACATCCGTTTGTTTCAAAAATCAGTCAAGCAACCAACTCTAAAATATCGATAAGGATTACAATATTCTAAACTGAAATGTATAGGGGAAAAAGGGGAATATGGTGACCACGGGGCACATGTGAACATGGTATGTTTCACTAGGATAACGCCAAGGAAAATACCTTTAAAAAATCTCAAGTAGTGGCAGTACCTGCCCTACTTTTTAACCAAACTTTTAGAACAAGAAGCCATTCTTTTTTCCTGTAATGAGTTTCTTTGTTTTAGCAGATGCTGATGTACTTTTATTACTGTCTTCGTGTAAAAACATATTTTAAACAAAATAATAAGCTAAATTTAATTATTGCGATCCATTTTTGAACATTCACGTAAATTTATGACAATGTTTAAATTTTACACTTAAATTGAAAATTATTTATTTTTGAAAATTAATTCTAAGGCAGATGACGGGGCATTTGTGAACACAACATGTAGGTGCACACGTGAACAGTTCCCATAATCTCTCCGCAAAATAAATATTAGTGTAAGCTTATTATAAGTGATAAAAGATGTAAAGATTTATAATTATTTATTTGTTGCAATCAGTTTGCAAATTTATTGTTAAGTACCATTACATAATTATAAATTATTTATTTGATTTTTTTTTATTTATTTTTTTAATTCTTTGATTACTAAATAGTTGGGGAAAAATTTAGTGGTACATAATATTTGCAAGGAAAATAAAGACAAAATATTTGCCTTTAACTAAAAACTGAAGTTTACAATAATTTTAAAATTCATCATCATATTCTGTATGAAGCTTAAACTCGCTATATAAAAAGAATAAACTTTATATAATAAAACATTCCTTGTATTGTTTTTTCCTATAAGTCTTTTTCTTGTCGATCCAATGATTAGAACATGCTGTGAAATTTTAAAATTTGACAGTGAGCAGAGTTATATAATTCGTAAAAAATATTTTCTTCATTGCAATTACTGTACAAGCTGACACAGTATGGGTTACAAACCCTTGAATGCAATCGGTATATACGTATATGCTTCCTTATAACGAATTGTTCATATGTGCGCCCCCCCCCCCTATAGGGGCACATGTGAACAATTGAAGCCATTTTTCGAAAATTCCATTAAGTAAAGATATAATTTTTTAAAAAATCTGAAAAAATTTCATGGCTCTAAGAGAAAAATATTCAATCATGGAGACCCCTTTTCTGTGAGAAATTGATAATACTTTCTGAGAAATTAAGAAATGAAAAAAATCGTTCACATCTGCCCCCTTTTCCCCTACATATCTATATTTCTTTCAGCAAAAAGTGTTGTAATCACAGTTGAATGTAGTTTAATGTGATGATGCAAATGGTTTCTTTTTTTAACTTGAAATTTTGTAGTTTGACTGGTTTTTGAAATAAACGGTTCAACTGCAAACCACAAATCAGAAAATGTATGCGCTTTGCTAGTGATCTGTAAAGTGTGTTCAGCGGTACCCCAGGGTTCTATGGAGATCCCACAAGGGTTCCGTAAAAACTTGCTTTTTTTTCATTTGAAATTGAATAAAAAGAAAGTGGTGCATTTAAAAAGTACTTTCCCTAGGATCAGCGGGAAAAATATTAAAATGATTTATAGATTGAAAACACTTTTATTATCAATTTATGACCATCTGTTATGCAAACACTCATGCATCTAGAAAAAACCACATTACATTGATGGCCAGAAATTTCTTTGTACAGAATGATGTACAAAAGAACATTTTTTATTTATTAATTTCATTTAAATTCTATGCGTATTTTACAATAAGCTTAAAAGAAGTGTTTTTACTTCCTTTTACAAAAAAGGAAGTATTGTATTCGCGAAAAAATTTTCACTCAAAAATCGCCCTTAATTTCCATTTTGCTCACCCCCAAATGAATGTTGAGTTTTTTTTTCGATTCGACCACATGCGGAAAAGTGCCTAAGAATGTATAGACACGCGAAATATCCATTTTGACCATCACCGAGGTAATTACAACGACTTTTCTCGTGACGTCTGTATGTATGTGCGTATGTGCGTATGTGCGTATGTATCTCGCATAACTCAAAAATGGTATGTCCTAGAAAGTTGAAATTTGGTACATAGACTCGTAGTGGGGTCTAGTTGTGCACCTCCTATTTTGGTTGCATTCGGGTGTTTCTAAAGGGGTCTTTTGCACCTTTTTGGGGGGAAATCATTGTTAATTTCGATGCAAACTCAAGTGGTGTTATAATTTGGCGGTCACTTGGCGATATATCGCCAGTCTTTTTGTTGCCAAGTTTTGTCGCCAACTTGGCGAAAAATTTGGCGATTTTTTTTTTTTTTTTTTTTTTAAATCTGCTTTCAATGTGGCCATTGCTAGTGATATTTAAAGAGTTAGAGAGAGAATCCCATTAAAATTGCAATAATAGGGAAATAGCATTAAATTGGTGTAAAAGGAAGTCATGTGATGCACACATCAGCTCGTTTCATTTTGATTTCTACGGTTCGATACTTACGGTTCTGGCGAATGCATGGGAGAGGAACTATGACGCACGTACTGTGTGCACTGGAACACTCGAAACGCCAAGCTGGACAAGAAATCTCTAGCGCTTAAAAGGCCCGCGGCTGGTCGCAAAGTGAAGCCAGTGCGCCCTACAAAGAAATGGTTTGCTGAATAACTTAATTTTTATTTTTTGAAAGCGGGGTTATATTCAAATATCTACAAAACAGTGGCATAAGATTCATGGAAAAGAGTAAATAGTTTCTGCATGAGATTGTTTGTTTTAATATTTTATGTTAATTTATTTCAAAAACTTTTAGTTTAAAAAAGCAAGAAACATGCTTTTTTCACAAAATGAACTAAAATGTATAAAACAATTATTAAATGTGAATATTATGTTCATCATCAGTATGATATACCGTAACAAAATATCACTAAGTCTTTTGTAGGAGTTTGAAGAAATACAAATAAAATCCATGAAATACACCACCAGCTCAGTCATTTCCAGCCGAGGACTGCAGTTTCGTGCTTATTAGCACTCATCAGCCCGGCATAGGAAAGTGACTGAGCTGGAGATGGAAAACCTCTTAAGCGAGCCAAGAGTGCCAAACAAACTGGTAGCTATTGGCTCGCTTAAGAGGTTTTCCATCTTCAGCTCAGTCACTTTCCTATGCCGGGCTGATGAGTGCTAATAAGCACGAAATTGCAGTCCTCGGCTGGAAATGACTGAACTGGCGGTGTATTTCATGTATTTCTGCTTAAACCCTGGCTAATGGGCGGTAATTTACTGAATATACAAATAAAATCATTAGCCAAACTTCTGACTTCAATTGCAAAAAAAAAAAAAGCGTTTGCATGAATTAAAAACAGTTATTGGTAATCTCAAGCTCAATCATTAACTTCTCCAGACCAAAGAATTCAAAACAAGGTTGAAACTGCAGTCTCTGGATGTCATATACAGGCTGTCGGAAATTTATAAGTCATTATTGCTTGCGTTCGAATTAATTTGAAAAATTCGAACAATTTTCGTCTCATGTAGAAAAATCAGGGCTTCTTATATGTAACGTTAATACGTAAGAGTATTTTTTCACCATCATGTTGGAAGAGTTATGCGAAAATTTTGCTTAAAATTGGATTGAACTAATCATTAGTGATTAATTATTATATATTGTTACGGAATATTGATTTGTCACCAGGTGTAGGGTCACATACGATATATTAAAAGAATTCGACCACAGGAAAAGAGTAAAAATTGAATTGAAAAACCTTATTATACAAATTCATCACAACATATACAGGTGAAGCAAATAAAAGCGTATCATTAAAAAAAGTCTATTCTTACGTAGCGCAAAGTACTTCATTTGTAAGAATATTTTTTAGTGACATTAGTGTGGTTAACATCAATCCTACGAATGACCCTCCTCATTAGGGTGGAGTGAAAAATTTTTTTTTTTTTTTGCAAATTTTGAAACGCCTGGGATCTCAAAAGTTGCCTTTTAGCATCAATAGATCACGCCTAAAATTTTAGCCTCCTAGGATAATATATTTAAGTTCCAAAATCGCTCCAAAAAGTGCAAAAAAAAACGCTTTTTTTTTAAATTTGTGTACAAAATTGAAAATACATGATTTTAAAAATGTTTGAAGGGGCAAATGTTAACTCTTGGTAACATTAATATTCCATAAAAGTTTTACTTCAATAGAGTAATTTCTTTAAATTTCCAAAAAGCAGCAAAATAAACCAAAATCGACCTGTTTTTCTTTCCAATTTACAAGAGCTTACAAAGCAAAAATAGGTTAAATACACAAAATATAAATATTTAAACACAAAATCTAAACTTTTTTACAAGTTAAATATTTAATTTCTTATTTAGATAATTTATTGTAACATTATAAAGGAGAAAAAATAGTATTTTTGAAATAAAAACATACAGGGTGCGGAGAAAGTTCCCACAATTTTGTTTAAAACGTTTTTTTTTTTTTTTTTTTGGCGTTAAAATCATATGTTCGCGATTTACTTAGCACATATTGTTTATTATCATTAAAAGTATTTGAGGTTTAATCATTTGTTCTTTGTTAGTTCATTGAGTTAGTGAGTTATGAATCGTGAAATTGTACGTGTTACAGTCGTTGAATTAAACAAGAAGGGAATGAAAACAGCCGATATTATTCGGACGACTGGATTCAAGAGTAAAACAGTATATGACGCTGTGAAACGCTACAAAGAGACTGGAGGGACTGCCGACCGTCCACGGAGTGGTCGTCCAATCACTGCAAAATGCCTGGAATGAGATAATGGTGGATGCATGTGCGAGCATCGTCGGCAATTTCAGACTGCGGCTCCCTAAATGTATTCAAATCCAAGGAGCCAATTTTGAACAATTGTTATAATGTTTTTGTTTAATGTTATTATTATTGTTTCAATAAAGAGTTTTTATAGCTTTTATTTGTTGATTTGTTGAATTATGTGTTAGTTACAGCCTATTGAAATATTTACTAAAATTGTGGGAACTTTCTCCGCACCCTGTAATATTGCATTATCTCACTTTCCAAGAAATTGGGTAGTTCATTATTCATGAACATATGTTCGTAAAGTACCTCAAACAGTTTAACAAACACCCAAGATGAACAGCAATAGCAGGCATGAAATTTTGATTATTTAGTGTCGAACTTTGTCATTTTTGATCTAGACTCTAGTTTGCTCAAGATGAAACCACCACGTTTTTTTTTCACCACAAACAGCTTCTGAAGCCTCTGTTACCAATCTGACGCAGCGTTCCGTCACTTGGCTGTGACATGGATAATTATGAATGTCTGAAATGCAAACTGGGTCCTCCAAATTGATTTCAACTTGAAGTAATTGCTTTAAGAAGGACTATATGGCAGACGTGGGTACTTTTTTCGTTAGTTGAGACTCATATGCTTCTATCTGCCAATTTATGAGTTCAGTGTAATCTCGACAGTTGAAGTTAAATTTGGGCACTTTAAGCTGTTTAACTGGTGTAGCTGACTGTTCACGTAGCTGGTCTCTTATTGACAAAATCCTGCGGTAGGCCATTACTTGAATATGTTTTCTTTTATCAGCCAGCATGGATAATATGTTCTCTGAGTGAGCAAAAAATGAACTACATTGTTTACGATCGTTCTTAAGAGATCATTTTCCTCTGATACAAGAACCTGGCTCAAAATACATAGGACACATAACAGTTCCGCTTGGAGAAACTGGAATTATACAGCATACTATTATAAATTTCTTCCGATCTAAATAGCGAACACATGACGGCTTAATTGTTATTGATTACGACGGAACTAACATCAATACTGGTGTAACAAATGGTGTTATTCGTCGACTAGAGTTAAAACTGAATGAACCCTTGCAGTGATTCATTTTTCTGCTGCCTGCAAATGAACTTGCATTGAAGAATTTAATGAAATATTTGGAGAGAACAACATATAGACCAGCAAATACCTCAGGAAATATCAGAAAAACTATCACAACTTGCAAAGATATACCACTTGTGAGCTTCCAAACAATATCCTTAGAGCATTTTCCTTCAATTTTGACTGGAATAGATCTTAGCTCAGATCAACAATATTTGTATGAAACTTGCCAAGCCGTTTCATCTGGACATTGTTAAACCAATCTTGCCAATAAAAACCTGGTCCTGTAATACATTCTAGATGGATAACGACTTAAAGCAATTACTTCAAGGTGAAATTAATTTGGAGGAAACAGTTTGCATTTCAGATATTCATAAATATCCATGTCACAGCCAAGTGACGGAACGCTGCGTCAGATTGGTAACAGAGGCTTCAGAAGCTGTTTGTGGTGGAAAAAAAACGTGGTGGTTTCATCTTAAGCAAACTAGAGTCTAGATCAAAAATGACAAAGTTCGACACTAAATAACCAAAATTTCATGCCTGCTATTGCTGTTCATGTTGGGTGTTTGTTAAACTGTTTTGAGGTACATTACGAACATATGTTCATGAATAATGAAATACCCAATTTCTTGGAAAGTGAGATAAGGCAATATTATGTTTCAATTTCCAAAATACTATTTTTTTCTTTATAATTTTATAATAAATTACCTAAATAAGATATTAAATATTTAATTTGTAAAAAAGTTTAGATTTTGTGTTTCAATAGTTATCTTTTGTGGATTTAACCTATTTTTGCTTTGTAAGATCCTGCTTTTGCAAATTTAAAGAAATTACTCCATTGAAGTAAAACTTTTATGAGATATTAATGTTACCAAGAGTTAACATTCACCCACTCAAACATTTTTAAAATCACATATTTTCAATCTTGTAAAAAAAAAAATAAACAAAAAATTAAAAATCGATTTGTTTGCATTTTGGGACATTTTTGGGGCGATTTTGGAGCCTGAAGACCCCTAGAAGCCAAAAATTTTTGAGGTGATCTATTGATGCTAAAAAGCAACTTTTGAGACCCCAGGTGTTTCAAAATTCGAAAAAAAAAGTTCATAGCACTCACAGGGCACACCTGTTGGCTCGAGCCCGAACCAACAGGTGTGTCCCCCCCCCCTCCCCGTACACGCCCTGGTCCCGCATGTGGTTTTTCAAGCGCATGTGGTTAAGACGAAAAGAGTCCAGTCCCTCAGATAAAATGCTTTCTATTTTTTCATTTTTTAGTCTGTCCAAAATATTTGGTCGTCTCATTTTGGACCATAACTGAATCAATGTGAACACAACATTTAATTCAATTATGCATATGATGCGTACTTTTGATGAAATTCGAGACATCTTGCAGTTGCGGGATGTTATCTGGCTTGTAACCGCATTCTTTCTCGAGAAGAGAGAACACTTTTCGGAATGACGTGCAGGCATACTTCCCATAAAGGCTACGGAGCTGTTTGAAAACGGTTCCCCTTAAAAGACAAAACATATGGTAAAAGAGAAATTTGAAAAGAAAAAAATAATCAAACGTTTCAAGATGGAAGTAAAATATTTTTTTCTCTGTTTTGTTGCAAACCATAAAATATTTTTAACTAAAATTAGAGAATGATTGCAAAAGGGCTTTCGTTGAATAAAATGTATAATAACGCAGGAAAAAAAATGGAATGTGTTAAACTTTACCTTAATTCTAGTTAAGTCCACGATGCAGGGTTAAATTCTGACTATCCACTCAGATTTTTTGATTTTCTTTAACTGCTCAAATTGAAAGAAAGATTGTTCAAACCAAAAAGTGAAACATTGGAATAAGGTGTCCTCGTCGAGATCTTCTGAGCAAAAAAAGAAGAAAAAAATTTGTTCGAATCGGATTCACTGAAAAGTTATTAGCTTGGGCAGACAGACAGATACACATTTTCTCCATCTTAAACCCCTTCAGCTCAATTTTAAATTTTTCGATATTCATTTTATTTATTTATTTATTTGTTTATTTTTATTTTTTTTTTGTAGCGATATTTTTGAGATGCATATTTTTTCTTCTCTTTTAATTTGTGGGAAAGTAAGTAAAAACGAAGAGTCTTCGGTTTTTCTGATTAAGTTTCTTCCTCTAGCGCTTAAAATAATTTGAACTCATTGTGAAGCTTAAACTTGCGTTCAAACTGTTAAACCAAAATATTTCAAATTTCTCAATATTTACTTTAATTACCTATTGCAATAACTTTTAAAAGCAAAATTTCGTAGATTTTGTTTTTAGCAGATATTGGGTAAAAACTGTAAGTAATGAAAAAAAAAAATAAAAAAAAAAACAGATAAAACTAGCAACATAATTTCACTGAAAGTGTAAAAATTAAAATGCTGTAATCTGGTATTGAACTTTTCTAGCAGCAGTTGATTTTTACAATTTTAAAGGAAAGAGTTGCTATTTCAACGTTAAAAAATTAAAAATGTTTATTTTACCATGTTTTAATTTCTTCATCTGTGTAATGGACCTTTGGTATGGGTTGACCACTGAAACAGGAGTAAAGTTTAACAGCTACGTACACGAATAAGGCAAATATACAAGATTAAAATATTAATGTCTTTTTTCATGAGAAAACTACGTGTCTCCCTAATTAAAGAATTATCTTGAACGGTTTATGCTAGTTAGATAGATTAATGGGAGACTCAGGAGTAAATTACTAAACTATCCGCATTGATAACGGAAGTGCTAACTTACTATTTATAGTCAAATGCAATTTCTGCTATCTCTTTTCTTCTTGCTCTATAAACAATATCACAAAACCCCTAAATAAAAGAGAAAACGCGTCCTTTATTTTAAAACAATACAAATTTCAAATTAATTTCTTTTTAAACAATTTGAAATGTAACAAGCTGATGTGTGCATCACATGACTTCCTTTTACTCCAATTTAATGTTATTTCCCTATTACAAGCAATTTTAATGTGATTCAATAGTTTACTTTCTAAATATCATCAACAGTGGCCAAAATGAAACAGATTTTTTAAAAAAATCGCCAAATTTGTCACCAAGTTGCTTAAAAGACTGGCGATATATCGCCAAGTGTCCGTCAAATTATAACACCACTTGAGTTTACATCGAAATTAACAATGATTTCCCCCCAAAAAGGGGCAAAAGACCCTTTTAGAAACACCCGAATGATAAAACAATGAAATTAGCAACTCATCAAATGTTTTAAATTTCTCAGGATTTCCTTTTCCAAATCGTAATCAGTATAAAGCTGTTCTCAGCCCGTCAACATTGCCAGAAAGTATTGTTAAAGTGTATCATCACGATTGTAAAATAAATAAATCTCACGTGTGGTATACAACTGATTTAATTTGTTCCTTTTTGATAAAAATAGAAATGAATTTGAAATACACGATCCGCAATCATGAAGATACATTTATAATTCTTACCAGCATCAGGCGCGATCTTTGCACATTGACAACATCATGTATTAAAGAATTAATTTCCGAAATTTTCAGAAAAATATTTAGAAACACAGTAGATTAAAAGTAATTATAGAACTACCATCATCAGTGAAACAGATTTTTGCCACTCTATCGTATTTCACAAAAACTAATAAAACTGGCGAGAAAGTACAGACGGTATTTTTTTTTCTTTTTTAAGATAACTAAATTCATTATTCTTTTTGAATAAATATAAAAAATCATTCATTTTTCATCAAATTACTATGATTACGAAACAGGCGATATTTTATTAAGAGAGATAATCTTCGCTGTTTTCTTCTTCGACAATCTTATTTTAAAATTTCAAAGCAGACGACATTTTGTGTTGGTGACGTCAGAGCGCTACAAGATCCGTTTTGGCTGTTATATGTATGTATGATTACTTAGAATTGATGATAAAACGTGAACTAAAATTGGCGGATGATTAATAAAAATTCAGCAGTAGAAGAGTTCTTTTTTTTTTTTTTGAGCAATCACGATTGCTTATTGTTCTCATTTGACTGTTTTGGCGTGCTATCATTTTATTTTCCCACCAGCACCCTCTGCCAGCACCACCGTCGACCGGCTCCTCATGATGCTGCTCCTATAGCGAAAACTGTCTCCAGATTGCGTCCGTATCCTACACACACGCGCATACAAACTCACACCTACACACACATATACACACACTCCTACACACACACGAACGCCTACACACGCGCGCGTACACACACAGCATACACAACATGCACACACATGCATACATACACACACACGAACGCCTACACAGGCGCACGTACACGCACAGCACTGCGTACACATGCTTACATACATACACACACACACACACACACACGCACGCACCCACACACATGCGCCTACACAAACACACACACGCGCATACATACACACACACACGCTCGTGATTGCGAAAAACATAATTTGAATTCAAGATGCCAAAAATTCAAATTAATTTTCTTTTTACACTTGTTGTTGTTTTTGTGGTTGTTCAGATGAACTTTTCAAAAGCAATTTGTCAGTTATCCATTTTTTAGTTTTAATGTCGCTCGAATTGGTAAGTTGAAATGTTATTGTATTGCAAGAAAAATAAGAGTTTTAATATTTGTTTAATACTTTTTTGTGTGTTTCCTGAAAGTAATGGAATGAAGTTGGCATGAACTAGTTACTAGTTATAAGTATGTCCATGCATAAGCGAATGAGACCATCAGTAATGAAATCTAATGAAAATTTCAGTTCTAAAAGCGCAGTCTCTAAGTTCTAACACCGTGAGAATTAGTTTTTTCCATGAACTAAAACTGCAACACCACTGTTCAACAACAATCCAAATGGAAAAATAAAACCGTTAACCATGCAAATCCCATAATTAGTCATTTATAGCTTTTTATAAAAATATGTACTGTATATATAATATAATGCTGGATATATAGATAATTAGTATGTAAAGATGAATGTGAAGTTGCTAAAACTAAAGAAAAGCTGAGAATTAACTAATAATAATAATAATACACTGCATAACATTGAAAATGCAACACCAAGAAGGAGTGATCAGAAAGTGATGAAATTTGGAAAAAAGACAGAGACAGCAAGGAATAATAATGATCTTAATTTCAAAATGATAGGCAGAATACAGAGCGAGAACGGCGTCGGCTCAGTAGAATGTAGGACCACCGCGGACAGCGATACACGAAGAGACACGTCTAGGCATAGAGTCAATAGGGGTACGGATGGTGTCCAGAGGGATGACTCTCCATTCTTTTTCAACCATTTGCCACAGTTCGTCTTCTGAACGAGGCAGGGACAGAATCTGCAAACGGCGTCCAATCACTTCCCACACATGTTCGATTGGTGATAGGTCAGGTGATGAGTATGGTGGCCTGGGAAGCATCTGTGTACCTTGGAGAGCATGTTGGCAGATGCGAGCACTGTGTGGTCGGGAGTTACACTGCTGAAAAATTGCATTAGGTAACCCTTGAAAGTAAGAGATTGCCACCGGCCACAGCACATCATCCAAGTATCGTTGGGCCGTCATAGTGTCCTGAATACGAACTAGAGGTGATATGGAATTGTACGCAATTGCGCCCCAAACCATTATGCCACGTTGTCGTGCGTGTGACATTCCACAGTTACTGCCGGATTAGATCTGTACCCAAATCGACGCCGCACATGTATGCGGCGACTATCACTGGATAAACAAAAGCGGGATTCATCTGAGAACACGACATTTCGCCATTCTGTCATCTACGTCGCTCTAGTCCGGCACCATACTAAACGTTGCTGTCTATGTTGTGGGGTCAATGGCAGTCTTCTTAGCGGACGCCGTGATTGCAGATCACGTGCGACCAAACGACGGGAAATGGTTCTGGTTGACACGGGAACATTCAGGGTATCTTGCACCTGCTGCAGAATCGAGGAACAAGTGACTTGTGTGTCTGCTACAGCTTGTCGGTGGATGCGTCGATCCACGCGTTCTGACGTCACTCCGGCTGCCCCTGCACCCCTTAATCTTGCCACATTTCGTTGCTCCAACCATCTTCGGCACAGCCGATGCACCGTGATCGCATCCATGTGGGTATCAACTGCGATCTGACGTACAGACCAACCTCCCTTTCTCAGTCCGATCACCATACCCCTCGTAAAATCGCCTAACTGCTGGAAGTGCCTTCGTTAACGGCGGTTTGACATTCTCTCGTATTACACGTATCCTCCAAGACAAAAACAAAATTTCTTCGATAATTCCCCAGTCAGAAATAACGACACGAATATTGCCCATTTTGCAAGTTCCTTCCCTTATATCTTACTTTCACGTGCGTCGGAGAGCTCCGCATTTCACATCATTTACATAACTCAGTGATGTACGTCTACTCTAAAATTTGCATAAATTTCAGAACATTCCTTCTTGTTGTTGCATTTTCAATTTCGAGCAGTGTAATTCAGACTACCGGTTGTCTCATAAAAAAAAACAATTTGTTTACGGAGATCATTTATACAAAATTATTATGGCCTGTTATTTTGTATTAATGTTATACGGGAATGTCGGGCCAAGTGAAATAGCGGGACCAAGTAAAAAAGCAGGGCATAGTAAAATAGAGGGGCAAAGTAAAAAAGTGGGGCAAAGTAAAAGGTGAAATATTTACTCAGCTTTTAGCGCCGCCTATCTGGTATTAATTTAACTACTATGTAGTAACACAATATTTCCTATTCATTTTTCTAGTCCAGGAAAAGTTACCTCAAAATATCAAAGCGTATGATACTACAAGCAAATTTTCAAAATTTGTTTTCGAAGTTTTATAAGTGTTTATTACCAAAATATTCAAAGATTTCATTTTGTTATAAGACAAAAAGTAGTTTTGTTATTATAAATGATAAAGTGCGTGCAAGTAATATTTTAAGTACTAACTGAAGACCTACTGATACTGGGTGCAGCATTTATTTATTTAATATTAAGCTTTTTGTGTATTTTAAATGGTTTGTACAATTAATAAAGTGGGAAAGTGAAATAGTTCATAATCATTTACTTATAAATCACTTACGTATTCACTTGTTAATTAATTTAATTACATTTCTACATTTAAAAATTATTTTATTTATTCATTCATTCACATATTTTCTTATCCATTCACTATTTTATTCACTCAATTATTTTTTCTCATAAATTGATTAATTAATTTATTTATTCTTTCTTTTATTTACTCATTGATTTGACCTGAAATGTTTTTAATAATCGCATAGAAAATGTTTCATTGGAAAAATAGTTTATTTTTCTCTTTGCCCCATTAAAAATAAAAGTAAAAAATTTTCAACCTTTTTTTTTTCTTTAAATACAAATATACTGTAAAAAATAAAAAAATAATGTTTCAATGCAAGTTTTATTAAAACATACATTGTTCTTCCCCTTATGTGTAGAAGTTTCAAATCAAATTTCCAATTTAATCAATTGAAATACGAAAAGTTATCTTAACTATTTCACTTTGTTCCACACTCCTCACTTAAACTTCTTTAAAAAAAAACCGTTAATGCTCAAAAAAGGATGCTTAATAACATTTTGATTAAAATTTACTTACAGGATGGGTTTTATCCAAATCGGGTTCGAACTTAGACAAGATGTGCGTGCAGAAGTCAAGATCACTGATATGCTTTGGATACCACATTTCTGAAAAGGGGAAGGGGGTAAATAATACAAAGCTTTGTCAAATACATCGCCCAGGGGGCATTAACTTACACCCTTAAAATTATTCAAATTATATTATGAGGAAGGAAAAGCAACAAAGTTTGCATAAATACCTTTGAAGTACAATTTCTCGTTAGCGACGATAGAAACAGACGCATTATCGCTCTGTCGTACCGTTTTGATGAGGTTAAGTAAATCTGCTCTTTGGATCACTAGTTTCAAGAGAATTTCGAAACACATTTTCTGGCTGCGAGAAGGTCTCGTCTCCAAATGCTGAATGCATCCGTTGCATCTCTGAAACAGAAAAGAAGCGTATAAGATTTTGATTCCTATAAAGTCAATTTCGTTTACATTCATCAGAAATGTCAGTTTCTAACAAGGGAGGGGGAAAAAGGGAAACTTGGAAGGGTTCTTTCAAGAAAAAAAAAGATGCTTCAATGAATCAATGAATAGAAGCGAGTTACAAGTGCGCAATATCCTAGAAAAAAAGCAGAAAATTACTGGATTTGTGAAAGTAATAAAAAGACAGACCTCGGGGGATTTTGGACACAGATGACTGGAGTATTTTAAATTCGAACACCCTTAATGATTGAATATATGACTTTAATACTAAAGGAAAACTGCGAACTATTGCGAAATAAAATCTGCGAAAGGAAAGGATAAAAACATTTTAATTACTGAAAAAGAAACCTGCTTGAACGATTTAATTCTTGGAACAAAGAGAAAACTGTAATTTCTGAATAAAAATTGTTATGTCTTTCGAGAAAATACTACAATAGAATCTCGAAAACTCGGCACTCAATAACTCGGACTAATCCAGAAAGCTATGCCACATTCTGACTCGACGAAGAAAAAACACCAAGCGAAAAACCAGGCACGAGATTCTATAGTATTTTTAGCACTTGTCGCCTGATGACGCAAAATTACATAGAACGCCTCATGTAGTGACGATGCACAGGGTTGTCAACTGCTCCGCATTTTGCGGAGTTGCTCCTCAAAAATGGAGAAACTCCGCGGCTCCGCAAAAGAAGATATTTCGCTCCGCATTTTCGGCCCGAACGTGTTTAGGCTTAAATTTCGCTATTTTATCATAACAGACATGTAAATATGGGAAATTAAATATGCTTATACTCAAAGATTGAAATAGTGGTTAAAGCTGTTTTATTAATTTAAAACTGATTATTTTTATTCTAGTACTTTCAAACGATTATTAAAGCTCAAAAACAATTTTAACTAAGTAGTTTTAGTTATTTTCATTGATTTTTATACAAAACACCGAACAGCTCCTCAGAATTCTAAATTGCTCTTCAAAATCACCACAGATGCTCCTCAAAGTGTTCCTCCAAGGTTGGCAACCCTGCGTTGCTATATTTGCTAGGAGTCGCGAAATTCAAGACGCTTTATTTCTTGGCTCGAAATTAAAGAGCTATGACCAATTTGACATAATTTTTGCAACTCTCAGGGAATCGCCAAATGTCTCCAAGTATGGCACCTTTGGTGACTTTTGGAAATTACAGGTCATCACTGTCACGTGACCATCATTAAGGTAACGTGATATCTTTGATGATGTAATCCCCTCAATAGCCAATCAATACCGGCCTTTTGACAGACAAAGGGGGGAAAATTGAGTTTTTCATTTTATTTATTTATTTATTATTTTTTTTTTTTTTTGCCTTCTTACATTTTGCCATCATGAAACTTGCCGCCCCGAAAATCACCCGCCCTAGGCGGTGGCACAGGTTGCCTACCTCAGGAGCCGGCACGGAATAAAATTGATAAGGTTGGATTTTAATAATAGAGATCGATGATCAAATTTTACCTCAATACATTTCAGAATTTCCGGAAGAGAAGATAAGCCATCTTGCGTGGAGAATATAACAGTCGTTAAATTTTTATCACTTGATTCACAGTTGGGGAGCTGGCTCAAAATCAGAACCTAAATTAAGAAATAACAAGCAAAATTAAAAATAAAATTGTAAAAATGTACAAGGTTATGATCAATAAATTACAATAAGACGAGCTGCTATCTTCATGGGAAAAGCTGCTGGTCATGGATTTTATCACGTAATAAACGATCAAAATCGGATAACGTACCGGAAAAGTTGCCTTTTGTAGAGATATTTAGTCATGCAAAAGGATTTCGACAGAAAAGAATATCTTGAGGGTTCGCCCGCGCCTTGAAATTGACAATTATTGCATAAAAACTGGGAAAAGTTACAATAATTTCATCAAAAATAAAAATTTGATAGATTGATGTAATATTATTTAAGAGTAGGCCTTTTGTGTAGATTACACACTGCATAAGATTATTTTAATAATAAACTACACTTACTACACTTTAAAGTTCCATACATGCTTTGAATTTGGCGAATCCAGCGTCAAAATTGAATAACATCGTGATGCTCCGTATATTGAGGGAAAAGTATTAGAAGTTAATATTTGCAAAAATTTGCTTCCATATGAATTAATTCTTACATAGATAAGGAAAAAATAAGTAATGCAGGCATTTCTTATCCAGTAAATAAAAATATAGTTCTTCACTTAGTCAAAAACTTTAGCTCAAAAATGAAATTTACCTACGATAGGTAACAATAGTTAAATGTAAAAATTTTGAAAATGTAAATTTATCTTGAAACAACCGACATAATCTAAACCTCGAAACAAAAGAAGTTGCTAAATAAATTTTAATATTTTTGAGCCCTCAAACTGTAATTACATTGATTATTTTAAAATATAGTTTGGCTAGTTGAACTATTTGACTCATGGCTGTTTTCGATCTAGATTCTAATTTGACTCGAATCAAACCATCTCTCTTGGTTATGAAACAAACTATAGCTAGCTCCTCTTTATCTAATTTTACTTATCGTCTTACTGCTTTAGTATCACAAATGAGGTTTTGAAAACCATAAAATTCAGTAGGTACGCCATCAAGCACCATTTCTTTCTGAAATTTCTTTTTATGTAAAACTAGCATTCCCGTACCCGGCATTGCTCGGGTAACGGAATTAGCAGGGGTTAACAGTACTTGGTGCACCTAGTTTCGAAAATCCCCTATAATAATTACTTATTACCTATATTTTTTTCTAATTTTGGGAGGATCCCGATGCCCCTGGACTCCTTATATATGTGCCCTTGTCCTTAACCGATCTGTAACTGTTATTAACGATCCTTTTAAAGTATTGATTATCTTTGCAAACACAGGCCATCCACATTTTACTGTTATACCTATGTTTAAGCAAGAACTTCTTTGTATACAATATTTTTAGTTTTTTTTCTGGTGATAAAATTATTAAGCTGCTTGATGAACTGACTTTGGAGCAAGCTACATAAAATTGGCCGTGTTGACAAATAATGTCTTCTCTTAAATCGATTCCTGCTACTTTTAATGTCTGTCCTTGTGACTTATTAACTGTTATTGCAAAGCAAACTTTTACAGGAAACTGCACTCTTCTAAATGCAAAAGGATAGTCCGCTTGTGATGATGTTCTTAAAAACTTCGTTTCTAGTTTCGAAAAATGAAAGCAAAATACAGAAACATTATTATTTGACTTGAGAAAAGCCTCGATGAATCACGTGAGAAACAATATCAAATTTAAAATTCGCTATCGACCAAAAGTTGAGATGAAGCACTGAATAATGATTTGAATGGAGGAAAGCCTCTGAAAATAAAGGATTTAAATTTCAATACAATGCAAAATACATAAAGGAAACTTCAACAAGTTTCTAAAGCCATTTTATAATTTGAAAAATTAATAAAAAAAAATAATCGTTTGCTGATTTGAATATTTATAAACAATGAAATGTCTTAAGTTTTTTGGTGTAAAGTGCTGGAAATTTCATTTCAGATATGGCAGTGATACAAAAAGGCATTTGGTGATAGCATGAAAATATGGTACTGATTTAGTTAAAACTTTAAGACGTGATCAATTCATAACCTTGTAAAATTAAATGCTTGAACAGCCGCGGAAACTTATTAAAAACCAGTAAAAAGTATAATGAATTTTATTCAACTAAAATGGTCAAGACTATTTTGGCTCAAAAATCAAGCTTGTGCCTTTCTCTCCTTTCAAACAAAACCGCATTTATGTGCACCTAGTAGTACAAAGAAGAGAATGGGCAACCACTTCGATGAGGTTTTGCACCTTGAATCGCCACAGCGATTGTTCAGTCTGCAAGTAAATTAAATGTATTTCTTCTTCAATTAAGAAAGAAAAACTTGCAGAATATTGACATAAATGACAAACTAGTTTAATAACTACAAATTATTCATATGGAGTGTATGATGCATTGAGGAGCATGAAGTAGTGTATCTTATTTCCAACATAATGGAATGTGCAAATCAAAGCTCAACAGCTCTAACAAATTAACCTGCGTGAATACCAATCTGCAACACAAATTCGACAAAGGCTTTATGTAGAAAATAAATTCATAAATAATATGACATAGTTATATTTACTTCTTCTTCTGTGAGGTCAAAATTTTCTGTTCCATCCTTTTTCAGTTCCTTTATCCAATTCTCCTGAGCTTCTTTGTTTCGAGCTGTATCAATTTTGGCATCTTCTACCAAGGATTTTCTCCTAAAGTTTGCTACTGTAAACTGGAGGGAAAATGACATGTATTTGAAACATACTATTGAGTAAAGAAAAAGCATTGCTTTTTATAATTATTTTAAAGTTTTATTATTGGTACAATCGCAAATGTGAAGACGGTTTGTGCGATTGTAAGCAAAATTTATCCCTGCTAAGAAGTTTTAAGAGCCAAGTAGAGTATTAGCAAAAAAACTAAAGTAAATTATTACAGCTAACAACTCCTTTGAATGCTAACACTTGCACCCAATCATAAGTAATTTTTTATCAAATTCATGCTAAATTCGTCAAACGACACTTCACATCCCTTCTCAGGGCCGGATTTAGGGGAGGGCAGGCGGAGCTACTGCCCCGGGGCCTCCACAACAAAGGGGCCCCCACAATAAATTTTTTACAAAATATCCTAACTTTCACGGCTCGAAAATATCGAATATATACATATATATCAAAATATGCGGATATATATCAAAGTATCGGATATTTTCGAAAATATGATGATCTTTTCGAACCCTGATTAGGGGCCTCCACTCCTTCGTTACCCCGGGGCATCCACACTTCCAAATCCGGCCCTGTCCTTCTATTTCGTCGCAGTGGAATTTCAAAGCTGAAAAATTCCCCACAAATTATTTTATTGCTTACCCAATTCATCATATCACAAAATACATCGTCTTAGGGTTTTTTGAATACCTAAGTTCTGAAAATTGCTCTACACTGTAAAAAAAAAGAAAGAAAGAGAAGCAGAAGGAAATCTGGGATTCCATAAACGTTTCTACTAACTGATACAGCTTCCTAAGTGACTTAGTAAGGTCAAAGATAAAGGATACATGAGAAGAAGCTGCATCAGTTACTGGTCGAGTTTATGGAATCCCAGTTTCCTAGGGAGTTCCTACGTTGACCTGTACCTTATAGATATCTAATTAAATTATTAGTAGAGAATTTTATCCTTCTTCATCATTTTCTTTTTGTGTTTTGAATCTTTTCAACCCTCAGTTTAAAACAAGAGTCTTAGTTGAGGATTTTGTATCAACAGTGTGGATTTAATAATAGGGACAACTTTTGCCTGTTACTTTGTGCATAAAAAATTGCTAGGCAGATTTTATTTTTTACAGAGTGGTTAACTCGGCGGCAATTAGAATGCTTGAATTACGCAACATGATTTTTCAAACAGAAAAATTATTAAGACGAATAAGCAAATGAAAAGAAAAAAAACTTTTATTAAAGTATCATTCTGTAACTTACTAATCAAAAAACTAATGAAAAACAGCATTAGGTATTAGTTCCATCATTCTTCATCTTCTCCTTCTTTTGTTTTTCTAAACTTTTCCACCTTTTTTTTTCTAATTGTTTTTCAAAAAAAGTCTTAGGTGTGGATTCTATATCAACACCAGATTTAATAATAAGGACGGACAACTTTTGCCTGTTATTTTGTGCACTATAAAAACTGCGAGGAGAAATATTTGTATCAAATATACAAAATATTAATTAGAGCATAAAGCAACTTGTTCATGGGCGTCTGCAGATTACTTAATAAGAGTTGGACATGATTCAAGAAATATTGTCTGACAAATTATTCTAATAAAATTAATTTAATTATTTATTTTAGTTTTAGTACTATAACATTTTCCCCTCTGCATGCTTTTAAGATTTTAAGATTTGAAAAATCACTGTACAAGGTCAAAATTTCTTACAAATATCAACGTTAGTTTCATGTTGCGGCCTTATATGCTTCATTATTGAAAGCAAATTGAGGAAATGAACTTCAACTGTTTTTTGCAAAAGCCGGTTCTGATCATAGATCTAGTTCTGATCGTCTCATGGATGCTTTTCAAATTACACAAATTACATTAAAATCCTTCCTAGAATATTGTCTGTTTATGGAGCACTTTCCCATTAATATTATGAGCCCTTCTTTCAAAACTTAAGTTCGTAATCAAGAGCATTCCTGGCTGCTGAGTAGGAGTCGCAGACGACTGATTTTAAGGCAAAGGAGTCGGGAATCCGATTCGGTAGTTGAAAGCTTTAAAATTCCAAAAGTAGGAGTCGAAGTAGATCATTTACCCTCCGAAGCCTCAACTCTGTCATGTCTATGGAGTAAGAATTGGTATCGGAGAGTCGGAGTCGGACTCATTTTGGGGATAAAGAAGTCGGAGTCGAACTCTCTAAAATTTTAGAAGATGGAGTCAGAGCTAGATTCGAACATTTTCCCTCCGACTCCAAGGTCCTGGATTTTACAGCGTCATTTTCATATCGAAGTCGCCAGTTTCGTTATATGTTTAAAGGCATGTGGTTGCTAATCTTCAAGTGAGCCCTGAATAGAAAAAGAAGTTCTAATACAAAAATACCTACATCTTCCTCTGGTTGATCAAAACTTCCTTTTTCCTCCTCCTTCCGATCTTTCATCCAGAGCTCTTGGGCACCTTTCCTTCGTGCTGTTTCAGATTTTGCATCCTCCACCAATGCTTTTTGCAGATAGCTGTAGCCATTGAGCTGAAATATTGAGTGGATTTTTTAATTGGTTTGAATCCGAATGGTAGCATAGGATTTGATGCTGGAATAAACTTAAAACAAATTTATTGCAAAATTAAGTTGTCTCAAATACTAAAAAGTAAACATTGAAAAAGTATAAATGAGGCTATGTTTGCTTAAATAAGTCTCATTGAAATAGAAAAGTTTACTTTCAACCAACTGAAAAAGAAATATTTAATATCTTCTTAAGAAGATCATATTATACAAGGTTAGAAGGACCATACCTTGGACAGACAATTTGTCCTGCTTGTGACAGCTAAAATTTATTTCAAAATGTAGAAACAAAACTGCCTAAGAAATAACATATAGGGTAACGGTACCAGTAACAGACTGCTTAAAAAACCGCTTTCAGGTTAACTCAACTTTCTGAGCCTTTTAATGTATTTAGACTTTTAAACTATTTTTCTCTTATGCAACTACATCTCATCTTGACTCATTTCTGGATCCTTTGAATTGCTTAACTCGATTGTTATTTGATCAATTTCGAAAAAAGGTCCGAGCCCCAGTAACAGACACCGACCATTCTGATGATACCCAGCAACAGATGGAATGAAGAAAGGATGAGTAATAGACAGAATTCCCCTTTTCTCTTTAAAATGTGCAAAGGTTCTTCACTTTTAGATCTAAAACATTATTAAATTCAAATTAACGTGAAACACCGGCAGACCTCGTGGTGGCCGTTCATAACCTTTCACCACTGCCTTGTAAATACCTGCTGGCTCATAAAATTCACTCTGATAACACTAGATTGGTTGCAAGTATTCATGGGCGGCAGAGACATCAGTTTTATCCGCCTAAAATACTTATTACTTAAATCCAAACTTACGACTGTCTGTTAATGGTGCCGTTACCCTATAGGTACATTGTATTCAGCAAGCAAAAAAAAAAGAGCATATTTTAAGCATTAGTTTCGAAATTAAATATAAAGATGTCACGTGCAAAAATAAATGTCTGATTTTCCGTGAAATGACCCAGCGTTCTTTTTTGTTTACAACTAACGCTAAGAACAATAAGGACTTAACAAAAAAAATGTACCATTTAATAAAAAATTAGAGGCTATCCACAAATAATATTACACTTTCTTTCCCAACAAATTTAAATCCCTCCCCTCTTTGTTACAAAGTGTAGCACCTCATCTCACTCACTCCCCTCTCTTTGTGACATGTCACGCTGTTTTGCATAATCATACTTTAAAATTAAAAAAAAAAATTTGTATTATCATATTTCTTGTTAACCCCTACCTCCCTCTTTTCATAAACTGTGGCAACTTTGCGACTATCCCCCCCCCCCTTCCGTCCTCAAAGCGTGATATCCTTAGCGGACCACCTCTTATAACAATAGAGTCGGAGGATTTTTTGACAAGATAAACACTTCTAATACTGATGTCCAAAGGTGTGTCATGCAGGTGACAAGTGTACTTCATTTAAAAAATAGCAAAAAAAGACTCTATCGGAGAAAATTTTTTTTTTTTTTTTTGCCAACAAAAGTAAAGTTCGTGCACTAAGTCAGAATTTTATTAATTTTTTCGCATAGTTAGTTTGCATACATAAAAGGAATGTTAGTAAAAATTTAGTCCAACTGTCCCACTTGGAGTAACCCCAGTACTCTCAGAAGCTTACTTATTCTTCCCACAGCAGGAAAAAGTTGCTGAAACACACATATTTTGGGCTCGCCTACTAAAAAACGGCTTACTGTTTTACAGAGGGAAGAACCGAAACCTTTTTTTCTTCGGCAAGTTTTCCCAAAAAAACACGACGTCAAAGCTTTAGCAGTGTACTACTTGTAGATACAGAAAACCTATAAAATAAGCAATGGAAAATGTCTTTTGCAAATGCTTCAAACTTTCGCAAACAGATATGCTTTACGCTCACTTTTTTTTATCGCCACCAAGAAATTGGAAAACAATAAAATCTCATTACAGTGAATTCCAATACAATGAAGTATCCATTTCAATGAATAAATATTCAGTCCCGATTTAATTTCCATTACATTGCATGAGGGGCTTGAGCCCTCACTTGCTTCCCACCCCTCATATCTTTCAATCATATCCCCTCATATCATCGTTCATTTTTTTTTTTTTTTTTGTAAAATCTAAGGACTATGCTTTTTATTCTAGATTCGAATATATCTATACTAATATTATATATATAGAGAGAGTGGATTTTTATATGTTTATATGATCCAGGTAATCTCCAGAACCATTGCAACTGTTTGAAAAAATCTCTTTCACTATGTGAAAGGTGCATTCATACTGAGTGACATAGGCTATAAATTATACATAAATGTATTTATGCTATTTTTTTAAAACCAATAGGGTGTATTCGCCACCAGTTTATATTTCATACTGTTTTATTCCTATATACCTAAATACAATCACCGATTGTAACGCTTTTGCAATTTACAAAATGAGTGAAGGTTCGTTTCAAACTGAATACAAAGGAGTGGAACCATGGTATCAGCATAAGAGCTGCCGAAAGCTAAACATTTATGTAATGTCGCCAAGATAAGGCAAAACTATGTATTTATTACATTTACCGAATTATAATTGAGATACGGTTGCGGGAAAATTAGTGTTTGAATTCAAGTAGTGCAGTTAGACGGTAATAACCCGTGTTTCTATGAGTTGTAATTTTGCAAGCATTTCGGGCAAAACTTTAAGGTTTTTATTCCGACTAAAATCGAAATAAGAAACATCTGCTGATAAATTAACTTCAGCAAATTTAGTTTAGAAAATTCTCAACTCAAAAAATAATTTCGCATAATAATCGTACATTCAAAGTTAACAATTGAAACAATAACGAACAAAGAACATTCGATAGGAAAAAATTAGACAAAGAGGAAAAAATGTATAAAAATTATTTGAAGAAATATTCTTCATGATGACCGTATTTAAGCATTTAAAAACGATATAATTTAAATAATATCGCTCAAAAACATCCTGTCATAAAGAAATTAAAAAAAAAAATAGAGGTATGTGAAAAAAGCAAGTTTTTCGCAGAAAAGAAACACAAGAGGTTGAAAGGCATGCTGGGATTGCGAAAGACTCAACTCTTAGTAGAACATACAACATTCGTTCTATTAGTCAATCGGAAATTTGTCACTTAAGAACTCCTTTAGAATATTTTCGTGGTCCAACATATTTCAAAAGCCTTTTTACAATTAAAGTCCAGTTCGTTTAAACCTATCAAGCAGCCTGTGTAGAACTAGGTCTTACAGAGGAAGAAAAACCTTGGAAACTAACATTATTTGATATGTGTAACTTTCTGGCTCCGCTTCCAAACTGAGATAAATTATTATAAATATTTTAACTTTTATGTCTTTTTTAGATCCTATTGCTTTATGTCAAACATTTAAAAAAGATATCTGTGACTACATATTGCAAGGAGTGCGTCAGCAGAAATACTATGAGTGTTGTTCAATGTCAAGCGATATGAACCAAGGTCTAATTTAAAAGAAAGTCAACATTTGTCAGTGAAGTGGACACGCAAGAGGGATCTTATGCTTTCAACGCCGCAGAGTCAAAGAAAACAATTATATTAAAACATGATGGGTACATGAAAACCAGGAACGCCAATTAATGTTTATCGGCATACCCAGTGAACTGGAAAAACTTTTGCGATCTTTTTTTACGAAACTGCCGGGATTTTAATTAAAGGTGGAAAACTGACCATTCTACCATTTAAACTACTTTGAATATCTCCCCCAGAAAGACTACGTATGTTCCACAAGAAAAAACGGGCTAGTGGGAGAACTTCATCAATAGGATGTCTCATAATGTAGGACGAATGTTCGTTGAGCCACAGTTCGGCTATCGAAAGTGCAGATAGAACCCGAAAAGGCCAAAAAAGTTCACACAAAATTATGAGAGGTGTCACCTTCGTATTTGACGGTGACTTTTATCAAACTCTTGGTACCCCAGAGGAAGGAGTGCAGATATACATAAGTCTGATTAAAGTCGTCTCCTTTTAGGAGGAACCTTTTACAATCTGTGTATCTTAAGAACAACTATAAAAACCTGTTTAGGAGATGGTGGTAAGCATGGTAAGCATTACTATAGTCTTTTATTACAAGTAACTGAAAAATACCTAGGAAAGGATATGTTATCAAATTAGATGAGTTGCAAAAATCTCTCTTAATAATTTGATACTTAATGTTTATTTTGAAACTAAGACTCTTTGTAAAAAAAAAAAAAAAGAAAGAAAGAAAAAACAAATTCGTGGCTGTGCGAGAGGGCAATAATTTTTGCCAACGTCACTGTACATCATCCAAATGAATTCATTTACCTGCATAAACATTTATTTGAGGTTGATAGTTTTTTTACCCGAACAGGGTCGAGACGGGTCGCTAGTTTATTCTAGAGAAAAGGAAATATTCAAACAGTCTATTCAATTTGTTTTCTAGCCAAGGAGCGGTTTGTAAATAATATAAAAAAAAAGAAAATTTTATAAGTTGTTTTCTGTCTCAGTTTAAAATAAAGCTAAATTGAACGGACAAGCATCGTATACATATTATTAATACACTGTAAAAAATCTCGGAAAACTCTCTGAATATACAAAAAAGTTTTCCGTAATACACAGATTCGTACGCCCTCCGCAGTTTTCTGCTATAATCAAAAACGTTTCCCGTTTAGCAAGAAAGTAAGAGTCGACGCATGCGCAGGTGACACGGCAATTTTATAGTTCAGCAGCAAATCTAAACTGAAACTTTCGAAAGCACGCAATGAAAACAACTGCTGACTCATGTATGCGAAGTAACACTCATCAAGGAGATTAGTAGAAGTTTTGTTCCTCGCATGAATTCACTGAAGATAATGTTAAAGTCTTATATTTTCTTGCTTATGTATCGTCATGAGATTGAATTTGAAGCTATGTCACTTATTTTTAAGTACGAAGTGCAAATTTTCGACGCATGCTCGCGGAAGGAATACAAACTGAAATTAAAAACCAAATAATTGCCGAGAGGACGCCATGTAACTTCATTGCGTCGCATAACTTGTGTAGGTAATTTTTCTTGGATACTTTTCTTCTTTCTACCAAATGGGTAATTTTTGTTGGCAGAATTTTATTCTGTCATAAAAATCACCTTTTTGGTGACCAAAGCCTGCAAAAGACCACCACCGACGAATAGGTAAGTCGCTTTGCAACTCTATTACTTTAAAGAGATTTAGTTCATATAAATCTCGTTAAAAAAAAACTATTTTCTTCAGTATAATTTTTTCGTTGTGAACTATTGCAATTTGAAAATATTTTACATTACATAGAACACATATTTAAAGTGCAAGTGTGTCTAGTTTTATTCTATAAAATTTATGAATTGAAGATTATAAAAAAATTTAAATAAGTGTTATTGTGTACTTTGTTTTTATGTGGAAATCTCAGTTAATATTTGGCTGAACATTTATGTATCAAGCATTATGAATTAAATGTTATAATATGCAAATTGTCAGGTTTGATAGTTCGTCTTTAAGGTTGCATGTTTTCATTTTCTTGTAAACAGTGTAGCTAGATTGTATGAAGTAAAAAAAAAAACTATGTCTTGTAATTAGGAACATAGTGCTTCAGTATTATCTAAATCAGTGCTTCTCAACCTTTTTTACTTTGCGGCACACTTAAAAAATTTCTAGATCAACGGGGCACACTGAACTTAATTTCGCAATGGTAATATAGAAATGTTTTTATTATTCACAGGTAAAAGGACGGGAGGAGGGACTTTTTTTTATATGAATAAAACAATTATGACTAACGTAGTGTATTTAAATTTATTTAGAAAAAAGAAATATTTTGAATGTATTGAGGTTGATAATGAACAACAAAACTATCTATATCAGACTTAACAGAAAATTATGCTTCATATGTTTCAAAGCATTTCTGTCAACCATGTCATTAAAGTGCACAGTGCTGTTAAACGATTTATCAAATAATGTATCAAGAAAGAAGCAAGCAAGAAATTAAAACCAAGCACCTAACTTCCGTTTGACACTAATGAGACACTTGAGATTACCTTGAGGAGCAAAGACGTTTGATGTTCAGCTCTATGCTAGAAAAAGCTACACGAAGTTCTTGATCCAGGCTCTTTAGAGATGATCTCTTGCTGTTTTTTTTATAAGTGTGAGGGCTGAGAAGCTCAGTTCGGAAAAATATGTAGTTTAAAATGGTAGCAGCACATCAATAGCAAGACAAGAGATGGTAGGATACTCATTCTTAACCAGCAACCAAAATTCGTCCAGAGACACTTCGCTCAATCCAAGTTTAAGAGTACGGTCGCTCTTGAGGTCCATAAATTCTTCTCGCGCCTTCAAAGAAAGGTCTTTAACTGATGCATCCGCAGATGAAGAGAATAAATCGCGAATCAGTCATACTGTTCTATGTCAGTATTATTGAAATAGTGCGTAAACTTGTCCTGAAGTGTGATTAAATGCTTTGCCACCACATTCAGCAGCTTTTCTTCCATGCCATTTCCTTATTTCCTTCACATACCATGTTGACTGTTCGTTTGAACATGTCCAATGAGCCAAGTTTTACTTCTCTCCACAGCTGAAATTTTGACTTGAACCTATTTAGCTTGTCCATACATGTAACCCAAATTCTCTCCTTGTCCTTGCATTTTCCGATTCAATTTGTTAAGGTGCTCAAAAATGTCAGCCATGTACGCTAGTTTTCCAAGTCAATATTTGTCTTGCAACAAACTGGTGCATTTCATATTTAAAATCAAAAACTGTCGTACCTCGTCCCTCAATTCGAAAATTATTGATAGTACCTTACCACATGAAAGCCAGCGAATTTTTGTATGAAGAAGTGAGTGGTGATCTGCACCCAATTCTTCACAAAGTATACGGAGAAAAGGCGAGAATTAAAGTGTCTTCGATTTTATGAAATTCACGATTTTCGCGACTTCAGTCAAAGCTGACTTCAGCTCATCTGGTAAGATCTTTGCCATGAGAGCTTCACGATGGTGGAAACAGTATATGGTTTTAATTTCCAGCTTGCTAAGTCTCAGAACCAAGCTTTGAGAAACTACGATAAAATGAAATTAGTATCGGAATCGAAAAGAGGAAAACAAAAGTTTAAGCTGTGGCTAAAATTCTGGGCGGGAGGGCACGATCCCTGCCAAAGGGAGGGGCGATAATCCCGTTTGCGAAAGATTTAGAAAAAATTCTGCATAATTAGTTGATTTCATGGAAATTAGAATCCGTTTTCAAAAACTGAAAGTAATAGGATCACAAGAAGTTAAAAGAGGTGAGGCAGCAAATCCCACCTCTCCCCTTGTGGGTATGTCTTATTGCACAAGATCGACAGGGTGAATTGAGGAGTTACAGAACGATACAAACGCTATTCGGTTGTAACTTTAAAATAATATACATCGTCTCTTTCCTTTTATATATCTACGAAAATACCGCGGCACACCGGGTTCCTTGTCGCGGCGCACCAGTGTGCCGCGGCACACCGGTTGCGAAGCCCTGATCTAAATGACGATATCTCTTTAAATATTTGCATTAGCGAAACGCTTTAAATTAGTTAAATGTGTATTAATTTATTTAACAAATAAATACATATATGTATTTAAAAGTGTCTTCATTTTTTTCGTTTTACGAGCCTCAATTTTACCAAAAGCAAAAAAAAAAAAAAAAAAGACTTAATAAAATAATTTTGTATTTTTACACCATATTAAAGTATTTGACTTATAATTTATATGATACTTTTATTTATAATGTATATGATGTTGCTTTTTCAAGGGGGGGGGGCGCTTCATAGCATTTTATGGGTGACCATCACTCTTATGGTGGGGGGGGGGGGTATTCTCGTATATATGAAATGGAAAAATCATGTAATAGAGTTCAATGTTTTAATAAATAAATATATAATGCATTTTGCGCACACTTTAAAAATAAAATCAGTAACCTATTTTGAGTAAATATTTATATTTGTGATGAGCTGGAAAAGGGCAAGAACAGAAGAATCAACCCGAATGGTTCCAGCAGAGGGACTTGGTGTCATATTTAAATTCATCAATTTCTCTGTTGGTACTTTTCGGTACACTTTGTTCGTCAGAGAAATTGACTTGAGGTGAACGAATTCCGGAACGCGAAGGGTAGGTAAGTCCTGTCAAATTTTATCCAAAGATAAAAACTATCAAGTTTGATACAAGATATGTTTTTAAATTCTGCATTAAAAATACAATATGTTGATAGTTTTGTCTTGAAAATATTGAGAGAAAAACTGAAGTTTAAGATTGTTTAACAAACAATCCCCACTTTTCACAAGGTACCCCCACTCCAATTCCCCGACGATTTTGTGATTAGGAATGAAACTAGTAGATTATTTCATAATTTTTCAAAAATTTATAACTGTGCATATGTTATGCTGTTAACCATGCTATTTGTCATTAGAAATTCCAAAAAAAAAAAAAAAAATCCACGAATGATTCTAAAATTGCTTGTATTATTGCTCTTAGATATGAAAGAATTGAAACTGATATGGTATGCAATACTATAATAAAGAATTATATTTTAGAAAAAATCACGGAAAATGGATTCCGAAATTCTCGGAAACGTTTTTGAAAATTGTTTGGAGAATTCCGAAATACTCGGAAACGTTTTCGAAACTTTCATGAACCACAGCTGCACAGAATACTCAGAAACATTTCTGGAAATTACGGAAAGAGGATTCCGAAATACTCAGAAACGTTTCTGAAAATTACGGAAAGAGGATTCCGAAATACTCAGACACGTTTCTGGACATTACAGAAAGAGGATTCCGAAATACTCAGACACGTTTCCGGACATTTCAGAAAGAGAATTCCGAAATACTCAGAAACGTTTTCGAAAATTTCATGAACCGCAGCTGCACGATATACTCAGAAACGTTTCCGAATTTTTTTTACAGTGTATGCATCAGGACATTCATGTTCATTGCACTCAAGTTCGGACACAGTGGGCGGGGGATGTATTTTCGATTCTCGTCTAGGGCGGTAGAAATCCTTGAAAAGACCCTGCATATGCCGTTTTTCTGCTTTAAGGTTTTACCTGAACAAACAGGTGATGTAAAAGAAATCATCACGTATCGCTTATGTAATTCAATAAGGTATTACCTGAACAAATAGATGATGTAATTGAAAGAATAGGAAAACATTCTCTACATACATCAACAAATAAAAACAGTTGAGTTACAACGCCAACGGAATTCTAGAAAATAAGCAATAAAATTTCCAACCACCAAGCTTCAAGGAAAAGCATTTTCGCTAATTACAACTGGAAGAAGTCATTTGAGTGTGCAGAGCAATCACGGTTTTTATTTGTTCTTTTTCAAACTTTAGTTCGCCTTTAAATCGTAAACTTTTAAATCATTCTTTAAAACCCCAAACACGTGTACAAAATAATCTGAAAATTTTGTGCAATGAAATGTTGTTATATGACATTTTACTTTTCTATTACAAAGATATTTAGTCAATTCTTGTAAAGCTACTGTTGAGCAAAAATTCAAATTTAAAAGCCAACAGGAACACTACCAAGATAGTATACGCTGGTATGACCAGAGAGAAGAAATGGGGTTTTAAGTTGTGTGTGTCAGTGGAGAATCGTAGCTTGTAAACGGAAGAACCAAATTTGATAGTTATTTTTTTGTTTTAAAGTTGACTTTATAAAAAGTGTTTTTAACTAGTTCTCGTCTTTGAAGGACGTGAAATACGGGAGATATAACATTACATCTGACTTGGGGTCAGAACATCCCGTGTTCGAAGCCCGAGGCTGTAACACTCACCGACCCCATGCGAAATACATATTTACTCGTTAAAAGTGGTGGCTTGAAAGGCTCAATGTATCAGTTTTTGAGTATTTATCACTATTACAGAAGCTTGGAGATAATTTCTTTCCATCTCAGATCCTGTCTAACTTGTGGAAGTGGAGATATTTAATGGCGCATCAATCAATGGCTAATCCTGTTATCGTTCAATTTAAAGATCTACTGTATCGAAGGAATGGTGCCCACTCTTTATATGGATAATGCTACCCATGGACGACTACAAATGTATTTATATTATTGTGGTCATTATTTATATGGGAAAAATTGAATTTCGGAATTCAATAAGTGACGCCCCCTAGTTTTGTGAAAATATAATAAAAAGTAATCTGAAAAAATTAAACTCGATCGGTCAATAATAACACGTGCCCCTAGGACGTTAACTTTAGCACTTTTAATAATTTTCTCACAAATCTTCGAGTTTTTACTTCAGACCCCGTACATCGTTTCTTCTAGGTTTGCAAAATATTTTAATAGTGAGAGAATTTAAGTGGTATATGTACTTGATTGAAATGTTATAAGTTCTGAATGCTGGAGATCTTTCCAAAAAAAATTTGATGCGTTTATAATGGAATATCGGGTCTAGAACTAAGAAAGGCAAAAACTTCTTTAAAGACACTCTCTGCAGTATGATTTCAAGTGCATGATGATGACAATCCAAATGTAATATATCACAGTTCAGTTTTCGCTCTAAAAAATTGCATGCACAATTTATGCAGCCTGTTTTTCAAGCCGTTGTATCAAACACTACAGCATGAACAGTTAGCAATAAAGAGCAATCATCTAACGACCAAACGGCACGACCTTGAGGGTCACTGATTTGGACAAAATTCTAGATATAGGTCCATTTCCACTAGATATGAGCCCAGGTAAAGCACTTTGAATGCATAGGCTCTAGTTTGGCTGCAGCGAGGGTCCAAAGTTGCTAGTTTGGCCTCAGAAATGCAATGGCGTTTCCAGTAAAATTTCAGACTTCGACACTATGCTCGATGTCCCAACAAATTTGGCATCTTTTGTTAGTGAAACAAGTGGAAGGCAGAACACCTATTTATTTATAATGTATATTTAAATTACTTGAAAAGTTGAAACGATCTTGTATTTTCGTTTTTTTTTTTTTTTTTATGTGCCATGCGCAATAAATTAGAGATTTTTCTCATCTCCCTCTTTTTGCTTGTCAATGTGAAATATCTTTGATAGCAGACGAAAAATTTTCAATTAAAGTAAATGTTTTTATTAACAAACGATAAATACTTTTTACTAGCAGAGAATTAATTCGGAACTCCAGCGCTCGAATACGCTACCTTGCGGTGATTTACAAAACTGCAAATGAAGCGTTCCACGTGTGTCTGTTGACGTAAACACAGGCAGTTTGTTCTGAGTATTTATTAACGCAATCGATGTGTCTTAGTTTGCTTTCAGCTACAGAAATTAATTCGTCACTTAGTAGTATTCTCGAGCTTCTCAAAATAATGTTAGTTTTCATTATTTCCTTAATAATTGGTAAAAGCGAAAATACTGGATTAACAAACTTGGATAACGTTATACAAGGTAAAAAATTTTATTGTTTTGTATGAATTCGTAAGAATATGGGCTTTTTTTAAATCTTAAATTAATTAAACTTACCATATTTTACAGCAGCATTTAGTTGGAATGGACAGTATGCAAAATATTTTCTTGAATATATTATCGTAGAACAAAATGAATAACCGAGAAAGAATTTACTTTATTCCTTTTATTCTCAGCTGAAAGGTATCGCCAAATTTGTTTAGGGTTATATAGTTTTGGTATTGTGCTAGCAAAGTAGCCTTGGCGAGATTTCGCGTTTTTAGTTAAACCATTTTTAATTTTTATCGTGAGTGGAATAAAATGGTAGTAAGATTACAGAATTCGATAAGTGAAAGGAAATAATGGTCAATCAACTGAAAAGAAAACTACCACCATATATCCGTGAGAATTTTGTTGATGATTTGCATAACATGACACAATTAAATCGTAACTCAGAAATTAGAAAAATCGAAACAGAAAATTTTTAAATTAACCGATTCGGGAATGCAAGAGAAATAACTCAGCTACAAATGGAAAACAAGTGCTAGCCAAAGCAAGGCAAAGAAGTATCATCTTCTTTTGGTAATAATTTGTAATGTCATATTAAATTTTCTAGCATTAATTGTTATTCTTGTCAGGCCACAATTATTATTTAGTTTTATCAAGAATTGATAAATATCGAATTCAACATCGTGAAAATGGCTGCTTAGAACTATGAACTACGTACTTTGCATTAATGTTTGACGTTTAGTAATGCTTCTTGAATTCTCATTTCTTTCTACGTGGGCCAGAATATCCACAAGACTTTGAAAATTAATTTAAAAAGAATAAAGCGAAAAAATCATACGTACGAACAAAAATCACCACACTTTTAGCATTTTCTTCGTTACCATGTGCGTTTGTTTTAGTTTTCAATTCCGCCATTAGACAGTGACTTCAGTGCCCCCTATAGTTCGTTGGAGTTGCGATTGAAACGAAAATAATTCGTTTTATTTGCAAACGATAAATATCTTGTAAATATGTTATTTGTTATGGCATTCAAGTTATTAAAATTTACATAGACTAATAATAAGGGTAGACCGAGCTATGGCAACCCTTTTGCTGCTCATAAACCAAACCATGTGACTGGTGGATATCCTAGCAACAGCGGGCGTTAATCGTAGCAGACGATCAACGCCAACGCGAAATAAAATAAATAGAATTTATGGAACACGGAAGAATGATCTTTTATGGAGTCCAAATTGTAAATTTGTTATTCTAAGTTGTAAATATTTTGTTAATATAGTGAGTTTTTCGTTTAGATAGTATTGTGCATTTTCTTTAGTCAATTTCAATAACTCTCTAAGCAATAAAAGATGCAAGCGACCAAGAAGAATCAGCAAACGGTAAGATTTTTACCTACAGTTTCAATTTAAGATACCGATTAGTACATTTTTGCGTTAACGCAAAACGTTAAAACGTTTACGCCATTTCGTTCACGCCAACGCTGACAGCTCCAAATGAAATAAAAGTTACCGAAAACTGATCAAAAACTATTACTAATGTCAAAATAATGCATAACTAAAAAAAACAGTTCAATCTCTGCACCTGGAAGTTTTTTTAATGAAAACACATTGTCTTAAAATACATGTCGAGTGCCAAACTATAGATAATGCTGCCATCTAGCAACCATGCTGCCAAAGTCTTCGCCAAGCCCTTCCACTAGTCACATGATACATCTATGAACCAATTTTCTTCATCAGCAAGAATGAGAAAGCTCGGTCTACTCTTATTATTAGTCTATGAAAATTTAAAGAAGCGTCCAATTTAAATTTGAGAATAATTTTTTGTAATTAATTCAAAGGTAAGTGCATGCAAATATCTCATACTGCAATACAATAGCAGAAAAGGGGGGTAAAAATGGTAATTCTAAAAGAAACTTCTTTGCAATACTGGGTTATTTTACCAACTTTGGACCCCCGTTGCAGCCGAACTAGGGCCTATGCAGTCAAACCCCTTTACCTGGGCTCATATTTAGTGGGAATTGACCTATATGTAGGATTTTGTCCAAATCCGTGACCCTCAAGGTCGTACCGTTTGGTAGTAAGCTATCACATACAACTGAAGAAATATCTCAGGAATTCCGAGTAGCTGTTCAACATTGGGACCTGAAGCTATCATGGTAAGCCTATCGGAGTTTTTTTTTCCAGTTACATCTGGATGTAGCTTTGTATCCCAGTGAATAATTAAAAAATCTAAATTTAAATTCATGAAATTTGATTTTACCTCTCGAAGATTTTCTCTTGCTCTCTTAATGAATGTACGATTGATCTCAAGGTCATTTGGATTTAAATTTACTGCATCTACATAGACTTTTAATAAATGAATAGCATCTTTGTCCCTAATATCGCATTTGTCTAACAGTGATGAAAGGAGAGCAGACATCGATAGTTGTCAAGTTTTTTTGCGTTGTGGTAGACCAGATATAGAAAACAGGTTCAACAGGTTAGGATAGATACCCATTTTGGATTCTAAATCTTATGAATTGAAAGAAGAATTTGATGATAATAAAGGACTAGGTACTGAAATAGAAGAAAATTAATTTAAAATATAAATTTTTGATCCGATTTCCGATCAAAAAATTATTCCGATCTGGAATTTTTTTAAATTTATATTTTAGATGAGGAAAATCAGTATATTTTTATGTTAGAGTAATCGAGGATTTTTCAAAATTTATATTTTAAGAATCAAAAATTGCATAAAAATTAAAGTATATTTATAACTAAAGAACAGCGAATTAAAATATAATTGCCATTACTTATATTTATAGCATTAAATTTTGTTACCCTATTTGTCAAACCTATTACGTACACAGGAAATTTTGTAAATCAATACCCCCAACGCGTGGAGGAGACAATTTGTTGTTGCCAAAGATCATTCATTAATGACCTTTAGAGCCCCTTGTGTCCATCTTGGTGGAAAGAAATGTTCCTCTGTCGCTTTTTGAAACGAGCGCAGAATAGCGGTATTCCTGACCCAAGGCCATTGGTGTACATGTACCCTCTGTAACATGTAAAATTTTACAGAATGAAACTGAGAGATTGATCGGTCTGGAAGTAGCAATATCTATTAAGGTTCAAAATTACTTGAAATATGAAACGTAGCAATATTTTTACATAAAAATGAGAAAATCTGCAATTTTTTCTTCGATACTCAAAAAAGGGGGCACTAGGGGCACGGGTTAATATTCAAGGATTGACTTAAAATTTTGCAAGGATCATTTATTTGTATAATGGAACGAATTGAGGGGGCGTCGCGTAAAATATCTAAACCTTCAAAAATAAGAACCATCCTAATATATATATATATATATATATATATATAATATACTAGCCGCCTGCGGCGACCAGCTGGTTCGCCTTCTTAAGTCATTCGCCTTTTATGCAAGCAGCCACCTACGGCGGCTGTTTGGCTACCTTTACCTTTTTACTTAGCATTTGCCGCCGTCGGCGGCTGTTTAAATAAATTTGGCAGCAATATTAATCAATCCATCTCTATCTTTTTTTTGTGCCATTCACATTTTCATGCCAAGATTGCCGCCTTCGGCGGCTATCTACCTTTACGATCCACCTCTATTTATTTTAACCTCCCCGCCCATTTCATAATAAAAGCAAAGATCACTTAAAAAACCGCTTTTTTTATTTAAGTTGAGCAAAAAAAGTTATCTCCAAAATTCCCCGTAGTGTGCAAAAAGTAGCGTTTGACAAAGAAAAGAAAATCTCGCTGTTTTTATTAAATTAAATGCGCACAACTATGAAATGTTTCGTTTTATAGATACAGCAAAACGTCCAGCTTGGGGGTGGGGAGGGGGGATGGAAAAAGAAATAATACGAACCCTAAATAAAAAAAAAGGAAAGAAGAAAAGCAAGGCTGCCGGAAAAACACGTGGTCATCACGTCATAAAATTTAGAAGTAAGTTATATAGTAAAAAAAAAAAAAAAGATTAACATTGTTTGCGATTAAGATTCCGTCGTAAATATCGAATCGGAATCCAAGTAGTGACGTCAGAGGCATAAAGGAATGAAGAACCTTTTTTCGACGATGCGTGGAAAGACATGATGTGTTCAGCTTAAAAAAATTGTAAAAAAAAAACTATTGCTTATTCTTAAGATTTTTTTCTTCTGAAGAGGGCGAAATGTTTTTACTATTACCAACTTAAATTTTAGAAATGAGGCTTTGATATTTCTCGTAGGATGATATTAGAAAAAAATAAAACCCGGAAAAAAATGCAAATTAAAGGTTTTTTCAAAAATTCGTAAAAAATACAAAAACTGCTCTGTCTTCAAATTTTTTTCATTCATCATATTTAAAATTAAACTTTCTACACTACAGTACAAAAAATATTTGTTTGGTGCGATTGGTTCGGGGTCTGTGAGGTAAAAAGCACTAAAAAGTGCAAAAAAAAAAACACATAAAACATTAAATAACTTTTTTCTAATTAAAATATCAAAAATCGAAGCCCGAGGTGCACATCTTCGGCAAAAACAGCACCTGTATACCAAATTTCATCTTTCTTGGCCTTGCCGTTTTCCCGGGAAGCGTGCCACACACACACACACACACACAAACATCTTATTTTATTATATGTATAGATATATATATACAATATAAATAAAAATTGAAATATTTGCGTGAAAAGCTTAATAAAAGTTACACCCAAAAAGTTAAGCTTCATAAAAACTGACGAAACTGTTGTCCTTCCTAGTGTTATTACTTGATCTTTACCACCATTTTTAATTTTTAAGATTCTGTTAAGAAGTTTGATAAGTCTATAAGAAAAATTGTTGATGACTAAAAGAAAAGAGAGAAAGGAAAAGAACACAAATGCAACAGTTGATAATGATTCAATTGCACAAACGTGTCATTTATACAATCACATACAAATTCTAATCGTCATAAACGTAGTTTTTAGCATTTTAACTTAGTACCTAAACTTATGACATGCTAATAACTTTTTTTTTTTGGCTCTTCCGTGCATCTTTTGAGTCTAGAATATTCATTGACTTGTGCTTTTTCCCATATCACCAAGGGCAACTAAGGCAACGAAGGTACTACTATAATCAAAACACCGCTCTCGCTTCTTCTCCAAATATAATCCTTTATTTGAAGGCTGCTCCTTTGTATTTGCTCAGCCCATTAAAGGCATTAAAATCAGCCTTCATAACGTATGTCATTACTTGCTTCATGAATGCCCAAAGAAACGGAAGATAACGATCGGGATGACCTCCCCTCCCTTCTTCCTTTTTTCAGGTCTGCTTTTAAAAGAAAAGATTTCTTCCCCCTTTTTTTATCCAGAGAGAGAACACCAGGACGGCTTTCATCATTCCAAGGCAAAGCATACAAAGCTCTAATAATCAAGAGAAGATATTTTTAATAATGTTTAGGAGGTTATCTTTGTTACCCTTTTTCATAGCTTCATGAATAAAATTTAGGATTAAGATGCAGATATAAGAGGAAAAAGTATTGTGATAGCCTTTTCGGGGAAGGGCATTAATTTTGTAAAAGAATAGGATGTGATCAACATTAACGGCTTGATATTATGCCCGCTTCTCAGTGGAGTCGAATTCTTTAAAAAATGTCCCGAGTTCAGTTCTAAATTAGAAACAAGCATTTTTGTCCATTGTAACTATAATATGTTTTTCATATTTGAACGAAATAAAGAAAAAGAATAAAACACTATTTCGGATATAAATAAGAATTAATTTACAAAACGAGTGAAATTTGCGCTGTTTTTACAGGACATTTTTAAAAACTAAAAAAACATGGCATCTTAAGAAATTTTAGTTACATATTGTTAAGATATTTTAGCAATACTTTCTTTAAAATACTTCCTAAAATATTGTATCAATTATTTTTTCAAGTCACGGACTTTTTTTTTTTTAACTACGTCAAAAATCTGTAAAAGATCTGACAGTACCTGATTGTTTCATTGCATCAAAATCTTTATTCATTCAATGGCACTTAAATTCTTTTGCATTCCTTAAATCAAAGTATGTTGCTTGTTTTAACATTAATATTGTTAGAGTTAGAACAAAATTTTGACTTTTGGCGCGTTTGAAGTTCTTAAAAATTTCCTCTAAAAAGTAGTGTAAGTTGAACTTTTTTCTAAAGGATAATACTTATCTATGCTCAAAAATACTGCTTTATTGTTGATCTCTATTAAATTCAAATCCGAAAAACATGTTTAAGTGCTCCCAATTGCAAGTTTCAGAAGTTTTGCTCTGAACTTGTTCGGATACTTCAATCTTCGTTCTTATTAGTCACATGCAATGCAAAATATATTTCCCTACCTATTCTAAAAATAAAGAAATCCAGAATAAGCATTCAGCACGCATTCCTTATATATTGTGACGAAGTAGAGGGACGTAAAATATGTCATAAAAATGCATGGTTTATTTCCATTCAGAACTTTAATTTTCCTATGCATTAAGTAGTTCTGAGTTGATTAGTGCAAAAAAGTTTGTTGAAAACGATTATTGCTGCCGAAAAAACGCATATTTCTTAAATTTTTCCTCCCCCCCCCCTCGCAAAAAATTGACTATTTTACTCCTAAAGCCACAGCACAGCTGAAAGAAAAATCATTTCATTTATTAACCGACTTCAAAAAAAAAGTAGGTTATGATTTCGTCATGCGGCTTTTTATGTATGTTTTCGGATTATACCAAGACTACTGGATCGATTTGAAAAATTCTGTTTTTGTTTGGAGGGGTATACTTCCCAGATGGTCCCATGGTAATTTGGTCTGAATTTGATAAGGGGTCAGCTTAAGTCAGCGAGCGGAATACGTTATTTTCGTGACCGGTGTTATTTCGTAGCAAAGGTTTTGTCTTCGTCTTGAACGAGAATTCTAGCGGTATATGGAGGATTAATTTTCGCCACCTGTTAATTTAACCTATAGGTGTTACCAATGTTTTACTACGTAACAAAGCAGGAAAATAAATATATTTTGCTATTTTAATAGCTGAATCAATTACCTTAATATTATTTTTAACTAAAATAACTTAATTTATTCACTTTTTTTTTTTTGATAATTCAGTTTTTAAACATATTTAGTGTCCAAGGGGAATTGAATACAGAACACCCCTCCCCCGATGATTTAACTTATTATCTTTAATAATATGTTGTAACTGGTGTCTGATTCCTCAAGTTTGACCAGTATTCTAGATCTCAGCAAAAACAACTCTGTTCTAAAAATTTCCGCGCCAAGAAAAACTTTAACTATTCGCCACAAAAAAGAAAACCTTCATCCTAAACCAAAAAACCCTCAGCCTTAAAAAGTCATGATATCTAGTTTGCCCGTCAAGTATCTGCCAAACTGTCATCCTCCCTGTTCTAATCTTTCATCACACCTACTTCCATTAGAACTTCCTCACACCTTCAACTCCTCAGAAATATGGATAGATCCTTTAAATTGTTTATCTTGTTTGGCGGGAAGCTTTTTTAATTGAGGTAGTTGCTTGGTGAACAAAAAGCTTCCCGCCAAACTAGATAAACAATTTAAAGGATCTATCCATATTTCTGAGGAGTTGAAGGTGTGAGGAGGTTCTAATGGAAGTAGGTGTGATGAAAGATTAGAACAGAGAGGATGATAGTTTGGCAGATACTTGGCGGGCAAACTAGGTGTGACTTTTTAAGGCTGAAGGTTTTTTGGTTTAGGATGAAGGTTTTCTTTTTTGTGGTTAAGAGTTAAAGGTTTTCGTGGCGGGGAAATTTTTACAACATGGTTGTTTTTGCTGAGATATCACATCTTTTTGCATTGATATTATTACTTTGTCTGTATTTTTGGAATTGAGAATTTCAAGTCATAAATATTCAATTGAAACAACGTTGTTCTGTGTTTTTAAGGAACAATAATGGCAAGCTTAATTTTACGTCTTGTTATTTTCTGACCAGTAAGGTTCTATATTCGTTTGGTGAGAATTGGGCCGTTTAAATTTTATTACAATCCTTGTATCCTCTCTGTTGCAAAGAAAACTGCTTGGATAATAAAATACTATATTTTAAATTATATTGTTTTGAACTATTTTCCAACTTCGCAAAAAATTATATTAGAGCTTCTTTATTTGACGGATTATTCAACATTTGCATGAAGTTTTTTTTTTTTTTTTTTAATGTTTTACAACTTGCGAGCTATATTAATCCAGCTTTTCAGTTATTATTTAATAACTTCTTTTTTTTAATTTGTGGAATATTTTACGTTTTATGGGATAATTTCAATTGTTGGGTGAGTTATCTTTCTTTTGATGGAACTCTTTGTCTTGTTTAATACCTAGTTTTGTTTAAAAGTTCACCAAAAGGACAATATAACAGATGTTATGACCAAGCAAAATAATTTTTAAAAAATCAAGCCTTTAAATATTTTAAATTTGAATGTTTCAGAGGATGTATGCAACTGTACTCTATGTCAAATCGTGGATACCATAAATTTGCCACAGTGACTGCGTATGAACGTGGACTTAGCTCATTTCAAAAGTCTTGCTTAAATTAATTGCAAAAACTTTGTCTGTTAACAAATTTGGGAATGAATTTTGGGGGACTACCATAACTGATTGAACGTCTCCTGATCAAATTAACGCACCTAGTGGATCTTGGACCGTTATCAGTATCCAACCCATGACCTTTTTAACCACGAACTCAATGCTTCACTGAGCACAATACGTGTTCAAAACATACTATTTAGCTACGTGCTGAAAGCAACATTTTAAAAATCTATGAGGCAGTATGAATAAAAACACTATCTTCAATTTGAAGTAAAACCCTATTTATGAAAACATAATTTTCCCATGAAATTGTTGCAACAGTTTTATTACTGTTCCTGCAACAAATTATGTTAATATAAGAATAAAATTAATTCATTGGGAGGGGGGTAAAACTGATAATAGCTATAAATGTTTGCATCATTTGAGAAACCTATGACGCTGTCCATGCCCGAGTATGAATTATATAATTGCACTTCACAGTTCATAAGCTAAAAACCAATTTTCTGATTCAATTTCACTTTAAAAATTTTGATTTGATGTGGAAAATGAATACCGATATTAGGTAACAAAGCTGCATCTCAAAACTTCTTCCGCTCGTAACATTTTATCTATGACAAACTAGTTTTCTAGCCCTTGTGTATCCAAAAAACAAATTTAGCTCTTGGATTCTGCTCTTGCTGTACATACTGAACATTTCGACATTCTCGTTCGCACAATTTCGCTACATTGCAGCAAAGATTAAATCCGAGGATTAAAACCGAGGATCCGAGCAGCAAAGATTAAATCCGAGGATCCAAGGATCATCGGACAATTTCACTACATTTCGCTACATTGCAGCAAAGATTAAATCCGAGGAAAGTTTTAAATCCGAGGGAAAATAAAAAATTGGAAAACGGTCAAACTGTAATTTGCTAACTTGAATGGTTAAAGATCCGAAGTCATCTTAGCTTCCGACTGTATCCCAACGGTAAACAAGATAACTAACTGGAAAAAGAGACGTGGTTCATTGTATTGAAAAACTCCTCAACCGCAGACTTTTTAAATATATCCGTGGATTCATATCATTGAACTGACATTTCGCTACATTGCAGTAAAGATTAATGGACCAACCTTTTCAGATAAAGGTTGATGTTGTTTTCGAAAGTTGAGACTCTTGGTAAAAAGGCACTAAATTTAAGTCAATTTCATTTTTGCACCTTCTTATTGATATCAACGGGAATATTGCTAGCTAAATAAGCACCGAAAGGTTAGTAGCAAATAACCTGGAAGTATCTTCCTGCAGTAGTAAAAGGTAAGCTCGAACTTGAAGTAGAAGTTCTTAAATGTCGCAATGCGACCAAGTCTCCCATAGTCCTTTTTAATATGGGTTACACAAGCTTACCTACCGATGTTCTTACAGATTAAGGTCCAGCATACCAAAATAGATCTTCACATCCAACTAAGTTTTCCAGACTTCAGCAGAAGAAAAATGAGGAGTCCAGGAGGATTTTTAAATCATGCCTAAAAAGCAGATCCTTGTAGGCTTATCTGGAGAATATGCTCTTCGCCCTTTTCGGTTCTGATAATAAAAGAGAGTCATTGCAGTATACAGAATGATGACAATCAGGGATCGAATTGGGACAAGGTGCAGTCTGTTACAGTTTTACAATCGCTAGTTCTCAATGCTTGTGACCTCATTGAACTGAACAACTTGTTGCAGATATCATCATAAATGGCTTTATACAAACACAGTAACGTAATTTAGTTAGAAATGCTTTCTTTGAAAACATAGAAAAAAAGTGTTCCAAACTTAAACAGAGTTCATAATTACCATTTGAAAAAAAAACATTCCCTGAGTTTTTCTGATGTGCTCTCTATATTGCATATGCATATTGCATTATTAACCCCCGAATTCGACAAAATTTAATTGCTTAAAGTATCAGTAAAAAAAATGCAGAGCATATGCTGCCGAGCCTACAAGTCTCTAAAAATGCAGGTTTGTATGCAAGAAAAGCCGAGATTTTTGTGTAAGGAGTACAGAAACGTGCACCATCGATAAAATAATTGGCCTCGAGTACTACGTACGAAAAAAAAAGCGTTCCAGGTTCTCAGTGCACTCTTTCAAGAGTTGGTGTTTGTTTTTCTCCTTGCGATATAAGGAACATTCAAATTATTTCAGTTTTCTCTGAGGCGTATGAAATCTGTCAAATAAAAACTGCATCAATAGTAGAGTTAAGTTTTTTTTTTTTTTTTTGCACTAAAACAGAATGCGGGTATGTTGTTCTTTCATTTGTCTTTATGTTCGAATTATTGTGAATTATTAGCATTTTATTATTAGCAGCAGCTAAAGTATGTTTTATTTTACTTTTATCTTGCTTTTTTTTGGGGGGGGGGAGGGGTTCAACCAACCGGGATTAAATCACGTTTAGTGGTAGGTACTGGGGGATCCTGGAGAGTAGTGTTGTGTCTTGTGTGGCCCCTCTCTTAGTTTAACGTTCAATAAATCGAATTATAACCAATAGAACTTTCTCTTTTCGTAGTATATATCCCTATTCGAGTGCTTGCTGAATCATTTGGTAATTAGCCTCACAGCAGTGTAAATATTGAACTTAATGCATACCTAGAAAGAAGGAAAGATACCACTGGTCTCCATAATAGCCCCTAAAGAATTTTAAAATGAAAATAGAGACACTTTTTTCTTTTCTCTTACTCGCTGTGAAAAGAAAAGATGCTATTCACTGTAGTTTCACATCTAAATTTATCCTATTGAAGGGGAATACCACTGGAATGCTCACTTCCCACCAGCCAAAAGGTAAAGCTATACTCTATTCATTAAAAGGATTGAGAGAAAGTAAATAAACAGGATGTCAGAAGGTTTGCCACTATCCCACTTTGAGGGGGTTTTCTGAAATAAAAAGAAAATTTCACACTTCTTTACTTACATCTAGTCTATCTTTCCCGTGAACTCTAGAGCTTCTCTTCAAAAGATAAATTACCTTTACATTTTGGGATGAAGATATAGCATCACTGAACATTATTATGCATTTAGTTCTTACTTAGTGATGTGTGGGCAATGACTCACTCTTGAAAACATTTTAAGGCAGGCGAACATCCTAAATTTTTTTTCTTCAATATTCATTGCATCTTTCTGAAACTTTATAAGATTATTGAACATGACATAAATAACACATTTTGACTGCTTATTTGTTAAAAAAAAATTCCATAGTTTTTTTTTTTTTTTGAAAAAATTGCATACTTTTAGCAAAAAAACTACCATTTCCTTAACACTTCTAGTGCCTTCATTTTTTCATAATTTAAACTTTTTGTGTCTAGCTCTTTGTGAGATACCAGAGAGTGAAATGACCCTCCAATTTGAAAATAATTAACTAAAAACAGGTTTTATGGGTAAATGTTTGAAAAATTCCCCCGAAAAACGTGCTTTCTGAACTCTTAAGTTTCATGTATCATTATTTCAAAACCACATATTACACGTGCATTAACTTTTTGAGGTTTATATCACAGTAATTTGTTCAATAACCAAGTTTTGCTAAGTTTCCAATCTTTAAAGTCAATACTTTTTTCGCTAGAGCTGTTGGCGTAAATTAAAGTTTGAAAACGCGGTTATGAGAAAGTCAAGAAAGAAAAAGTAAATTTCAGTTATAAGCAGTGCATTTGATTCTTTCTAATTTTTCTATATTTTTTAATTTGAAATTTCTTCTAGTTTTCTCAATAAATCGTCGATTTAAAAAAACAATTGCGGATTTAGAAAGAAGAGCACTAGGGATCTCTAAATTTCTCAAAATCTCAAAACAATTTTTTTTTTGAAAATTAGGGTGTTCACCTACTTAAAAGCTCTCACTCAAAAACCACCTTAGGAAAAGACCACACTGCTGCCGTTGGAAGCTAAAGCGCTGTATGTGTAAAAATGAGTTTTAGATACACTTGAAGAAACGCGTTGTGTATTCTATACTAAAACGAGCTGATGTGTGCATCACATGACTTCCTTTTATTCCAATTTAACGTCATTTCCCCATTACTGGCAATTTTAATGTGATTCAATAGTTTACTCTCTAAATATCACCAACAGTGCCAAATTGAAACAGATTTTTTTTAAAAAATCGCCAAATTTGTCACCAAGTTGGCGACAAAACTCGGCGACCAAAAGACTGGCGATATATCGCCAAGTGTCCGCCAAATTATAACACCACTTGAGTTTACATCGAAATTCACAATTATTTCCCCCCCCAAAAAGGGGCAAAAGACCCCTTTAAAAACAACCGAATGCAACCAAAAGGGGGAAAGTGCAGAACTAGACCCCACTAGGAGTCTACGGACCAAATTTCAACTTTCTAGGACTTACTGTTCTTGAGTTATGCGACATGCATACGCACATACATACATACGTAAATACCAACGTCACGAGAAAATTCATTGTAATTAACTCAGGAGTCGTCATTATGGATATTTCGCGTGTCTATACGTTCTTAGGCACTTATCCACGTGTGGTCGAGTCGAAAAAAAAACTCAATATTCATTCGGGGGTGAGTAAAATGGAAATTAAGGTCGATTTCTGAGTGAAAATTTTTTTGCGAATACAATACTTCCTTTTTTGTAAAAGGAAGTAAAAAGGAAAATGTTACAATTTGACTTTTCTTTTTGTCTTTATTGTTAGCGGAAACCCAATTAGCAAGTTCGTACCACAAAACTAAAGAACAATAGGTGACAAAAATACAAAAAAAAAAAGACAATTCTGCAGCTACCGTGCTTTACCATCCCTTGGCAAACTGGTCCCTTCAGTCTTACTAGTGCTAAATAAATAATTAAATTTAAAAAGTTTGTAAACTGCAAATAAAAGGTGACGTGCATTATGGTAATATGACCAACATTGAGCATTTTTCCTTCATACTTCCGGTAGGAAACCTCAATATTTTACAAAAATAATACCAACGAGAGTTAAGGCAAAATTAACCAGACAGCATTATGAAGGCTACGCAGATGCTAATCACAGCATTGCGACGCTGTCAGGTTAGGTTCGCCCCATATGTTGTGGTCTCTTATCACGAAACTTTCTTTTACATCTTTCTTGTGAATTTCCAGCTCTTACAATTTATCGCTCTCGGTTCCATATAAAATGAGCAAAAATGAAAATAAAAAAGATAATTAATTTGAATTCTGAAATTTTGAATTCAAATTATGTTTTTCGCAATCACGAGTTGCGACAGGGCCCTACTCATTGGGGGCTATTATTTCTAGAAACAGCTTCTGTTCCCCCAAACCTATCCCTCCTACCGGGCGGTTACGTGTGTATAGTTGTGTATGTGTAGGCACGCGTGCGTGCATGTGTAGTCTTGTGTGTGTGTGTGTGCGTAGACCTGTGTGTATACACGTAGGCGTGTGTGTGTATGTGTGTAAAGGCATATGTGTGTGTGTGTATATATACATAAGCGTGCGTGTATGTAGGACATGAACGCCATCGAACAGGAGAAACGGATTCTAGGAGGCAGTGCTCGGAGCCGCGCCTGCGGAGGTCGGTGGGCGGTGGTGCTGGTGTCCCTGGTCCAAGCTGAAAAAGGAACCACAACGCCAAGGACGGTCAAATGAAAGCAATAAGCAATCGTGATAGCTCAAAAAAAAAAAAAAAAAAAGAGGTGTTCTCATGGTGATAGACTTTTTATAAAATTTGGTATACATGTTCATTTTATGCATGAATATTTTGCCTCAATATTTTTTTATTTTATTAGTTACATGTAATTGAAATCAGGCCCACTTGAACAGTATTCACCCAAATGCTAAATGATGATGCTTGAAGACTTGTATTTTATTAACTAGTTAATAAAAATATAAAAATTCCATATTGCTGTAATCTTTAAGTAGGGCTCTGTTTTAAAGTAACTTTTTCAAAGTTATGACAGTTAACTTTTAACTGAACTTTGAAAACGAAAAATATTTCATTTTTAACAAAATCGGACGTTCTAGTTTGTTCTTTTCTCAACGAGCTTTTATCAATTTACTAGCGTAATTGAAATTCATTCCCAATAGCGTGCAAACTTTCATAAAAATAATACCTTACTTTTAAAGCTATCTTTTAATTCCTTTGTTTTCAAAAAAAAATTTTAATCTTTAAGGTATTGCGTAAAATGATGTTTTTCGCCTTCAAGTAAGGACAAAAATTTAAATAAGGGAAACGTAAGACAATTCTCAAATTTTATGCAGATATAGGCTGTTATGTTTATTATGTGCTTGAAAAAACTCAAAATTGCCTTTTGATTTCTAAACTTTAAATTAATTTCAAAGAAACAGTACTTTTTTTTTACATTTTACGAGAAATGGCAGGAATTCATTATATTCCTGTTCAGCAATTTTTTAATTTCACTGAAATTAACAATCCCCCCTCTCCACCCCCACCCCTCAGCCTCAAAAAATAGTATTTATTTTAAAATATGCAGTTCATTTGGTGGCCTCGGAACGGTTTCCTATTTGCTCATGCGTTTATAGGACACTGAAGGACACTTTAGGAAAACTGATCCACATTCTCATAGTATGTAATTTTGCTAATTTTTGCATGTGCAATGAGTTTTTTTTTTTTTTTTACTTTTAATTGAGGCTTTTGGTATCAAAATCAGCTCAATCCATAAATTTTTAAAAGTGGTTTTTTCCCATAATTTGATGATGCTTTGACTACACAATCACTCTACAAAGCGATTTCGGACGAATCTCTCTCAAGCTGGTCGAAAACCGCTGCCAAAACCCCATTTTACTTCAAAACCAGTTCAATCCTTGAATTTTCAAAAGTGGCTTTTCCCCCAATTTGATAATTCTTTGTCTATACAATAATGCCACTTAGCGATATGGGACGAATATCTCAATCATGACGAAAAGCTCTCTCAAACCCCCCTTTAAGTTCAAAACCAGCTCAATCCATGAATTTTCAAAAGTTTTTTTCCCCCTAATTTGATAACTCCTTAACTATGCTATCATGCCGCAAAGCTATTCAGGACCAATCTCTCTCAATCAGGTCGAAAACCGCTGCCAAATCCCCGTTTTACTTCAAAAGCAGCCTGTTACAACATTGAACCGTAAAAATGTTTGAGTAACTTCAACTACATTATTAAAAAAATTGCATAATCGTCTCATATTTTTGGTTGTACATATGGCATAAAAGTGATCAGATCAATCTATATTATTTTTATCCAAAAAACCAAACAATACTGTTAATTTAAGAAAGAAAAGAAAATGATATCATGTACTGAATATTTTTCAAACCAAAAAGAGTAGTTTAGAAAACTAAAGTAAGCAGAGCGTGAAATGTTTTTTTTTTTTCTGGAGCAATTACATTGCTTATTGTTCTAACTTGACTGTCCTTGATGTTACGCTGATTTTATTTTCCCCCCGCCTCCCTCTGAGCACCACCGTCGACCGGCTCCTCTCGATGCTGCTCCTCTAGCGAAAACCGTCTCCAGGTTGCGTCCATATCCTACACACACACGCATGCAAACATACACCTACACACACACACCCACACAAACACACACGCCTACATATACACACACTCACACACATGCCTGTACACAAACACACGCCTACACAAACATACCCACACACACACATACCCACACAAACACACACGCCTACATATACACACATACACACACCCACACACCACTGCTTGTACACAGACAAAAACACACGCCTGCACACACACGCCAACACACGCACACGCCTACACACACACACGCCTACACACACATATACACACACACACAAACACACACGTCTACATATACACACTAGTGATTGCGAAAAAAATAATTTGCATTCAAAATGTCAAAATTCAATTTTTTTTTTTTTTTTGACGTTTCTGTAAAATGATGCTAAGCTCATCCACATCCTGAAAGTATTGAATTTTGCCAGTTTTCTGATGGTACAATGTTTTTCTTTCCTGACTAACTATCTGCTAACCGTTCTACTTTCTGAAATATTCATATTTTGCTTGAAATTATTGTTATTTAATGTGTCTGCTGAACTGTTAAACACAAATGCATGCAAAAAAAAAAAAAAAAAAACATGCCGTCGTTTCAATCTGCGATAATTTTTAGAAAAATTAAAAATTTGTTACCTCTTTTGTTACACTTGCGACTTGATACAAGGTTGCAGGTGCCTCGAACATTTTCACAGTGATCTTCAACTTCAGTGACGGCTCAAGAAAATGATCCGAAACCAAAATAGAATCGAAGATGTGACGTCAGTCTGCCTGTCAGCCAATCATAAAACTCACGTGATCAATATTCTCTCCTGAAGCTACATAGTTTCATGAACGCTCGTAAATATTTAATTGAATGAAGTAATAAAAGTGCGACAAAATGAAACAAATGAAATGTCGGCAAGTTATTAGTTACTACATTTTATTCCCATATGAGATGTATTCAGCTGGAAAATAACCATCAATCCAAAATAATATTGAACACTGAAATTTTAAATTCTATAACGCACAGACATATAAAGTCTAGACTCAAGAAGTGTTGTGTACAAATATTATTAGGCTTGAGCTTTTAATTTTAGATATTCGCAAATATTTCTTAAGTAATATTTGTTTGGTGCATTTAAATACAAGTCACTCAAAAACTCATTTCGTATCAAGCGATTTATAGAAATGGCTATCAAAATGTTTTATGTTTGTTATGAACTATGATAAAGGTGAAATCTTTTGCTATATGAAGCAACTGCAAGTGTCTATAGTAGGGATGTGTCGTTCATGAACGAACGGGTCAAAAAGAGCGAATCCTTAAAATGAACTGATCCGAATATTTTCTTATTATATTTCCGAATATTTTTATATTATGTCTCATAAAGTGATCATATGATTTCGAGTTATTTTATGAATACGAGATTTTTAAAAAGTAAAACGCAATTATATCCTACACAGTTACACTCTAGAAACGTAACAATATCATGTCGGAGAAAGTTATTTTAAATTTTATAATACTTCTTCAACTGATTTCCATTTAAGTAAAAAAGATAGTTCAATCATTTCTCCTAAGAACATTTTTTAATTACAGCACTCTATATATTTTTTTTATATTCCATTAAAAACTCATTTTTCTCAAATTCGTTTATTTTATGTGATTTTGCTGGGAGCGATTCTGTCTCATACATTGAAGAAATTAAACGGAGTAAATCGGGCAAAATGTACCGATTATTTTTTGCACATAGAATAAATCACTCTTTTTAAAAATAACTCTTATTTTTGTAACACGCAACACTTTCCCCATACATTCCATTGATAATCTATTTTTATGTTTTTCGTAAAAATCGTTCATTTAGTATGATTTTGTTTGGACATATTTGCTCATCATATAATAGCGTTCGCTAGGATTCATGTTTGAAAGGTAATGCTTCAAATCGTTCCTCCGTAACACAAAGATCACGATTTCGCAAAGAAAGCAATAATTGAAAAAATAAAGAAATGAAAAGACTGAAGTTTGATGCGTTTATTCAGTTGGCAGAGCCACTTTGTGTATCAATCTGTCAAGCCGATAAAACGACGCCAAAATACTACAAAATACAATATAACATTATCTAATATATTGCTTGATAAGTGATGTTGACAGTTTTAAATCATTTTTGTCTAATCACGAGAAAAGCTGTACATTATTTAGCATATTTAAGGCGTCACGGGTCATAGGTTTATTCAAAATTGCAAAAAAATAAATAAATAAATAAAATAAAATAAATATTCCTTTTCCACTTCATTTTAAATTCCTTCTAAGGTGTTTTGAATTACGGTCCTGCCCTTCAACGTTCTACAGTAGCGGTTCCCAACTTTTTTCCTCCTTACGAACCTCTTTCAAAATGCCGAAGAAGGTGGCGAATCAACGGTGCAGCGAATAGTAAGTGACAGTTAAAAAGAAAGAAGAAAGAAAGCAACGCATACAAAACTAGTATGTTGTGGCCATCACGAAACTTTCTTCTATATTTTTCTTTTTTTTTCTGATCCCTCCCCATGCTTGACGAGGAAGCAATATTCCCAACAAAAACAAAATTACACATGCAAAAACTTGACGACTATCCCAATGTCTGAATTATTGCAAAAGCAAAGCAAAGAGCGAAAATTGAAAGTTATTTTAAAAGCCTTGCTTGAATTAATTACAAATATTTTATTTGTTAACAAACATAAGATGGCAACAGTTAAAAATTTTAAATCATTGAGATAATATTTCCGATCATTTCCATACAATTAAAATCACGAGAAATACGCAGACGACAATCTATTACGATTTATCTTTCTTATTGTTGCATTAATAAAAATATTTTTATTCGCAAAAAAAAAAAAAAAATCAACACCTCTTGGAGCGATCGGCGTCAAAATTGAACCAAAGCCTGTTTACATATGGATTCACATATATTCCAAATTTCAACCAGAACGTAGCATTACTTCTTGAGATAGGGCACTCAAAATGGAAAAAAAGAACGGGTGATTGCGCTACCCCCTTTTTAGCTGTTGACACAAAAATAAAATCAGTTCTTATACCCACTAAGGGCTACTTGCCGATAAATTTTTCTTTCATTCCGTTCATTATTTCTTGAGATACAGCAGTCACAATTGACGACAAAAAACGTTCTATAGCTCAACCCCCCGTTTGAGTTATTGACACCAAAATTGAATCAGCACCAGTTCCTGTAAATACCAACATATGGACCAAATTTTGTTTGATTCCGCCAGTTACTTCCTGAGGAATAGCAAGCACGCGTAACTCGAAAAACGTCCCATTGCTCCACCCCCCTTGGAGGAATTCGCGCCAAAAACTAATGGGCACAAGTTCACATAGGGGCACATATGTGTACTAAATTTCGTTCGATTTCATGCGGTAGTTTTTGTTGTAGAGCGGCCACAAAAAACTGGTCACACATAGACGTGACACACATACACACACACATACACACACACACACACACACACACACACACACATACACACACACACACAGAGACAGACAGACATTTTCCGAAAATGGTCGAAATGGACTCAGCACACCTCAAAACGTTCAAATCCGTCAAAATTCGAAATTCGAAAATTTGCACGAATCCAATACTTTCTTCTATATATTAGATATAGAAGAAAGTAAAAATTGGGGACAAGTATTTTAGTTTGAACAAAAACGAAAATACAGTAGGGTCATTTCACGTCAAATCGCCGAATGCCATATGCCATCATGTCTCCGATTTTGTCCATAATTTTTTTACAAATAGATATCTGTGAGAAAAGCCCATATTTAATTTTTTTATTTTTTGAATAAAAATTACGCTTTGGAGAATTTTTTCAAAAATTCGATTTTTAATCATTTTTCGGAGCCAACTTTTAGACATGAATTTAGAAAATCTCTTAATTTCTTTATTTTTCAACCAATTAAGCTAAATTTGGTATCAATTTCAAGCTAATACTTTTGTTTTTTAGCGTGAACTACAGAAAGTATTCGGTGAATAATTGGGTGTTGCCACTCTTTATATAGTCAGTTTTTATGCTTTTTCAATTGGAAGATTAAATAAGTCATATCTCCGGCGTACCTGCTATGTTCTGCATCATTTCTTTCTTTCCTTTCCTTTTTTTTTTGGCACATTTAAATTATTCTCCTGCTATGTAGAAAAAAAGTAAAAGGCTGTTTTTTTGTTGTTTTGAAATAAAAAAATAAAATTTGTTTTGCAGAAAATACAAGTTTTCTATTACTTTAAATCCCTTTTAAGCTTAAAAAAAGCAAAACCTTTTCAAAACAATTAATACTGGACTGCCAAAGGATAAAAATTGATTTGTATCAATAGTTAATCGCTAAAAAGTTGTTTACTTTGGAGAAGAATTGTGCGAAAACCTCCGTTTTATACTTCGTTTAAAAAATAAAAAATAAAAAACACTTTTGATTGAAAGTGTACTAAATATTAAGAATAATAATTTGAAGAATAGTGTAGAAAAATACTTCTATAGGCATTATTTTGCATTTTTTTCGACCGTAAAATATGTTTTAGAAAAATAATAATTACTATTGAAAAGTTTTCACAGCCTAAACTTGTTTGGATTACGTAACACCTGACAATGATCTTCTGCTCTTACAATACCCATGTAATATGGATCATTCTTCGTTCGCTTTTAAAGTGAAAATGTACTTCAATTAGCAAAAAAAATCTTCTTCAGAGAAATCTAGAGTTGTGCTGTATGAGTACTGTATTTGTGGAAGATCTTTTTCAGGTGTAACGTAATCCAAACAAGTTAAGGCTGTGAAAACTTTCAAGAGTTTTTTTTTCAATCTTTTAATGTCAAAAAAAAAGCAAAATAATGCCATTAGAAATATATTTTACACTATTCTTCAAATTATTATTCTTAATATTTAGTACAATTTCAACCAAAGGTGGCTTCTCTTTTTTTGTGTGTGAAGTCTGAAACGGAGTTTTTTGAACAATTCTTTTCCAAAGTGAGCACTTTTTAATGATTAACTATTGATACAAATCAATTTTAATCCTTTGACAATCCAATATTAATTGTTCTGAAAAGTTTTTGGCCTTTTTTAAGCTTGAAAATGATTTAAAGTAATAGAAAACTTGTATTTTCTGCAAAACAAACTTTATATTTTTATTTCAAAACAACAAAAAATACCCTCCTACTTTTTTCTACATAGCAAGAGAGTAATTTAAATATTGTACAAAAAAGAATTGATGCAGATCATAGTAGGTACCCCGGAGATATGACTTATTTAATCTCCTAACAGAAAAAGCATAAAAACTGAATTTAGATAAAGAGTGGCAACACCCAACTATTCACCGAATCCTTTCTGTCGTTCACACTGAAAGAGAAAAGTATTCGCTTAAAATTGATACCAAATTCAGCTTAATTGGTTTAAAAATAGAGAAATTAGAGAGATTTTCTAAATTCGTGCCAAAACGGTGACTCCAAAAAATGATCAAAAATAGAATTTTTGAAAAAATTCTCCAAAGCGTAATTTTTATTCAAAAAATCTAAAAAAATTAATTTGTGCTCTTCTCATAGATATCTATCCGTAAAAAAATGACGTGGAATGATACATATAGCAAAATATAGCAGGGTAAAATAGAACAGAAATAAAGTAAAATAGAAATGCAGGGTATAAAAGAAATGAATTTTTTTGCGTTCCCGAAGAAAAATTTTCTGTTTCGATTAACATTCGTTATTTCACCAGTTGTCGTTATTTTTGTATTTACAAAGATGAAGGCCGGGTGATGTTTGAACTGTTGTGAGTTTTATAGGCACCAGGGGAAAATATGCCTTCACACTGTTGGCTTTATAACTGCCAGAGGAGTGACGCCGGGGAAGTGGCAAATTCACACATAACCTATAAAAACAATATTAGGCGTTCTTTTTACCAAAACTTAAACGTAATCCGTAATGCCTACACACAATAAACATTGCATTGCACAAACGTACACTGTTAAAAATAACCCTGAAAATTCAGGTAGTTTTCTGACTGATTTTAACAGAATATTTTTGTAATGCTTCAAAACGTATTTTTTCCTTACAACAACGGAAATATCACGAAAGGAAATAGTAACGAAAACGGAATTTTTCTAGGGTTGCCGCTGTTCTCTACTTACCAGGGAACCATACGAATTCAGTAATTATGGAAAAAGTTGAAAATGGTCGCATTCGAAAGAACATATTTAGATATTTTTTTTAAACCCACAAACTGTGTGCCCTCGTCCCCTCGTTTTTGAGGTATAGAGGTCTAAAAGTCTGCCGAAATCACAAGAAAAGTCGCCAAATTTAAAGACTTGGCAAACAATTGAAAACACCGCGTGATTTCATCGTCTGCATCTTTCAAGGCATCTCGTTTCCATTTTGGGTTATCTGCAATGCGTGTGAAAGATGCTATGCATTAATCCTTTACTTGTGCGTGATAAATTAAAGAATCACCATCAAGCCTATGAAGTTGAAAGTAGAAAGCTTTATCCAGAGTAACGACAACTTTACAACGAAATTAAATCTAAATTTTAAAATTCCGTTCGTGATAATAATACACTTCAGAATAGTAATGTATTTTAAGTGTGTTAAGCGTTAACTCTTATTAATGGAACATGTTGTATTTCTTAATAATCTGGGTGAATTATTATTAATAAGTACAAAAAAAAAACCAGGGGAATTTGAACTCATACAGTATATAAGTAACAAAATAACAGTATTTGATGTTGAAATAGAATGGTCATAGATTATAGTATCAGTTCTTTTTCTTTTTCTTTCTTTTTTTTTTTTTATTTTTTAAGTTTTTATGAATACATGAATTTTTATTGTTTGACTACTGTGAGGAAAAATATTTAACTTAAAATGAAAAGAAAAATTAAATTCTTAAGAAAAAATAACGGATAGTAAGTTGTAAATAATTTTTCGATAATTTTGAAGTGTAATATGCTCTTCAAAATTATCGATATCGGAAAGTATATCATGAATAGATGGAAATAGATATTTTTATTCTTAAACACTATTAATATAGTCGACATTCCTTATAACAACCCCTGTCGTCCGAACAAAACCTGTCGCTACAGCTAAAAGTGGCTATAACGTAAATGCACAACATGTTGCATATTATTTATTCATTTTAAAAAATACTGGAATAACCTTTCGAAGTTTCGTTTCAACCAAACTTCAATCACTTCTTCATTTCCAGCTTAGTGCAGCACGATACTCGTGCATTATACAATATGCCTGGTACAAGTCGGGTTAATTTCAAACTCGGCCACCCCCATTTGCAACAACTTTACAGTTTTGCTTTTCGAATGAGTTGAACCGCTGCAATATCTGTAAAAGACTTAAACTGGTGAAACGTTCCTGGTTTCTACCTTTTAAGCATATTTTGTTCAGTATCATATTTGTCAGGGTCAGTAGCATATTTTTTTTTTTCCGTTCGACAAGCTTCTTTCATTTTTATTTTCTTTTTCTCTTATTTGAATTTTATTAATCAGCTGATTACAATTTCTCAATATGAAGTTTTTTCTAAATTCATATTGCGTAAAGTAAACAAATTAGTTTTGCACAGAACCTAAAAGAAATTCTCATAATTAATATTTATAAGAACAATAATAAGAAATTACTTAAAATATGTTGCATCAATAATATTGTAATTAACACTTAAAGTTCTAAAGTAAAATCTACTTGAAATCCACTAAAATGTAAAAATATACTTTTATTCGGCCCGTCTCTTCAAAATTTTACTGGGGAAAGGGTCAGTTCTGCCGTAGGAAGTTAAAGTGCAGTATAAGCAGAAATGAATTTTTGAGATATTTGAAGAACTACGTTTCGGATTCCACAAAGATAAACTTTAGAATATAACGTTATTTTCGAACAGTAGACCCCCCGTTTTACGCAGCTTTATTTAACGCGGTTTCGATTATACGCAGTTTAAGATTTGACACCTTTATTTTATTTTATGCGGATAATTTTCGGTTTTACATGGATGCGACAATGCAAACAGATAGATTTCCCCTCTTTCAAAATCCAAAATCCCTAATATTTCAGATTACACATAATAAACTGCATTTTGGCGATAAAGGAGGACAAAAGCAACGAGGATACCGACATCGATGACACAGAACCAACAACGTTAACATTGAACTTTTTAAGCTATTCCTTGACACTAGAAATGATCTTTTTGATTTGTTAGTGAAGAAAGGTTCTGTCATGGAAATGATCAAGGATGCATTATTGCACTGCAAAGAATTACGGAGAAAAATTCTTGACTGCCAAAAGACTACCATAGCCAGTTTATTTTTATTAACACTAAATTAATTTGTGCTTTCTTTATGCATGTTGTGCATAGAAATCGATATAAGTACACATTAAACTTACAATTAGTGATCATTAGAATGAAGTATTTTTTTTTAATCGACGGAACATAACCCCTATTTTAACACTAATATTAGGTCTTAGTTTACGCGGTTTTGATTTACGCAGCATTTTCGAGGAAAATAGCTCCCACGAAAAACGAGGATCTACTGTATTTACTTTTTTTTTTAAAGAAATTAAATGTCAAACGTATTTTTCTCCATATCATATTTGTCGGAAGAACCTCGCTCCAGGTGTTAGCTATATTTTCCCCAAACGCCACTGCATAAAGGCGCTCAAAAGACATTTGCACGACGGCGCCGATCAAGCTTGGCGCGGGCCTGGGTCCATCTTTTTTTTTTCCAAAGAACTTTTGCAACCAAGGTAAGAAAGACAACATCTTCCAAAATGCGTTTGTGGTAAGTTTCTTGATTTATTTTTATCCTTTGATCAACAAAAACTAGTGATGTTTTCCCACTAGTGCATATCCCACCACAAACCATTAGATGGGGTTGTTGACGCCGTTTAGCAACGCAAGAAGGTCTTGGAGAAAAGAATGTGTGCTAAACCTCATAAAACTTTGGCATCCCTAAAGAAATCCTTATGCAAGGAATGTGATAAAATATCAATAAGTGAGTTGCGGCCCATAGTCGAAAATATTGTGACACGTTCAAAGCTTTGTATTAAGGCTAAAGGTAGCCACTTTGAAAATTTGTAAATATATTAGACGAAATAATGTATTCGTATTAATTTTGAAGTTTGGGCTTAATATTTTCATTAGCATTAAAAGAATGCATTATGTGTGTTGAAGTTATTTCTTGTCACACTGTAGAAATTAATATAAAATCAACGTACACATAAAAAATATTTTTAGGCAAACATAATTTCTCAAATAGGAATATAATCAAACTACTGCTAAAATCAATTGAAATATTCCTTATTTTTAAACATTAGAAATATGAAAGCTCCTCTCTTTAATAGCTTGGGTGGATTTATTATCCCTGATATTATTCAATGTCTGGCTTATCCTCCGCTACTAAATACTACAGGATTCCCAAGCTTGTTTTGTGAACGATCTTTTGATTTCTTTTTTAGAGTTGGTATACTTAAGTCTAAATGGGCTAATGTCACTCTCTGAGACATTCCTCCGGAGTTAATTGAATTTAGATACAATTGTAATTTTTCTTCCGAATAATTCACATATTTCTTATTTCCTGGGTTCTCTTTTATTTTCGGACCCTTTTTATCCCCAGATCTGCAAAAAATGGGTATAAATAGTAATTAACCTCTTTATTTTAAAAGATTGCAAACCTTACTTAACATAATTTAGTGATGAAATGTTGTCAGGAGTTACTTGAATCGGGTTCAAAAAGCCCCATTTTAAGGCGACCAGTGCACATTTACCAACTTATATTAAATATTGTATTAATTTTATAGCTATATACCATAAAACGCTGTTATTTTATTAAAAAATAGAATGCAAACATAAAACCATTTTTACCTTGATGATATCAGATGTTTCCATGAACTTACATATGGAAGTTTGCAGCAGACACTAAAAACAACCGTTTAAACAACTTGCAATCATAACATCAATCAGAAAAAGGCGGGAAAAGCAGACACTTTGTTTTATACACCAGCCTCTGCTTAGTACTGCTACCTGTCAGGGAGAAGGTCAACTAAATCTATTCATTGAGTTTTGTAGGACCATGACGGATTTTAAACACTTTTTTCTCTGTGGTTCAAGTAGCCCCTGGAGGCTCAAGTAGCCACGGTTTACGGTACTGCAAGTACAACGATGATAAAAGTATAAAAATGACTGCAAAACTTCAAACTTCTGGAATTATGTGAACCAGTTTTGTTCATCTCGAATGCAGTGTTTCTTTTAATGGCTACAAAACAAGGGACGAGTTTCTGTGTGTCATAATTAGCGAAAGACTATTCTGTTATTGCAACGCCTTGTGATCCCACTAAAGATCTTGTTTATGTAGCCTCACTACCAAAATAGAGCTCAAGGATCGTATTCACATGCAGTAGTGATGACCATTACCAGGAAAACCCGAAAAATTGTGTGGGACTAGTCACTTAAAGTCTGAAAGGGTGTCGGATGGTCAAGGAGTAACTCATCGAACATTTATAGAGTGTACAAGAGAAACTTGTATAATTTGTGTTTGATTATTTATATTTCTCATCGTTGTACGCATGCTTTTGAATAATTAGCCGTCAGAGTGCAAAGAGCTTATGTGCCGCCCATCTACAGAATTTTGCACATTTTGACGAATAGTTAACGTCCTTATATATCCTCTTCAAATTTCTATTTCAAGTTCGATTTTTTTAAAAAAAGAGGATGAGTTTATAAAAAGTAAGTACAGTTTTATAGGGAGAAACTCCTTATGTATAATTTATTACATTGAAGAATATATATCAAAAATTACAAGTCGTAGAAGCGCATTTTAGCCTGTCTTCGGTAACATCAGAGGAAGAACGGAAGTGGGGGATAGGAGGATCTCTTCGAGAAAGTTTTTAAAATTGACACATGGAAATACTTTCAAAATTGAAGTCAGTTTTAAGCTATTATTGGTGACGTTAGCTTAGGAAGGGTCAGAAAACTTACTCTCGTTGTCATGGTAATCTGAAAAATTAGAACAGAATCAACTTTGGTCAAGTGAGGATAATAAGCAATTCGTGAGTGCTCAAAAAAAAGAAAGAAAAAAGCGAAAGATTTCAATTTTAAGATTTTAACAACAATTAGAACTACAATGGAGCCTCTTCACCAGTGCAAAAAAGCTCAACACACAACCAGAAGGTCGCGGGAGAACTGAGTTCTATTCAATTTAATCTTTATATCTAACAAACCAGAATTCGTTAATTAATGATTAGGGCATTTAGCTTTCCTCTACATTTTATGAAGTGAATTGATTGAAATAAATTAATCAACATACTTCATATGCACGTCGTTAAGCTTTTCTGGAAGAATATCTACCGACATGCCATTCACAAAAAGCTTTTTTAGTCGCCGTTGGAGCATTTTGAGTTGACGATATTCCAAAAGCTTACACCCATCAGATGCTAAAACTGATAGGATACTTGGCCCATAATGATGCTTCAATTGGTTGGGGAAAAGTAGTCATCTGATAATTGCTTGTGGACTGTCGTTACGTTTTTGGATAAAGATGTGATCTGATAATTTTGTTAACAACCCAGCCTTTGAAATTAGACGGGCGCAGTGGACAACTTTAATTAACTACCCTGAACTTCATTGAACATTTGTAGAAGAGTTGCTCCAAACATTCACAATCTACATTTCATTAAAACACCATAATGGGGATGTTTTCTTCAGTCAAAAGTGTTACTTTTAATCACTAAAACTAATAGAATGAGCGAAAAAAAAAAAAGACATGGAGCCAGAAAATTCTTTTATTTTCCCAAAATTTAATTTTTACTTGACATTTTTTTTTTTAAATGTCAGATTTCTAAAGCAAAATATTTCATCGTGTGACGTTCATCTTGAATCAAAGAGCGTGGTTGTCTTTTCTGGCAAGATATCGCCTTTTAGTGAGATTTTACTGCGAGCAATTAGTTAAATGAAATATTGGCGAAGTTTGGCAATGTCCTGAAATTTTATCGTGGCAACACTAACGATTTGCTCTCTTGTGACGTCAGCAACGAAAACGAAAGCCTCACCCCATGTTTTCGACCATGCTCTTTCAGAAAAAAATATTTTTTTTAAAAATGGGAAACAACCCAATTATATATATCAAAAGAAAAAGCATTTCTTCTGGTAACCCCACAAGAAAAATCTCTTTTCGGTAAGATAGTCACGTTTTCAGCAAACGTTACCGTAAAAACACATTGAGTAATTAACCTAGCAACTTCACAATGAACCATAAGTTATTTTTCAAAAGGTTCTAACTCATACATGCTCTTATTTCTATAAAAGTCCTAAACAACTTCACTTCTAGAAGGCTCGAATTTGTTGATTCTTAGCTTGAAAAAAAAATTATTGACGCAATATTTTTTAATTTCAATATTTTAAAATTTTTATAAGGTTAAAAATATTTTAATTAAAGTTTTATTTTTCTCTGCAATTCTTTCGTTGTAAAATGTTTGACTGCGAGCTAAGTAGAAGGTTTTCTTAGCTAGCTCATTTTTATAAATATTAGCAATATGGCTTTAAAAAGCTAAACTTATATTTTTCCTTAAGTTAAAAGCTTAAAATTTAGAAATTTCGAAAAAAAGAAAGAAATGCTTGCATACTTGGAAAATGATCCATTCTACTGTTTTGCATCAGTGCATCAAAATTAAAATGAATAAGAGATGGTTTCAATGATTAATAAGTTGAAAAAAAAACAAGAATGATTATTGGATATATTTATATATTTATTTATTTATTTATTTATTTTTTTTTTGAAAAGCAAAACAAACTATTGTTTCAATAAGATTATGTATGCAAGCATCTTGTATTAAGCAAAATCTATTTGCTGATTTGAGGCAATAAGAAACAAATAAATGTAAGTGCAAAAATTAGCAATTTGGAGATAACATGTACAAAATGGTAGATCTCCACTCTGTCTTAGGGCACGATATAGAAGGGTCAGTCTCCAGAAAACGTAACTTTTGAACGCAAAAATTTTTCAATTTCGAAACCTTTTCTTTTCTTTTTTTTTTTTTTTTAATTCTTACTTGAAAGTGTTACCTACTAGAAGTAACCATAAACAATGGCCCAGCTAAGTTCCATAATAAATAAAAAATGTTCACGGAAATAAAACTAAAAGAAAAAAACTTTTAATATTTAGAAATCGAGGCCAATTTAATATCATAGTAGTAATTTTGTTAATTTTGCAAACAATCGACTATTTTAATGATTAGTGGGAATATAATAAGCTCGCTTAAATAAAGTATGGCTTAGTTAGTAGTTTCAAATGTATGTTAAAAAATATTATTTAGTAAATTTGAGGATATACTGGCAATTTATAATTTTGGTAGAATGCCTATTATTGATGTATTTCCCCTCCATCATTTATTTCCACCTCAGAAATAATGACATTGATAAGGTCTGTCACGGAGGTGAGGAATTTTCCTTTAATACATGCCTAATAGATAAATTTTTCAGGGATTTTTTTTCTTCCTTGCTACAATCTGCACATGTTAAGCACATGACAACATGTTCACTCCTTTTTTTACATAAATTTACATCCCTGAAATTCAAGTTTACGGAGGTGAGAAGTCAAAATAACCACACTACGTTTTTAAAACAAAATCTATCTTCTTGTTTTTCGATAAAAATCTCACAACTTCAACTATGGCTTAAAATAAACAAGGGGGCTCTCTTGTAACATGGAAAATAAAATTTGATGTCATTACTGCCACGTATTAATGAGGGATGGCATTTTGTGTTTAGGTAACGGAGGTGAGAATTTATTGTGATATGACCCCTTGTCCTACTAAAACGAACTAAAACACAATATTAAAAAATTAATTATACTTAAACAATTAGTATTTGAGACACTTGTGAAAGGAATAATAAATAAACAAATACATACTTTTAAGTAAACAAGTTATTAAGCAATGTAAACAGTCACACAAGGTGTGTGACATGCCACGAGGTGAGAATTCACATGTTGTGAACCAAAAATATACTAAAATAAAAATTATTATTAAAAAACTATTGGCAGATTCAAATAGATATATTTTTGATGAAATTAAAAAGGATTGTTGAATGAATTGTTCCTTAAACTTTTTTCTGTAAAAGGCGTGTGACAGAAAAGTTACACTTTTTTGATGACTGATCCAGTAACCCTGGTAGGTGCTGCTATACAGCATGATATAGAGAAACTTTTCAATGAAAGCCTGTCCAGGACCGGAACTTTAAACGTGTTTTACTCAAAACTTGAAAATGTCCACTTACATCCCTTTGCTTCTCACTGCTTCATATGTATCATTTTGTAAAAATACATCTTTTACGGTTTAAAACACACTTGTAAGGAAAATACACAGTATGTACAGAATATGTTTACTTATTTTCTTTTCATTGAAAAATGCAGCCTGCACACTTAAATCTAATTAAATTAAATCTTGATGGAATACAGATTCCACGATGTGTAGATTTAATTTATCACATAAAAGATAATTGATTTTTTTTTTCAAACATACTAAGTAATTTTAAAAAGCTTTGAGTAAGAAAGGTAAACCAATCATTCAAGAAGAAGTATATGCACTGTAACAAATTTCGGAAACGTTTCTGGGTATATCGGAAACGTTTCCGAAATAATAAGAATCCTTCATCCAATAGCGAACTCCTCATTATTCAGAAAGCTTTCTGTTATTTCAAAGAATCTAGAAGCGGAAGTGAGGCGCAATGCTTGGAAATGTATTTTATCCTTCCAACACTGGCGCCAGTGAGTCGGAAATAACGAGAGCTTATTTATTTCCTTATCTATGGTTGCTGCAGTCAGCAACTGTTTCGCATTGGATTACTTGTTATTTCATGTCTAGAGAGCAGTAAATTGTGTCGAAACTAATTTTACGCCTTTGCATTTTGGGCTGCCCTTGATTTTTTAGACGATGTACGCAGCTATTAAGTTAGTTAATAACGATTTGCTTCTTTACAACTTCCGGTGCGACCATGATTACATATATTGTGTGTTCAAGCGTGAGTAGTTTCAACACCTGTTTTTATACTTAATGAAACGAAAACCTTTGGATTACTTATCCAGTTGTAATGGAGGTATTTAGATTTTCTTCCGCTCATGTTCACTTGTAAGTATTAATGAATATTTTAAAGCATGTTGTTATATACATTTATATTTTTGTTGATTTGCATTTGATGAGGCTCTAATTGTAACTGTATTTGGGTTTATCGAATTAATTTAAAGTTATCCTACATACCAATGTGCGCAGTGTACTATTTGTTGTAACCAATTGAAACTGACTAATTACGCAAAAGAAATAAGATTTATATTTGAAAAGCAATCACAGAAAAGGAATTTCGAAATACTTGGATATACATACCATCGGTTCAAAAAAAAAAAAAAATCAATTGTTTAATTCATTAAAAATATGGTAATGCAAATTTTTTTTAGTATTGTAATATGCTTCACAAAAAATGTGCCAGTATTATTTATCTTTTTTTTATTATAATTTATTCATTTATTTAAAAATATTTATACCATTAGAAAATGGCCCAGTTATCTATTAGTAAGCAACATAGTTATGCAATTAATTCATGTGCTTATTCATTTTGTTAAATGTGGTTGACAATAAAAAATTCCTTGACATTAGTTGTTCGTTAAATAACATTTCCTTCGCGGATATACTAGTTTAATATAGGATAGTCAGGAGGAATGAGTTAGTGGCAAAAAATGGAACAGCTGCATTTACAAGCCGAAATAAAAAGAAATATTATTTCATGTCATTGTTTTAAAAGTGATCATTTTTTAAATACTATGTTATTAATATACAATGTACATATGGGGAGAAGACGAGGGGCGTTCACCACGCAGACTGCCATTGACATTTTCAGGGATTGCTTTTTTTTAAAGGGGGGGGCGCTTTATAGCATTTTATGGGTTCACCATCACTCTTATGGTGTGTGGGGGGGGGGGGGAATCTCGTATATATGAAATGGAGTAATCATGCAACAGAATTCAATGTTTTAATAAATAAAATATATAATGCATCTTGCGCACATTGTAAAAATAAAATCAGTAACCAATTTTGATTAAGTATTTATATGTGTGATGAACTGGAAAAGGGCAAGAACAGAAGAATCAACCCGAATGGTTCCAACAGGAGGACTTGGTGTCATATTTAAATTCACCAATTTCTCTGTTGCACTTTTCGGTTCACTTTGTTCGTCAGAGAAATAGACTTGACGCGAAGGGAAGGTAAGTTCTGTCAAATTTTATCCGAAAATAAAAGCTATCAAATTTGATACAAGATATGTTTTTAAGTTCTGCATTAAAAATACAATATGTTGATAATTTTGTCTTGAAAATATTGAGAGAAAAACTGAAGTTTAAGATTGTTTAACAAACAATCCCACTTTTGAGAAAGTTCCCCCCCCCCCCTCCCCTCCCCTGACGATTTTGTGATTAGGAATGAAACTACTATATTATTTCATAAATTTTCAAAAATTTATAACTGTGCATATGTTATGCTGTTAACCATGCTATTTGTCATTAGAAATTCAGAATAAAAAAAAAAAAATCCACGAATTATTCTAAAATTGCTTGTTTCATTGCTGTTAGATATGAAAGAACTGAAACTGATATGGTATGCAATACTATAGTAAAGAATTATATTTTAGAAAAAATCTTCTGAAATTCTCGGAAACGTTTTTGAAAATTGTTTGGAGAGTTCCGAAACACTCGGAGACGTTTTCGAAACTTTCATGAACCACAGCTGCACAGAATACTCAGAAGCATTTCTGGAAATTACGGAAAGAGAATTCCGAAATACTCAGAAACGTTTCTGAAAATTACAGAAAGAGGATTCCGAAATACTCAGACACGTTTCTGGACATTACAGAAAGAGAATTCCGAAATACTCAGAAACGTTTTTGAAAATTTCATGAACCGCAGCTGCACGATATATTCAGAAACGTTTCCGGATTTTTTTTTACAGTGTGGGAATTGAAAAATAGTAGGGTCTGGTGGGGTAAAGTGGTCATAAAATCGTAAGTTTTCAACTTATGTGAATAATAGATACAAAAAATTCTTTAAACATTTAAACTTTTTTTGTTTTTATTTTACATTGCATTATTAAAGAACACAGTACACTGAGTTTTAGGAAAATAAATATTGATTTAAGTAGTTTTATAACACTTTCTTTTACCTTTGTATTTATGACCACTTTACCCCATGCGGCGGAGGAAAGTGGTCATAGCATGGGGTAAAGTGATCATACACTGTAAAAAAAATCCGGAAACGTTTCTGAGTATATCGTGAAACTGTGGTTCATGAAATTTTCAAAAACGTTTCTGAGTATTTCGGAATTCTCTTTCTATAATGTCCAGAAACGTGTCTGAGTATTTCGGAATCCTCTTTCAATGTTTCTGAGTATTTTGGAATACTCTTTCTGTAATTTTCAGAAACGTTTCTGAGTATTTCGGAATCGTCTTTCCGTAATTTCCAGAATGTTTCTGAGTATTCTGTGCAGCTGTGGTTCATGAAAGTTTCGAAAACGTTTCCGAGTATTTTGGAATTCTCCAAACAATTTTCAAAAACGTTTTCGAGAATTTCAGAATCCCTTTTCCGTGATTTTTTCTAAAACATAATTCTTTACTATAGTATTGCATACCATATCAGTTTCAGTTCTTTCATATCTAACAGCAATGAAACAAACAATTTTAGAATCATTCGTGGATTTTTTTTTTTTTCTGAATTTTTAATGACAAATAGCATGGTTAACAGCATAACATATGCACAGTTATAAATTTTTGAAAATTTATGAAATAATATGGTAGTTTCATTCCTATTCACAAAATCGTCAGGGGAGGGGAGGGGGGGGTACTTTCTCAAAAGTGGGATTGTTTGTTAAACAATCATAAACTTCAGCTTTTCTCTCAATATTTTCAAGACAAAATTATCAACATATTGTATTTTTAATGCAGAACTTAAAAACATATCTTGTATCAAACTTGATAGCTTTTATTTTCGGATAAAATTTGACAGAACTTACCTTATCTTCGCGTCAAGTCTATTTCTCTGACGAACAAAGTGTACCGAAAAGTGCCAACAGAGAAATTGGTGAATTTAAATATGACACCAAGTCCTCCTGTTGGAACCATTCGGGGTGATTCTTCTGTTCTTGCCCTTTTCCAGTTCATCACAAATATAAATACTTAATCAAAATAGGTTACTGATTTTATTTTTACAATGCGCGCAAAATGCATTACATATTTTATTTATTAAAACATTGAATTCTATTTCATGATTACTCCATTTCATATATACGAGATTCCCCCCCCCACACACCATAAGAGTGATGGGAAACCCATAAAATGCTATAAAGCGCCCCCCCCCCCCCCCCACCTTAAACACAAGCAATCCCTGAAAATGTCAATGGCAGTCTGCGTGGTGAACGCCCCTCGTCTTCTCCCCATATGTACATTGTATATTAATAACATAGTATTTAAAAAAGGATCACTTTTAAAACAATGACATGAAATAATATTTCTTTTTATTTTGGCTTGTAAATGCAGCTGTTCCATTTTTGCCTCTGACTCATTCCTCCTGACTGTCCTATATTAAACTAGTATATCCACGAAGGAAATGATATTTACCGAACAACTAATGTCAAGGAATTTTTTATTGTAAACCACATTTAACAAAATGAATAAGCACATGAATTAATTGCATAACTATGTTGCTTACTAATAGATAACTGGGCCATTTTCTAATGGTATAAATATTTTTAAATAAATGAATAAATTATAATAAAAAAAAGATAAATAATACTGGCACATTTTTTGTGAAGCATATTACAATACTAGAAAACATTTGCATTACCATATTTTCAATGAATTAAACATTTTTTTTTTTTTAACCAATGTATGTATATCCAAGTATTTCGAAATAACTTTTCTGTGATTGCTTTTCAAATATAAATCTTATTTCTTTTGCGTAATTAATCAGTTTCAATTGGTTACACTAAATAGTACACTGTGCACATAGGTATGTAGGATAACTTTAAATTAATTCGATAAATCCAAAAACAGTTACAATTGGAGCCTCATCAAATGCAAATCAGCAAAAATATAAATGTACATAACAACAGGTTTTAAAATATTCATTAATACTTACAAGTGAACATGAGCGGAAGAAAATCTAAGTGCCTCCATTACAACTGGATAAGTAATCCAAAGGGTTTCGTTTCATTAAGTATAAAAACGGGTGTTGAAACTATTCACGCTTGAACACACAATATATATAAAAACATGGTCGCATCGGAAATTGTAAAGAAGCAAATCGTTATTAACTAACTTAATAGCTGCGTACATCGTCTAAAAAATCAAGGGAAGCCCAAAATGCAAAGGCATAAAATTAGTTTCGACACAATTTACTACTCTCTAGACATGAAATAACAAGCAATCCAATGCTAAACAGTTGCTGACTGCAGCAACCATAGATAAAGAAAAAATAAGCTCTCGTTATTTTCGACTCACTGGCGCCAGGGTTGAAAGGATAAAATACGTTTCGAAGCATTGCGCCTCACTTCCGCTTCTAGTTTTTTTGAAATAACAGAAAGCTTTCTGAATAATGAGGAGTTCGCTATTGGATGAAGGATTCTTACTATTTCGGAGACGTTTCCGATATATCTAGAAACGTTTCCGAAATTTGTTACAGTGTAGTTAAAAATAGATGCAAAACCATTATAAACAACCCTAATATTTGTATATTTCTGTTATTTTTATAATTACAAGTATATGCACAAGCATATGTGTGTATACACGAGTATATACGTGTCGTGTAAACATTAGTAAACACGTTCATGTATGAGTAGATACATGTATGCATCAGATATATGCATGCACGTGCCTACTCAAGTATATACGTGTATACACTAGTATATAAGCATGTATACGTGATTACCTACAGGATCGTGTACGTATCTACACGAGTATATACGTGTCACGTGTACGTACGGGTATATACGGGTGTAAACGAACATCATATGCGTGTATGTACTTGTATCTCGAGTACATACGTGCATACCAGAGTGTATACTTGTACAGTAGACGCATACACGCATATATAAGTATACATACACACATATACGAGTATACACGAGTTAATTCGTGGATACATCCAGTGCGTCTTTGTACATGTCTACTCGCGTATATATAATATGGAAGCACGAGTATATAGGCATGTATGCGTGTAAACACGATTATATACCTGTATAGACGTATATACGTACATTTACGTGCATACATCAGTACATGTACTGATGTATGCACGAGTTTTTAAGCTTATATGCATGTATGCCTACAGAATGAATCCAAGCTCTTGGGTAAAAATCTAAGGAGTGTGAGAGGGGAGAATAAGAAGCAGAGAATTATAAGGATTTTATGTTACCTGACGCGCTACATGCACACAAAGCCGGAAACTGATGAATGCAAACAAATCGCAATTTTGTTACACAAAGATGATTTTACCCAACATTTTAGTTTTTAAGAAATATTTAGAGCAGTTGTTAAAAGTTACGGCCTGTAGTCCCAACAAAGGCGCGGCGACAGATGGAACTTTTCAAAAGTCTCGTTATTGCAACAGAGAGTGCTTTGTGATTGCGACGCACATGTATTATAGCTGCAGACCACAAATTTCATCAATCGCATTAAAACTTTCTTGAGACCTAAAATGTTGTGTAAAATTTTCTGTGTGTAATATAAATTTGTGACCTGTTTTGCATCCATCAGTTTCTGGCTTTGCGTGCATGTAGTGCGTCAGCATTGTGTTTGTGACCATATGTTCCTTATGATTCTTGCTTCTTATCCTCTCCTCTAACACATTTTAATAATTTGACCAATAGTTTAAACTCACCCTGTTTACTTGTATATCATATGCTTGTAGTAAGTGTCTACTCGAGTACGTACGCGTATATTCGTGTCAACCTGAGTATATAAGTGTTTATATATATATATATATATATATATATATATATATATATATATATATATATATATATATATGAGTATAAGTGAGTATATACGTGTATAGTCGAATGTATATCTGCATAGATTAAAAGTACTTGCAGATACCCATATACGTATTTATTGGTGCATTTATGTGAATACGTCTATATACAGGCCTACAGGAGTATATGCGTATGCACATGCATATACTCGTATATTTAACCCCGTTTACTGTAAAAACAATACATATTAAGTGAAATTAATATTTAATTTATATCTGCCTTATACTTAACGATTAAGTGATATTAGAATAACAATATTTGTTAAGCCTAATATTATGACCACTTTATCCCATCTTGCTTAAATTGTTCTAAAAAATTATCTAATAGAGATTCAGCTAACTGCTAATGAGAACGAGTTCTTGAGACATGTAGGAAGCTTCTATGCAGTCAATCTGATCATAATTCTAACAAACAAAATTTTCCAAGGAAGTTAAAAGAGGTGTTTAGATTTAAAACTTTTCATATTCACACAAAATATTTTTTTACCGAATAAAATTTGGCCATTTGTAAAATTTTGTATTCAAAATGTAGTTTCTAACTGCCCTGCTCTATAATAAAATTTTCACATTCATTCGAACATTTATTTCCAAGCTATAGCCATTCATTTGACGAATGACCACTTTACCCCATTGATCACTTTCCTCCACCAGACCCTATTCTTTTGGAAAACGAACTAAAAATTTTACATGGAAACTTCCACAACTTAGTAAAAAAAATTAATTAATAAAGATGTTGCTGAAAGCAAAACCAAGTACGAAAGTATTGAACCGTATTCAATTGACTTTAATTAAAAACAGTTCTGAAGTACTGTATTGGTTTGAAATGCATCAAACGCACAGTCGTTAAAGTTAAAAAAGATTTTTCTCCGCTTGTTGGGAAATAGTTTTAAATGATTCAGAAAACAGAACGTCTTGTACTTTACTACCTAAATGTTTTTGGAATAGATAACGTTGGAAATCATGGCAAACATTTTAATGGATCCTTCGCTGTATTATTCTGTCATTGTTTATATCTCAAAATAATTATGAAAAAGCTGTTGTGCATAATTGGTAGTTTTTCACAAGAGGAATGCTGTTCGGTCAGTTTGAAAACACTCAGTTTTCTTTTGTGGTTTGCTGTATTTTTTAGAAGAAAATGTTTGAAAACAATATTGGAAGATATTGAGCGATTGAAGCGATTTTCAAATAAGAACGAGCCAAATCAGTTTATGATTGCTGTGTCGGTTGCATGGACGATAATGACAATGCTCACAATTTCTTTCATTACACTTTTGTATGCAGTTCATGTCAGGCTTATACCCACTTTTAAATGCACACATTGGGTTTTTGGCAGTACCAGTGATATCCCAAACGATGATTTTGTAATATTCTTAAATATTTTGCCGAATATATTTGGAAATACGTTCTTACTAAGTGCTTTGTTCTATGTTTACTGCTGCGTCCAGGTTTCGATCTTTTTAAAAGCAGGGGCAGATTCCATTCAAAAGTTATAGTCAGTGAGAAAGCGCGCTTTAAATATTATAGTGCAGATCGAAGAGCAATGTTCCCTGTGTGTATATTACTTGTTTTTATGGTGATTTTTTTTGGTTATGTTTAAATCCGTTGCGAACATAATAGTGATCTGTTTCAACGAAGGATCTAGTTGTTTCCCCAGAGTTACGGTTTTCATACTAGAAGTGATTTCGCACAGCTGTTACGCTTTATTTATTGTGCTATCCTCTGATAACTTGAAGAGGAACTTTTGAAAAGTAAATCAGAATGTGGTGTTAAATTACCATTCGTTTTACGGTCTTTGTTTGCACTCACTACGCGAGAATTTTTGAAGAGAATAGCTTGTGCAAATTAACTGCATGGGGTACGTTCGAAATTCAGAAGTCACTGCTAATGGCACTAGCCACATCATATCGTTTGTAGTCATGTTCTATTCGAAACAATGAAATAAGTGGAAAGCACATTAGTGAGCTTTCACTACCCTGTACGGTTCTGTGTCTCGAAAACAAGAGCTAATCTCAACTTTTTTGGGGTGGTTTTCGTGTTTAGCGAGGTAAAAATATCGGAAATAGCTATTTTTGAGCCGGATGCTTTTTTGATGCTGGGTAGCGTAATTGCTCGCTGTGACAAATCACCAAAAGTGATATCTTGCCTGAAAAGAAAACCACTAGCACCGATTCAAGATGTCCGTCTTCACTTGTGACGTCACACGATGAAACATTGTATTTTAAAAGTCTGAAATTTAAAGAAAATAACTAAAAATTAAATGCTCGTAAAATTAATTTATTTTTTGGCTCCATGTTATCATTGTCATTATTTTGCTTATTCAATCAATTTCAGTGGCTAAAAGGAGTACTTTTGACTGAAGGATACACCCCGATTGCAAATGTTATATTTTGCATGCAATGTGGTATTTGCTATACCAATGAAAAATTACTGCAAAAATAAAAGCGCGTGTTATACTCTCTACTAAACTTAAAAGCTTAGCTATCCATGATTTTAACACTTTCGCAGTAAACAATGCTTGCTGTCGTGTTTTAAAGAGTTTGAACGATGATTAAACGCTAAAAAAACGTGCAAAGATGACAGAACCTGTATCTGCTTATTGTTGCTACGAATAACATTATCTTTCAGAAACGCAACGAAAAGATAGCAAAAGATTAGGAGAACTGAAAAGTTCAATTACTCTAATCAGTCGGGTTTTTTCCCTTTCAGTCCACACGCACTGAACAGTGGTAAAAAATATTTTCATTTGAGGATTTTTATCACTGATGAAAACTGTTGATGTAAATCCGTATCAATTTTGATAAAGACTATTGGTCCCCCCCTCCCCCCGTCTCTCTCTCTCTCTATCGTTGCAGTTGGTTCGTTTAAATATAGAGGAAAGGGGCGCACATGTGGACACGGTGTGTTTTACTAAGATAACTTCAAGCGAAATAAATATCTTGAAAATTTTTCAAGTAATGGCAGTACCAGTCCTACTTCTTAACCATACTTGTAGAGCAATGAGTCAGTTTGTTTCTGTAGTGACAACTCCTTTGTCTTAGTAGGTGTTGTTCATAATTTTATCAGTCTTCATCATGTAAAAACGTATTTTAAACTAACTCATACGCTAAACTTAATTAGCGAAAAACATTGCATGAACATTCAAGAAAATCTATAAATATGTTTAAATGTATATATTAAACTAATTATTCTTCAGTTTTACGAGTTAGGTCTAAGGTAGATGGGGCACTTATGAACACAACTTCTGAGGGCACATGTGGGAACGAGGCCCATATCTTCTACGTAATATTAATATTGATGTAAAGCAATGGTGCCCAACGTTTTTCTCCCTGAGGGCCGCACCTCATATCAAAATATGATTCTCGTTGGTCAGAACACACATAAAATTTTAAAGTAGTTAAACTTTTTCTAAAAAGCATGAGAAAATATGGGAAAGGAAAGAAAATGAAAACCCTACAGTTGTTATTATCATTGCTGTTGCTTCCTTCTTTTTCTATTTAATGCATCTGTTTTTAGAAGCCAATTTCTGAATATTTGGCTCAAATTTGTAACGTTGCACAGTGTTTCGATTAGTGCAAGCTAGGTGGACAAAAGTCATGTTCAAAATTCTAAATTTTGGTATTGGGATAATGCAAACAATAAACCAAAGCATGATACTTAGTTGTTGTTTATGTCTAACTCCATTCCGTCACTTGAGTAATAAGGTTCAAAAGTATGTATCCGTTTGTAATTGAATAAATCAGTTGAGTTCCAGACATCATTTCATCACACAAAATTAAAGTGTTCCTTGTTTCATATGATTTTTTATGTTCAAGATGGATATTTTTTACACTAGTTAGTGCTTTTTCTTCCTAATTTAATTAATCTATCTGATAGTTAAACAATATTTTAAAACATTTTAAAGATGAACGCCGAATTTTTTTGCCTGTTGCAAAACTTTCAAGTGATGGCAATGACTTGTACCCATTTGTACCCGGGCTAAATTTTCTGTATATAGTAGCTGCAGCTTTCCCATTAATGATAAGACGCATTATAGCCAGCACACTCGAGTACAACATATTTTTTTTACCCAAAGCTTTGGGTGCTTCAATAATTCTTCAAAGAAATCTCTACTCGAAAGAAAGAATTCTAGAGAAAAAAAATATGTTGTACTAGAGTGTGCTGACTATATTATTGCCTTATTAATAATGGGAAATGTATTGCATATTTTTCTCATTTATTCACCATTTATCACTCATTATTAATAAATCAATATATATATGTATTGCTTTATTAATAATGGGAAAAGTGCAGCTACTATATACAGAAAATTTGACCCAGGTGCAAACGGGTAAAATCATTACCATCACTTGAAAGGTTTTAAACAAGCAAAAACCCCTTCGTTTATCTTCAAAAAAATTTTGATATTGTATTATTAGCTGCCTTGTTTAAAATGTGCTACTACTTTATTTGTTCGTTCATTTATTTTTTACGCATCTATTTCTTCAGATAAGAGAGGCATATTTTATTTCTAGAGCTAAGGTTAAAATGTTAAAAGTTACGTTTGAAATAATTTGCTATTTCTGCTAATTTAGAGAATATTGATCAATTACTAGAAAATATATATTGGTATACGGGAAAGTAGGCTTGTTTAGTCCTGGACGGAAACTTCCTTTTAGAACTGAATCTTTTCTGGTAACCGGGGAGGATTAAAAATTTTCTCGTTGGATTATGTTTTCGTGACGATGGATTAACAAAATTCTGAATTTTATCCATGAGGCTAACGTGACGTAACGATGACGTGAAGATTAACAACAAAAATTAATGTTTTCACATTTCTTATTTCTTTAATTTCATAAGCACTAATTAAACAAATATCTGATAGTTAGCTATTTACAAATGATGCCGTTTTATTTAAAAATCGTAGATCAGATGTATTAAGGGAGTTCGCGAAAATAATATTGTAACGGAGGAATTTTAACTTGCTTCTTTGAGATGGTTTGAAGTTTGAGTTAAGTTCAAGTGTTTTTTTTTTTTTTTTTTTTCATTATTTATCCATTCGTTTTTAGCAAGGCTCGGGTAGTTTTCTCAGTATCTTTTGATCGAAACATTCAGTTCAACTTGATGGGATCATTGGAGAAGGGGCGGATTCAGACAGAATTCTCGGAGGAGGCCATTTGGAAAAATATGATGCTTTGGAAATTTTTGAATATTACAAATATTAATATAGCTCACCTTTAACCGAAGCATTTTTTAAGGAATTTTCACTGCGCGACACAAGTTTAACATAAAGACTGTAACCGTCCCAATAATTTTCCTCTTTTCTTAATAAACGTGTGCATATATCGTCGCCTCAAAGTGGTATTCCTGTAAATCAGTACTATTTGTTCTGTTGCGACTATATAGGACTTCTGATTTAAGAGGAAGCCGATATGAACCAAAGGGGATGTCCGGGGGTTACTCCCCCATAAAATTTTGGAATTTGCAGTCTTTTTGGACGATCTCAGGAAATGTTTGGGAAGAAGAGATTTGGTGGCGCTCCCCTGTCTATTTTTCGAAATTGTAGCTCTAGTACAGTTTTAAACGATCTTCGATGATGTTAGAGGGAGGAGAGATTTGGGGACACATCTAAGGAAACTTTTCTGATTAAAGATCTTAGAAATTCATTTTAACTGTCTTTTGTAATATTAAAGACTCAGGTGCGACCATCCCCCGCCCATTTTTCGAAATTGAAACTTTAAAAACTCAAACAGTATCTCCAATAATGTTAAGAAGAGGGAGGTTGGGGGGTTCTCCGGCAGTTTTTTTATTTGCAATTGGAGCTAAAAACGCAGTTTAATACGATCTTTTCGTGATGATACGTGGAGGAGAGATTCGAGAGCCCACACCAAGAAATTTTTCTAATTTACAATTAGTCTTAAAGATGCATTCTAATTATCTTTGGTAATGGTAGGGGATAAGAGGGTTGGAGCACGCCCCCGGAAATTGTAGCTTTAAAAAGGCTGTTTTAGACGGTTTTGGGTGATGTTAAGGGAAAAAGAGATTAAAAGGCCATTCCCAGGAAATGTTAATAATTTATAGATTTTAAATCACATTTTAGACTATCTTTGGTGAGATTAGGGTTTGAAGAGTTTCGGAGGTCAACTTAGAAGGGAAAAAAATTGATTCGATTTTTTTAAATTTAAGTTAGGAAAGAGGGCTTAAAAAAAACTACTTGAAACTTCCTCAGTGTGGGCTTATATGACTCCTCGGCATTGTTTTGATATTCATGTTAGATTTCGAGAAATAATAAGGATTTTTTTAATATTTAGCTCTAGAAAGGTTTTTAACTATTTTTGAAACTTTTTCAGTGTGACCATGGTCCCCTCTCATTGTTTCCCTTATTGTTATACTTTGTATGCATTATGAGGGATTTTTTTTTGCCTTTTTGTTCAAAAAAAAGCGGATTTTAACTATTCTTGAAATTTTCTCGGAGGGGGCCATGGCCCCCATGACCCCCTCCTTGGCTCCGCCCATGCATTGGAGCATATCGAACGCCTGCTTTACAATTTGAGAGCGAGGTAGAGGGCTTCCTTTACGCTGCGCCAAGGGTGATAGAAGTGCATTTGTGCTGCTGTTTGTTGCAATATTTTTCAGAATACCTGGACTTCAATTTAATTCGGGCTTTATGGGTGAAAATGAGAAGGAATGGTTCTTATCAAACAGCCAGACTGGTTTTCCTTTTCAAGATGATATACATTTAAAAGACTATTATTCTAGTTTTATGGGAAGAAAAAAGATCATTTAGTTATTCTGAGACAGGTTTTTAAAAGGTATTTTTAAAAATCATTCTTTAATTTATTTCTGATTCAGTGTTACAAATACATGTTCTCATGCATCAGAAAAAGACATTATAAGTTTTATTTCCTCTTTGAACAACGATTCAGTGTGAGAAAGGATTTTCAAAACACACAGAGATACAGAAACAAATTAAATGCTGAACCTAATGCAAGACTGAAAGTGTCAAATATTTGACTCAAACTTTGAACTTCATGGTTCCATAATTATCACATTAAGTTTTTTTTCAAAGTTGACAGAAGCTTAGCAAAGAACAGTCACTGGGTTTGTTCTTTGATGAATTTGTTTTGTATTCAATTTCTAACTATCATTTTAGATGGTAGAAATATTTGTACTTCTGGGTGAACATACGCTATTTAAATTCCAATGGTGCATAGCAGTTTTTTAAAGTAAAACTAATTTCATTACTGTTATCATATGCTTAATTAATGAAGAATATTGTCTTTTATTTGGCCCACACAGTCAATTCTCGGTAACTGTTTGATTTTATCATTAATAGCTGAAAATAGTTATAAATGTATACTCCCCTGGCTTACCTTTTTTTCTATTTTTTATGCAAATACGTTCATTGTTCTTTCTTAAATAACCTGACTTGGCACAATGATTTTTACCATAATCATACACCTGAATAAACATCAAAACATATTTTATCAAAAAACATTGTAAAAGTATTTATTAACATACAAAAAATTATTAATTTTCATGTTATATAATAATTATGTCAACCTCACCTGGCGGCATTAAAAAACTCCAATTTAGCATTGAAACTGCTAAAACATGTCCTCGGCCACGAATTACCAGCGTAATACGGACTAAAGTTAAAAGCAAGCCAATGTGGTAAGGGGGGTGGGGAAGCAAAGCGTGCTTGTGCCAGTCGTTTCAGTATTTTCCCTCGTAAGTATATAATTTTTAATTTTTATCGTTACCTAAATGTACACTGTTAAAAAAAAAAAAAGAAATCTTGAAAATAACGGAAAACGTACCTGCAGCAGAGTTGCCGTAAATATTCTGTTTCATTAAATTATTTTCCGCGACTTAACAGAAGTTCCATTTCTTATTTCCCCGTATAGTTGTATTTTTCCGTTTACAAAGTTTTCGTGACTGAACGAAATTTCTATTTCTTATTTTTCCATTCACCAATGTTTGATTTTTCTGTATCTTAACAGGATTTACGTTTTTTATTTTTTCATTTTGACATTTTTTCCATTTTTCACTTTCCCGTATTTAACTGAAATTTCATTATCGATTTTCTATCTACACTGTTGAACCTGATTTCCTTAACATAACGATCAAGTTTCCCCTGCATTTACTATAATTCCATCTCTTTCATCAACTAACTCCGTCATTTGCCAATTTTCTGTTATTTGACCCTGACAGCATTCCATTTTCTGTTAATGGTACAAATGGGATTAATTCGACATTAGGTTATTCAAAAATAATGCTGAAATTTCATACGCACACAACTCGTTATACTAAAAACAAAATCTTGCGCAAAATTTTAAAATATTAAAAGCAAAAACATTTTCTTTTTAAATATTTAAAAAGTTATGTCAACAATGGATTTTTCGTTTCATTAAAAATTGAGTTCTTTAAAAGGATATATAATAGAGAAATAGTTAATCATTCAAAAATTATTATTTTTTTATTTGCATTTATTATTTAAATATTTTTTAATGAAAAATTTGCAGATAACTTACCTACCATTCTTCAAGAATCCACCTCGATGTTTTTAAAATCTTTTCAACACCTTCAGATGAATAAAAATAATCGAAAAGTTCCAAAAGGGAAATTGGTGGATTGAATATAACGCCAATTTTTGACGCTGATATTGTGCGATATTCCTTTCAATATCCCCTCGTACATTGTCTGGCATGGCATGGAAAAGCATACATGAAAAGTAGAATATTTTTATTTACAGAATAAGTCAAATAAAATACTATGAAAAACAGGTTGACGTTATCATGGAATAATATACTTAATGGAGAGTACCTCATACCAATTTATTGTGTTTAAAAACAGAATCATTGACATACACGTGAAGAATTTTTGGCTGAGATGCTGTATACCCTCCCCCCTCCCTGGCGATATCCGAATTTTTCACTCATTGGAATAGCAACATAGATTTTTAGTACATAATCATTATACTTAAGCATATCAATCATTTCGTGTTACCTGAACTGTTTTTACAAGAAACTTGCAATCATCTCAAATAAGTTGTTGGATGAGATCCTAATAAATTAAATTAAGTAATTTATGTTTATTATGAATGAAATCCCGAAAGGAGTAATGAATGTTTCCAGATTTCAAAGTACTGTCAAGAAAACTTATTATTAAAACTTGAATTGTATTTTCAAAGATTAACAATCTACTACACCTTTTCGCAAAACATATAACAGCAAAAATGCTTTTATTCAGAGATTTGAAATGTTTACTTTCAGTATTCCAAACTGTCAAGCGGGAAAAAAAACTAAGTGATTTTTTTTCCTGTCTTGCTCGCACACCACGATAATCTCCGGTTGATACGAAATGTTGACATTGAACGTTTTAATGATTTTCGAAGTTTCAAGAATACAATGCGTTAGAGAAATAAACACACACAATAACTTTATAATAGTTCTATAAATTATAAACCAACTACGATCGGAATTCTATCAAATGCATATGAACAAGAAAAATACATTTGTATATTAACATGCACAAAGATATTCAACAATACTTACATGTGACCAGCGGTGCAAAATTTAATTAAAAAGAAAAATGCTGATGTATGCACTATAATTAGAATCACGAGTTTTCAGTATAAAAGATTGCGCTTTTGAATAGCATGTTTAGACACTAGTCAATAATTCCACCGCCACTATAAGATGTAGGGGAGACCGGGGCAAGATGACTATGCTAACAATTTTCGTGGCTTATTAATTTATTTTTAAGGATAGTAAAATTACTTTTACATGAGCTGTTAGAGTAGTCCTTTGTAGTATTAAATATATTGCCATTTAATTTTTCAAATAAAAATAACGAAGGATATTTTTATTTTTTCATAACCTTAACAAATCGTCATCTTGCCCCAGTACTGGGGCAAGATGACTTTAACCTAGGGGCAAGATGACAGCGTTGAAAAAGGTTGAACATATTTTATGTTTTGAATAAGTCACTTAGTTTTACAAATGATATTTGTGTTTTTACATCTTACTAAGTATCAAATTAAGCGTAATGCGTTGTAGCGTAATGTTCAAGTGTTAAGTTGTGCAGCTAACAATAGATACAAATAAAAATACCATTTTCATGATTGAAACATTCCTCATGCCACCACTCTTGGCTTTTACAGCTCTAGATCCATTCTTCTGTTGGAGGGTCTCAAAATTCCACTTTCCAAGCAAAGCATCTATTCATTGAATTTGATGCAACTGAATTGCTTGGCATGAATACGGGCCCACAGTAATAGACTTGGGCCTACAGGAACTTGATCTGAGTTTTTTTTTTACTCCCTTTTTAGCTTCACGAGCTTATTTTCCCTGGTTTTTTTTTAAATAATTCTTTTTTTTTTCTTCCGCTTTGCTCCTTGTTCTGACATTTCTTTGATGGGTGTGCTTGTAAGAATGTTCGAGCTTCAGTTTTTGTTTTCTCGCATTGTGTTGCTTTAGGCAATGCACTGAAATCAAAAACACTAACATGCTTCTTTGGTGCATCGGAATCAGCATTTACCATAACTTCTGCTTCGTCTGGAGGGTTTATATTTACGTTTTCTACTCCCAAGGTCTGAAGATTAGCACTATTATTCTCAGTTTCCGAGCCAACAACGCCATAGTCCGCTAAAAAACAAGAAAATTATAAGACTCGATACTTCATTCTTTAAACCCTTTATCGGCATTTCCAACTGTAGCTGCTTTGAAGTAAGCGGTGCTCAAAAGCTCACCAATATTTTTTTCTGTGATAGTTTGTCCTTGATGAATGACCGTAAAGTTGTCACATGCTTGGCTATAGTAGGTTTTTAATGGGCAGAAAAATGACGCATCAGGAGCTAGAGACGATGCGATGTGTGAAATGGCAACTCAACCATGATAATGTTTTTTCACTGCAATATCAGATAGCCTGCAAAGCTATGTGAGATTTATGATTGTCAATAATCAGCAGAGCAGGAGATTCTTTGTTTGGTTTAATTCATTCAATTGGTTATTTAGTCAACTAGTTTATAAATAGCCCCTGGTCACCCGCTTTCGAACGATACCTACCTTGATTCAATGAGTCCTTTATCCCCAGAGATGAAGCACAAGATCGCATGGACAAACAGACAGCGTTTACAGGAATTTAATGAAGTGGACAACATAGTTAGTTTAATAAATTCCGAAACACGGGCAATAGGCAGGCTCGTCATCTTGCCCCGCGTTGCTGCCCGTCATTTTGCCCCAGACTGCCTGTTCGAACGGATTTTTCTCCATTGTCGTAACAAAAGGCGATTAATTGACATTTGGGTCATTCTCACGAAACATGACAATTTACAGTCTTTGACTCCAAAATCTAATACTATATTTACAAAAAAAAATTTTTTTGTTTCTTTTAATTAATAGCATTATTGTTAACATTTTAAAATGACTTGGTACTGATATTACCAGTTATTTATATTTTAAAAATTAAATTAAATTTCAAAATGTCATTTTCCTGGTATGTCGCAAACAATATTTTCAGTAGTAACTAGCTTCAAAATTCACTATACATTTTTCTCTGTCTAATTTTTTTTATCTCAACTGATGAAAGCACTTCTAAAGAAAATGCAAGAGGTAATATTTAAAAAATAACCATTAAAAATTATGTTTTGTGCCAATAATTTGTTTGTCACATCAAAATAACGTCATTTTCCTGGCCACTTAATTTTAGTTACCTGTAACCTATACAGATGGCGCTAGCTTTTAACATCTTATGTTAAAAGATTGATTGGAATGCCATCTTGTTAGAACATGTCTTCTTGCATGGCTCAAGAGCAAATTTTCTAAAGAAAAATCTATTTAAAGAAATTTTACAAGGTGAGTAGGTTTTTATGCTGTCATTTTCCTGTCTTCTTGAAATCATTAATAACATAAAACTATAAAATTCAGCCTGAGTTATTATTAGAAACCCTGTTGTTTTCAGCACAAAGTAAAAGTGTTAGGCCTAAAAGTTGAAGAAAAGTAATGTGAAATGCAATAAAATAACAAATTGTCATTATCCTGGCTGTCATTTTCCTGGCTTACAAATGCCAGGAAAATGACAAAAACAGAAATCATTTTGTTTCAGATTTTTTAAACTTTACAACACAACAGTGATTATAGGAACAAAACAGTTAGGTGAGGGAATTTGTATATTTGCTTATAATTTTGAGTTGTATGTTTGTTTTTTGAATGTACATCAATCATTTTATTGCTGATAGTAAATATGTGTCCCCAATTGAAGTGTTAATAATTTTGCAATATTTTACTCATATTTCTGATAAAAAGGCTTCAGTTGATAAAAAGCTTTAAATTAGTATGTTTGTACAAAGTCGAGGTAGATAAAATATAAAGAAAAATCTATAAATATCAAGTATATATATAGTTAAATAATTAAATCTTTAAAATCTGCTGTTGAGTCAAGAAATAGAAGACTAATGAAGATGTGAAGTATAATATTTTAAAATATTTTTAATTCTAATGTAATAAAAATTTTATAAAACATTTTTAATTTAAATATAATAAAAATTGTAAGATATATTTTTAATAAAATTAAATTTTTAGGTTGTTCCAAAAAATGGGCCCTAAAAAACAGTCAAGGGAAGAAATACTGAGAAAAAAACGAGAAGCTGAAAAGAAACGGTACGAGAAAATTAAAAATGATAGAGAGCTCTGTGAAAAAGAAAAATCTAAAAGAAAATTGAAGTATGCTGAACAGAAAAAAAAAAAAGGAGTTGTAAAACCAATTGCAAATATGAGTGAAAGAGAAAAACGAAAGCAGCGTAAGAAGTGGAGAGCAAATACTACTAATTACAGAGCACGCTTGAAAAAGAATGCCCTTTCTGAAAAAGAAAGGACTTCAGATTCAGAGTCCATTGATAGTTTATGTACCCCACATACAGATGAAAGAATATCTTCAGGTAGAAAAAAAGTTCGTAGAGACAGAGCAAAAGCATATCGAGTATTAAAAGAACAATCAATTAAACTGAGAAATGCAGAAAGAAAATACCAGAAATATCGACAGAGGTATTACAGGTTGAAAAACAGTTCCAGCAAGAACAAGGAAGATACTCCTAGGAAAAGAGTGAAAAAAATTATTGGAGGTAGCAGGGTCTCACATCAGATAAAACAGAAATTATTATTTGCAGAAACATTATCCTCTCAATTAGAGAAAAATTATAAGAAAATGAAAACTTACAAGGAAAAGCAGTTATTTGATAAAGTTGTAAGAGGCAAAATTCTAAAAAAATATAAAATGCTGAGAGAAAGTAAGATGTTTATGAAGCGCAAAGCTTACTTAGCTAATCGCATAAGGTCAGATTTAATTTATGAAAGAAAAATGAATTTAAAGGGTTTTAAAATTAAAAGTGATGTACAGATTTTTTTGGAAAAAGATGAAAATTCTCGCCTATGCCCCGGAAAAAAAGATACTGTCACTGTTAATAAGATTAAGATGCAAAGAAGACTATTGAGCAGTTCTTTAAAAACTTTACATCCGAAATTTAACAAGGAGCACCCTTACGCAATAAGTTACAGTACTTTTTGCAGATACAAGCCATTCTGGATTCTGCAGCCAAATATCGATGCCCGTAATACATGCTTATGCATTAAATGTGAAAATGTTGATTTATTAGTAAAGAAACTTCATAGTCTCAAAGTAATAAAAGAAAGGAATTGTGATGAAATATTTAATATTATGTGCTGCACAAATGTAACAGAAGATTGCTTTTTCTGAAAGTGCAAAAACTGCGAAAGTCAAGAGTTACAATTTAATATTATTTCTGACGAAATAATATCATATCAACAATAGAACAGGAAACCTGAAAATATTGTAATAGAAGGAAAAGAAAAAAAAATAGTAAAATACAAGAAAGAGACTTTGTCAGATAGAATTGAGAGTGTTACTTTAAAATTAGAAAGTATATTGAAAAATCATCTGAGTCATATTGCCAGAATAAAACATCAATTTCAAATGATCAATAAATTAAAAGAAGAACTTTCTGAAGCATCAATTTTAGTTCACATTGATTTCAGTGAGAACTACAATATCAAGTTTGCATCAGAACCACAGGCAGTACACTTTGGAGCTTCAAGAACACAATTTACTGTACACACAGGAGTGTTATATCAAAAACCAGCAGAAAAAACCATAAGTTCTTCATTCGCAACTTTATCAGAATCCCTAAGACATGACTCATGTGCTATTTGGGCACATATAAAGAAAATTTTAATCAGTGTTCCAAAAAGAGAGAAGATAAAAGAAGTACATTTTGTGAGTGATTCGCCTTCCACACAATACAGAAATAAAACCAATTTTTATCTTTTGAAAATTTTTTTGCATCAAATTTTGCCCAATGCGTCATCTGCGCATTGGCATTTTACAGAAGCCGGGCATGGAAAGGGTGCACCAGATGGTGTTGGTGCCGTTGTAAAACGTTCTGCTGATAAATATGTAGCTTTTGGTGGAGACATACCAGATATGAACACTTTCATTTCTGTTGTAGAAAAAGAGTGTAACATGATAATTAAAGAAGTAAAAACTTCTGATATAGAAGAAATTGATAAATTCATTGAAGGAATTAAAATCATTCCTTTTAAGGGATCTATGAATGTACACCAGGTGTTTCGGATAAAGGATTCAACCAGCCTCTTTTTTCGTAAAATGAGCTGTAACTGCCACAGTAACATTAAATGTGATTTTGACATTTGCTTGTTAGACTACTCTGAATATACCATAGTCGGAGTACCAGCTCTTAATTTTGGTAATGCATCATATTCAACTGAGGCAGACACTACTGAAGCTAATGATTCTGAGACAATTCAAATTAATAGTTGGATGGCAGTTCAATTCGAAGATGAATGGTTTCCAGGAGAAGTTGTTGAAGTTATTAATGATGATATTGTAGTTAATTTCATGGCTCGTGCAGGCAAAAAAAGTGTTAATCATTTTAAGTGGCCAGTAAAGAAAGATTGCGTCAAAATTCCTATGAGTAACATAATTTCAAAAATGTGTGCTCCCTACCCAATCTCTTCCAGACATTTTGCTTTTTCTGAAAGCTTCAAGATTAATAAAATCTTAGAAGAATGATTTGTTTTTATTGTATAATGTTTTTTTGTAAACTATAAAGTAGTCAGATTAAATAGTATTCCATTATTATATGTGTCACTCTAACTTTTATGATATAATTTGTTCAAATTATTCACAATATTTATGTTATGAATTATTTGATGTGTATATATTTTTACAAAGCCATGAGATAAATTTATTTACATAAAACATTAAATTTTACTTTTCGTCTTTAACTTTTTTAAGGCACATGAGCTGAAAATAACTGTTTTCTGGACTTATTAGTTAATTTTGTCATTTTCCTGGCATCTGTGTCATTTTCCTGGCATTTAAAATTTGGTGAATTTTTACTTCAGTTATTTTCTTCTGCAAATGTCAATAAACTTCACTGCTCTCTGCAAGGTATTAATAAAGGTAACTAAATGAATATACAAAAAAATATATAAGTTATTTTGACGACTTTAAATTTGGAAAAAAAATTTTTTTTCAAGATGTCATGTTTCCTGAGAACTACCCATTTATTCATGGTAATAGGTAGTGTTTAAACTAAGTTACTCATAAATACTCAAGAGACGCGATGTATCCTATATGTATATGCAGCAAACTTATTTACACATGCATAAAAGTTATATCGTGGCAACGGTAAACAATCAGAGCTTCAGAACTAACACAAATATGGCGATTTCCGCGTCTCTATACTATTGCTGAACGAAGAGCGGATATGAGAGCCAGTAGCATGCAGTTGATACAGTTACCTAGTTTAAAACAGAAAAATTGAGGCATTCGTCATCTTGCCCGGCTCGTCATCTTGCCCCGGTCTCCCCTAATGAAAAATTCAATTATATTTTTTTGGTTGGAGATTTTTTCCTCATTTGGAGCAAACTTGTAAACATATTACACGAAATAGTCTTTATATTTATTTTGAAGTTTGGTCATACAGCCTGAGTAAAAACTTTAAGGCCAGTATAATTTTCTTTGAAAAAAGGAAAATGAAATTAAAGGGGTTTTAGTACCATTGTATTATTAATTATTAATGTTCATTGGTAAGAAATAACGCAACAGACAGGATTTGTAAAGCATGCAATAACCAGAAAAGCAGTAGTTTATTCAAAGTTAGCATTTGAGCTTGAAAAAAACTTTAAGACCACTAGTATTTTTTAAAAACTGCAAGTACTTATACAGTATTAAATGACACCTTAGTTAACAAGATTGTGGAAACCCTTCAACTTGCAGTTTTGTGATTAATTTCTTCAAAGTTTTTGTCGTTTGACGATATCGTAAGGTAAAAAGTTAACTTTTCAAGAAAGAGGGCAGATTGAATCTTTTTCTTCAACAAGGATAAGTAGGCGTACTATTGCAAAAAAATAGGAAGATCGAAGACTGAAGTCAACATTTTTGTTCGATTTAAACACAATTAGGGTAAAAAGAAAACCCGGGAAAACTTAAAGCTTTGTCCTCGCGTCATGGAAGAAGAGTTCGGAAATTATTACATTACCTGAAAAGTACTCAACCAGGAAACTTATTCAGACGATAGGTTTAAATGTTTATCAAAAACGATATATAACACAATTAGAAGGTGTGGAAATTTTATTAATGCTGCAAAATTGCTTAAACCTCATTTATTGAAAATGCACAATATAGAGCGTTTCAACTTTAGCTAGGAAATCATGACCTGGGATAATCAATGAATACAAATAATTTTTCTAACAAAAAGAAGTGGATTTTGGATGGACCAAACGAGCGGAAGTATTATTGGCATGAGTTACGAAAAGAAAAAAATATTCTACAAGCGCCAATTAGATGGAGGCTCTCTCATAATTTGAGAGTGCTTTGCTTACAATGGTGTGTGCTCAATTGCGTTTGTTTCAGGTAAAATGAACTCACAAGCATATCAAAATGTTCTCCCAAGTCATCTTTTACCAAATGCCGAATTTATTGCTGGAGAAAATTGAAAATATCAGCGAAACAATGCATCTATCCATCCGAGTAACAGTGCAAAAAATGGGCTCCAAGTAAACAATTTTGAAATGACCAACTAAGTCTCCAGATCTTAACCCAATAGAGAACTTATTGGGTGACTTAGCAAGAAGAGTTTATGCAAATGTTAGGCATTTTACTTCATCAATAGAGCTGAAATCAACCATCGAAGATTGGTAAAAAATACATCCCGAATTTTGTCAAAATCTAGTTTCATTCATGAAAACAAGAATATTCGAAGTAATTTGAAGGAATGCCTCCCACACAAGCTTATAAATATTTGAATTTTTCTCCTCATATGGTTTTTTCTATGTTGGTCTTAAAGATTTTACTCAGGTTCAAATATTGATCTGCAATATTTTCTGCTAATGAAACACTTACAATTAAATTTTTCTGTCTTTTTTACTTGTATTTAAGGTTAATAATTATCACTCATATGACTTTTAGATCCTAAGATTAAGGTGTGTCCAATTTCTCAAAAAAGTGCACGGGACTTAAAGTTTTTACTCCGACTGTAATATTTTCATTAGCATTAAAGTTATGATGTATCATGTGTGTCTAAGTTATTTCTTGTCACCCTGTATAAATCGTTTGCTCACTAGAATGTACGTTTTGAGTTTTCTTTCAAAATCATTGGTCCTTCTTATTAATCCCACTACCTGTTTTACAACCTTTTCTAGTGTATTTGCTGAGCTGGACCAAGTAGCTCCTACGCGGGATTACTCGAACCCAATTTTTAAAAATTGGAAAAAAAAAACAAACATATAAAGGGTTAAAATTGTTGTTTAAAAAGGTTTAGGTGGTAGCAGAACGTCTGAAAAGTGATAAAAAGGTTATTAGTGCACACTATGGGTTTTATCAACAAATCTATAAAACTCGCAAAAAATATGAAATCTCGGGTCTAAGTACTGTTTATGGTACTGCTGACTGTATAACATTAAGAAAAGGAATTAGTGCAAGGGTACGAAAGGGGGGGGGGGTAAGACGAAATTGACACTTTGTGATAAAGGAGGGGAAGGGGGAATATGTTGAAAAAAATGTGACGTCATTTATGGACAACCCGTAAGAAAAGCTCCACAGAATCAGACGGTTTCCCCCTTTACACAATATCAACAGAATTACGAAAATGTTTTCCTTCCGCGTTTTTCCAAGTGTTATTACTTTCGCGATGAAAATGATGTCACGAACAGCACGAAGACATTTTGTTATCTTTTCTTTTTTTTTTCATGATCGTTTCGAAATGGAGAATTATCAAAAAGGGTCCGGTGCAAATGCACTGCGTGTTTATCTTCGGAATCGTAATTCTTCACTCATATGAGCATCAAAATAAACATCTCTAGAGACAAGCGAATCATAATACATACTGACACTGCTGTTCTACCTTCGACTTTCATAAGGTAATAAAAATATTCATAGTTATGCATTTTCTTTTCATGTGTGGATAACGTAAATGTGTTTTTCATAAGTATTCGTTTGCGTATGATGCAATTTATAATTGTATGAATATCTTTAATCCTCCGGAAATGAGAATTTTTCTCACTCCTCCTATTTCCTTTAAAAATAGGGTTTAAAATGATTTTTAACTGAATATATTTCATTTACTATTTAATCTAAATACTCTACATGTTGTACAACGTAATAATACTTGTAAGTAAAATATTTGATGAAACAAAAGGGTTTTCTTCTTGATATGAGTATTGCGTGTTTTTGAGGGTTATTAGTTGAAATTTAAACCAAAAAAAAAGAAAAAAAATCAAACAAAAAATAAACTTTTTAAGATCACTCATTTTAAATTTTGATCTTTATGTACACTTTTTACACATTTCAGAATAACAAATAAATTTAATTACTTTTTACACAATTAGGTGCATTTTATACAAGTAATTTTTCAAAAATCAACTCTCGGAAAGACTTAAAGACTGAAAAATAAATATTCAACTGATCATTGTTTGTATCAGTAAAGTTTTCAAAGGTACCGTTTAAAAGTGTACAATATACTTGAGCGTATATTTTTTGAGTGTGCAATTATGAAACAATAAACACTTTTACAATTCGTATTATACAAAAAATTTTAAATACTGATGTTACAAGTTAAGGAATAATTAATAAGTTGGTAATAATAGCAATAATGATCGATTGTTAGCAGTTAATATGATACTAAACATGTAGGTGATAATAGTAGATGATTAAAGAGTTATAACTATTAAAAGATTTATATTATTAGTTGAAATGAACGTTTTTATCTTATTTTTTTAAAAATATTATGTTTTTTAATGCATGTGTCTTTCTTTCTTTCTTTTTTTTTTGCGACGAACTATATAATAAGACAACGTGTTTTTTAGAACATATGTATCCTTTAATAAGGGTGAAGCTTTCAAAAAACCTATTGGCATAAATTTTTTAGTAGAGTTGTTTCTTTTAATGTGTAAAAGTTTCGACCGTCTAAGTATGCTTATTTGACGCACTTTCAAAATGGGAACGAGAGAGACATAACTTTATAAAGATGGAATTATAGACGAAATTGCAACATGACTTTCTTCTATAATACTTACCATGGCATTTTCAAACTGTTAAATGAGAGATGCACTCTTTTTATTAAAATAGATCTAAAACCTTCGAGATAAACACATTTGAAACAATGAGGAGCAAAGGAATGTAAGTGCCAAAATTAAAAATTTGAAGGTAACAAACAGAAACGGTACGTCCTCTCCTCTGTCTTGGGGCAAGAGATACTAGTGGCCCTGGAAGGTTCTGCTATACAGCATGATATAGAACAAAAATTCAATGAAAATCTACCTAGGACCGACCGCAACTTTAAACGCGTTTTACTCAAAACTTGAAAGCTTCCACTTAAATCTCTTTGCTTCTCCCTGAATCAATTGTCTACTGAAATTGTCAATTGAGGTAGTGAGAAGCAAAGGGATGCAAGTGGCAAAATTAAAAATTTTGAGATTCCCAGTACAAATGATAGGTGAACTCCTCCTCTGTCTTGGGGCAAGAGATAGTACTGGTAGCCCTGGTAGGTGCTGCTGTACAGCATGATTTAGAAGAAAAACCAGTGAAAGTCTACCTAGGACGTAATCTTTATACGCATTTTAATCAAAACTTGAAAATATCCACTTACATCCCTTTGTTTCTCACTGCCTCAATTGAAAAAGATTATCTTCATCAAGTAATTAAAAAAACTGGAAAAAAAAACGGAATCTTTTGCGCTTTCTAAGCTTAAACCCTTACCTCTAAAGAAACGATTGATTCTTACTTTTCATTTAATTGACTCACTAATAGTGCATGATCTCACTGCAAATTTCGTCCCCATTTTTTTCGAACGATTTTCATACATCTTTATTAGTGGAAAAATATGTTTCTGTCAGGTTGCGTATCAAAATGTGGCAAGAACGGAAGTACGGAAGTATAGGGTACTTAGGGTACTTACTGTCTAGGATTTTAGATGCGGGATGGTGTTTTTTTTTTTTTTTTTTCAGTTTTCCTTCCATATTAGTGACGGTTTGACTCGACGAAATGCATCAAATTACTTTTCTTCTTAGCTCGGGACTCTGGTTCGAAATTACCAAACTTTGAAATAAAAGGTTTCCGCAACTCCAACAGCTACAATAAAAAATAAAAACATATTTTTAAAAATAATTTTATGCTCTTTAATTTATAAAAGAATGATCTTATTCGCAAGTAAATAGTTTTTGGGATATAGATAACAGGGTGCCCGTGCCCACCTAGAAGGGGCCATGGCGCAGACTGCGCCTTTGAATTTTTTAGCGGAGGTTGTTTTGAGCGGTATTTTTCTCTTTTTTTTCGTGGGGGGGGTCTCGCTCTGGGGGCGGGGTATGATATTTTACGGGTGCTCCCTTGCTCTTGGGGGATGGGCACCCATGTGAAAAGAAAACTGAAGAAACGCACCTAAAATTCAAGATGGCGGATACAGGATCCCAAAAGCATACTCCTCTTATAATAAGAAAATTTTTGTTTTGCTTAAAAAATAGATAGGGGAAGAAACTTGCTATGGGATCTTAGACTAGAAGATTAAATTTAACAGCATCGGAAAACTAACGAAACTGAAATAACCTTATACAATAAAAATCAAAAAAGTTTAATATGAAATTTAATGAAAAATTAAAAACTTTTTTCGTGTGCTAAGTGAATTTGAGAACTGAAAAAGTACTTTACGTGCAACATGATCAAAATTAGATATTCTTTTTCTTAATACTAATTTATGAGTCTTTCATTACTTATTTTACAAAATATGTTTCGTTATTTTTTGTTGGGAAAAAATATAGTCTTCTTGTAGATTATCTATTTTTCATATCTTGAGTCCACATCGAAAACCTTTGTTGTTAAGAATTTATTGTTTGGAAAAAAATACATAAATTGAGAAAATTCTGTAGCATTATATAACATAAAATATATGTGACCTATTAAGCGAAAGTTTTGAACCAGTTGCAAAGGAATTAATATGTTTAAATAAAAGAGAAACTGAAAAATCAGTTTGGATGAGGAGCAAACTTAAGAAATATCAAAAACTTTGAAAAAACAGTTTTGATATGGTAGTACCTCCTGTAAGTAAATTTCTATTTGAGGGGCATTTTTCCTGGCCCCAGTCTCTTTGAATAAGAACCTCCATGTATCTGACTCTGATTAACGGACACTCGGTTTAAGGGATTGTCTTAGAGGAAAAATTGCCAAAAATAATGCATAATAGAAAAATAAGAAACACTGAATTTGCTAGAACTCAAGATTCACTTTCTGTCTAAAATTTTACAGGAGGAAATTGGATATTAATATGTACAGAGGACCAAGTATATTCTAAAGTTCTTTCTGAAACCTACACGTCTGTTTTCCTCATAAGTTTGTTTATTTGAGGTCAGGGTCACCAAGAGGCTATGTCAGTCTTGTCGACAAGGGCGAATGCAGAGATTTTTCAAGTGGAGGCGATTGGTTTTGAGTTCTAACCCCTTGTAACATATCCTGAATTCTAGTGCGAAAGTTAAAAAACTCCATCCCTTCCCCTCATGTAAAAAGAGATGGCCTGCAATTGCAGAAAAATAGCCTATAAATGCAGAAAAAAGCTTCATCATTTTTTTACGAAAATATTCTGTAGTAAATGTAAACGTTTAAATAATGAAATAATAACCATTTCGTAAAAGCACTTTCATCTACAAAACTCAGTTTATATCGTTACTTTTTAGCCTACTTTCCCAGTAAAAGTCAGAAAAAGAAGAAAAAAGCATGAAAGAAGGCTTAATGCATCTTTAAAATATCGCGAAAAACAAAAAAAAATCAAAAAATAAGTAAAATAATTAAATAAATATTGAAAAATTAAAAATTGGAAAGTAGGGTATTGAGATGGGGGAAAATGTCTGTCGGTCTGTCTGTCAGTCCCCCCCCCTAATAACTTTTGAATGAATAGTCCGATTCGAACAAACTTTTTTTTGTTCGAAAGATCTCGGCGAGTACACCTCATTCCCATATTTCACTTTTTGATTTGAACTATTTTTTGTTCAATTTTGAACAGTTCAAAAAAACTTAACATTAGCGCCTACGGGGAAATTCAAGGCAATTGCGAACTGTGAGGCGAATTTGCTTCAAACAAATTTTGTAGGAAAAAACTTTTGATGAAAAACTTGTATATAAAATATCTTTTTGATTTGATTAATTTTCCGTTCAATTTTGAACAGTTCAAATCCCTTAACATTAGCGCCTACGAGGAAACTGAAAGTCAATGTAGATTCCGTACTTGAAGGCGGATTTACTTCAAACAAATTTTGTTGGAAACAGCTCTCGACGCCAAACTCCAGACTCCGACTCCGAGAGTTTAGGGGCACCTGACTCCGAATCAACTCCTGTGCCCGATAATTAATCGGACTCCGACTCCCCGACTTCGACTCTGACTTCGTAGCTTTGGCAAAAATTTATACACGGAGGACAGATGACTGACTCCGATTTTTGGACATTCGACTTCGACTCCTTTATCCCAAAATGAGATTGACTCCGACTCCGCAGCTATGGTTTTAACTATGAGATTATTGTTGATATGACTTGTTTTTATTTTCACGCTAAAGTTTTAATTTAGGCATTCAGTTTTCGGCGAATTCGGAACTCCAGCGCTCGAATACGCTACCTTGCGGTGATTTACAAAACTGCAAATGAAACTAAAACATTGCCAAGTTGCGTTCCACGTGTGTCTGTTGACGTAAACATAGGCAGTTTGTTCTGAGTATTTATTAACGCAATCGATGTGTCTTAGTTTGCTTTCAGCTACAGAAATTAATTCGTCCCTTAGTAGTATTCTCGAGCTTCTCAAAATAATGTTAGTTTTCATTATTTCCTTAATAATTGGTGAAAGCGAAAATTCTGGATTAACAAACTTGGATAACGTTATACAAGGTAAAAATTTTCATTGTTTTGTATGAATTTGTAAGAATATGGGTTTTTTTTAAATCTTAAATTAATTAAACTTACCATATTTTACAGCAGCATTTAGTTGGAATGGACAGCATGCAAAATATTTTCTTGAATATATTATCGTAGAACAAAATGAATAACCGAGAAAGAATTTACTTTATTCCTTTTATTCTCAGCTGAAAGGTTTCGCTAAATTTGTTTAGGGTTATAGTTTTCGTATAGTGCGAGCAAAGTAGCCTTGGCGAGATTTCGCGTTTTTAGTTAAACCATTTTTAATTTTTATCATGAGTGGAATAAAATGGTAGTAAGATTACAGAATTCGATAAGTGAAAAGAAATAATGATCAATCAACTGAAAAGAAAACTACCACCATATATCCGTGAGAATTTTGTTGATGATTTGCATAACATGACACAATTAAATCGTAACTCAGAAATTAGAAAAATCGAAGCAGAAAATTTTTAAATTAACCGATTCGGGAATTCGAGAGAAATACATCAGCTACATATGGAAAACAATAAGCGCTAGCCAAGCAAGGCAAAAAAGTATCATCTTCTTTCGATAAAAATTTGTAATGTCATATTGAATTTTCTAGCATTAATTGTTATTCTTGTCAGGCCACAATTATTATTTAGTTTTATCAAGAATTGATAAATATCGAATTTAACATCGTGGAAATAGCTGCTTAGAACTACGAACTACGTAGTTTGCATTAATCTTTGACGTTTAGTAATGCTTCTTGAATTCTCATTTCTTTCTACGTGTTCCAGAATATCCACAAGACTTTGAAAATTAATTTAAAAAGAATAAAGCGAAAAATATCATACATACGAACAAAAATCACAACACTTTTAGCATTTTCTTCGTTACCACATGCATTTGTTTTAGTTTTTAAGTCGGCCATTAGACAGTGACTGCAGTGCCCCCTATAGTTCGTTGGAGTTGCGAATAAACTCGAAGTCATTCATGTTTCTACATAAAGATATACGCAGACGATTTTTTTTTTAATTTGACAATGAAAATTATTTCTTTAATTTGACATTTTATTGTTTTTATTTATTTTGGTAATTGAATTAATTCATTAAAAAAATTACTTTTGGCAACAGGGGAAATAGAAACTTTTTTTTTTTTTTTTTGATATGATGTATTTATTTTAATAAGCTTATTAATTTCAATTATTATTTTTTCGTTTTGAAAGCTGTTAAAGAATTTTTTTAATCCAAAAAAGTGTATTAGCTGCTTTGTTTAAAAGGTGCTGCTTTTTTTTTTTTTTTTAAAGATCAGTGGAGAATATTTTATTCCTAGAAATCAGCTTAAAATATTTAAAAAACATTTTTGAAACAATTTGCGATTTTAGCTATTTTTGAGAATATTGATCAGGTGCTAGAAAGTAGTATGAGTATATGGGAAAGTAGGCTCGTTTAGTTCTAGACAGAATTTCTTGTTTTAAAATATTCTTCTTTTCAGCCTCTTTCGGGATTTACATTTAGATACTGATCGACTTGGAATCTTTTTGCCTACTTACTTATTCTTACTAAATATGTATGTAATTACAGGCGCTTCTAATACAGCCTAAGGATGAAAGTGCCTTCAAACATTCTATTGAGAACTCCGAAGTTAGATTCTGTATTGCTGTCTCTTAATTCATCAAACATCTGTGGCAACAAAAGCGCATCGACAGTTTTGTTGGATGCAGTGTCCGTCGAAGCTTTGAACAAGGCTAAACCTTTTCAAGAAATTCCAGGACCTAAATCCCTCCCACTCATTGGAAACATTCACAGATACTTGCCCGGCATTGGTAAATATTGGTGGTTATTGTTTTTAATTTTACACAACCAGGTTTACTTGTCCCCCGAATGTCCCGGAAATATTCTAAAGCATTTTGACTTAATATCAAATATTAGTGAATTTTGAGTGATATATATATATATATATATTCTTTGTCGGTTCAGTGAATAAGTTATCCTCCTTCATTTAAAAAAAATTAATATTTTTAAAAAAATTAAAAAAAAAAATCCGTGACCTACTTCCCCCAATTAATTCTAATTTGAATTCCGAAACTTTGAATTCAAATTATGTTTTTCGCAATCACGAGTTGCGACAAGACCCTACTGATAGAGTTATTGTTTCTAGAAACGACTCCCCCCCCCCCCCCAAGCATGTCCCTCCTCCGGGGTGGTTACGTGTGTATAGTGTGTGTGTGTGTGTGTAGGCTTACGTGTGTGCATGTAGGCGTGTGTATGTGTGTAAAGGCGTGCGCGCGTAGGGGAGTGTGTATGAGCATGCGTGTGTAGGACATGGACGCCACCGCCCAGCAAAAAGCGGATTCCGGTGGACAGTGCTCAGGACCAGCCGCGGCAGCCTAATGTTAACTTTGGACATTGGGCGGAAAATTAAACAATTTAGTTTCGCATTTTTACTGTTGTATTGATAAACTAAGAACATATTCCCACTAATCTTACTAGTTTTTAACATTATTACCCGAAGATAATACCTTGAATTCGAAGAATTAACTAGCTACTTCGTTAGAAGACAGTTTAGTAAACAGTAGATAACTTGTTTAAGAACTGTTCAAATTTAATAGTGTGATGTGCTGGGCTTTATGCACTCGTAATAAATAAGAAAAACACCAAAAAACGTTTCTTAGAAAATACGAAAATTTTGGAGGTAATTTTCCAAGTATTTTGAATGTATTTTTGAATTACGAAAATCGCTAACAAACGCTAACAAAAGTATTATATCCCAAACATTGTAGAGAGTTTCAGCTTTCATAATCCGGTTTCAGTTTTTGCCTAAACTTGCCTATTCAAAAGATATTGAAAATTAAAGATAAGTAAATATTTTACTACGAGGACGACGAAACGAATACGAAATGAACGTTGCACGAAACGTATTATTTACGTTGGTTTTTTCACTTTAGTCAAGTAAACATGTTTACAGTTTTCAGTTTGTTTGCTTTTTATTGCAAACTATTTCAATTAAATACTTCGAGGAATCAGTTTCATTGTGTCATTTGTAGATTGTGGGACAAAATCATATGAGATGCTAAGAAGCATGGTTTCGTTTGCTTATTTCGGGGACTACAAAAATTGGTACTATTTTGAGTTATAAGTGACAGCAGACGAAAAAGACACAATAATCTCCCAAAAATACTTCTCATAAATTGTATGTACACAATAACAAACACATCACAAAATGAGTAAAAATGAAAACAAGGAGCAGGCATATTTTGAAAAGATCAAAATATTATACATGTACAGCAAGAAAAGTGTTTTTCTTCAAAAAGCAAACGTTTTTCTTTAATAAACATTTAATTTCTTTTATTACATTCTATATTAGGAGAACTTACAGCAAGCTATTTACTTTTTAGAGCATTAAAAGTTATTTACTTTTGATTTTAGTCCAGCAAGTTGTCTAACAAACAAAAGTAAACACTTTTTAATTTAAATATCCATTTAATACTTCACCAGATTTATTCAAAACAAATTCTGAAGGAATTATCATGCCTAAAAATTTCATCTTTTATTCTGAAGTATCATCGCCAGAATCCCCGAGTTAAGCTATCCAATATCCGAAAGTAATCAGTGACGCTTCGGATTTTTTTTCGTGTATGCCAAGTTGTAAAAAGTCATTAAAAAATAATTTAAAATATCGTCTGTTATTAAACAGCCATAAACGAAAAAAATAGAACATTGTGATAAAAAATGAATTTAACTTTAATTTTTAATCTATCGTCTGCTCATGCTTCATCATAGACTAATAATAAGAGTAGACCGAGCTATGGCAACCCTTTTGCTGCTCATAAACCAAACCATGTGACTGGTGGATATCCTAGCAACAGCGGGCGTTAATCGTAGCAGACGATCAACGCCAGCGCGAAATAAAATAAATAGAATTGATGGAACACGGAAGAATGATCTTTTATGGAGTCCGATTTGTAAATTTGCTATTCTAAGTTGTAAATATTTTGTTAATATAGTGAGTTTTTTGTTTAGATAGTATTGTGCATTTTCTTTAGTCAATTTCAATAACTCTCTAAGCAATAAAAGATGCAAGCGACCAAGAAGAATCAGCAAACGGTAAGATTTTTACCTACAGTTTCAATTTAAGATACCGATTAGTACATTTTTGTGTTAACGCAAAACGTTTACGCCATTTCGTTCACGCCAACGCTGACAGCTCCAAATGAAATAAAAGTTACCGAAAACTGATCAAAAACTATTACTAATGTCAAAATAATGCATAACTAAAAGAAAAACAGTTCAATCTCTGCACCTGGAAGTTTTTTTTTAATGAAAACACATTGTCTTAAAATACATGTCGAGTGCCAAACTATAGATAATGCTGCCATCTAGCAACCATGCTGCCAAAGTCTTCGCCAAGCCCTTCCACTAGTCACATGATACATCTATGAACCAATTTTCTTTATCAGCAAGAATGAGAAAGCTCGGTCTACTCTTATTATTAGTCTATGTGCTTCATTTAATGATATTCTCTAAATTCGCAACTCCAACGAACTATAGGGGGCACTGCAGTCACTGTCTAAAGGCGGAATTAAAAACTAAAACAAACGCATGTGGTAACGAAGAAAATGCTAAAAGTGTTGTGATTTTTGTTGTTATGTATGATTTTTTTCGCTTTATTCATTTGAAAAGATTTTTCAAAGTCTTTTGGTTATTCTGACCCATATAGAAAGAGATTAGAAACCAAAAAGTATTACGAAAGTAAACAATTAATGCAGAACACACAGTAAGTTGTTCTGAACCAACGATGTTGAATTCGGAATTCATAAATTTTTGTTTCGATTCGAAAGCATTTTCATTTTGTACCGTTTTTTCTATACATTAGTACATATTAAGTTCAGTTTCGTGACATTTCCGGCATTTGTTGACATTTTTGTCACATAGTGCACATACGTGGCAGACTGTCAAGAGTAACGTTTAACACTAGATAATTTATTTCTATGACTATATGATTGGATATCCAAAGAAATCATGCATTTAATTCATTCGTCATGGAAATGATTTACCTGATATGCGAAATCTTGTCAAGATACATTATTATTTCACACAATTTTCAAACCATAACCCTATAAACAGATTTTTGGCGAACTTTTATTTTTTATTGTTCAAATTCTTAACGTTCTTTCTGGATTTTTCAATCTGTTCTGCGATAAATATTTTCAAGAAAATTTATTTGCATACTGTCTATTTCAGTAGGATACTGTAGTAACAAAGGTTATTTAAATCATTTATGTGGAATTAGGTTAAGGAAAAGTGTCCAGTCAATGTTGTTAAGTTCGTTTTTTTATTCATCGGAATTGAAAAACTGATATTTATTCAAATTCACTTAGAACAAAATAAATAAAATGTGTACTCACAGTTGGTGGTAGTTTTCTTTTCAGTTGATTGACCATTATTTCTTTTTACTTATCGAATTCTGTAATCTTACTACCATTTTATTCCACTCATGATAAAAATTAAAAATGGTTTAACTAAAAACGCGAAATCTCGCCAAGGCTACTTTGCTCGCATAATACTAACACTATAACCCTAAACAAATTTGGCGAAACCTTTCAGCTGAGAATAAAAGGAATAAAGTAAATTCTTTCTCGGTTAAACATTTTTCATTTTGTTCTACTATAATAAATTCAAGAAAATATTTTGCATACTGTCCATTCCAACTAAATGCTGCTGTAAAATATGATTAGTTAAATTAATTTAAGATTAAAAAAAACTCATATTCTTACAAATTCATACAAAACAATAAAAAATTTTCCCTGGTATAACGTTATCCTATTTTGTTAATCCAGAGTTTTCTTGTTTATGCTTCCACCATTTAATACTTTTTTGAAAGAAATAAGGAAAACTAACATTATTTTGAGAAGCTCGAGAATACTACTAAGGGACGAATTAATTTCTATAGCTGAAAGCAAACTAAGACACATCGATTGCGTTAATAAATACTCAGAACAAACTGCCTGTGTTTACGTCAACAGACACCGTGGAGCGCAACGTGGCAATGTTTTAGTTTCATTCGCAGTTTTATAAATCACCGCAAGGTAGCGTATTCGAGCGCTGGAGTTCCGAATAGGTCTTGGCATTAGTTAGAGTTGTTTATGTTCTAAAGATTTCGCTTATCAATTATTGCTATTCGGAGATCTATAAATACGTTTTTTGTGCAGTCTAAAGTTTTGTACTTAACATTGTAATTCAACGATGACTCTAGTGTATACGAATTATAGTGTACGCTCGCTTTGGTAAGCAAACTTGAATGATATCGGTGCTTGACCCCATAGACTTGCTGGTGAAAGATGAGTTTCAAAACCAACCGTGACCTTTTTATTTTTTTAAAGACAAATTCTATTCCTTTTACCGATTACGACCTGGCTCTGAAAAAATGGATTGACACTCTTGGTTCTGAGATTACAAATACGACAAAGACGAAATTATGAGGCAAACCATAAGTATTTTCGATCGTATAGGGAATTGCATTCAAGGAAAACGTCCAGAATAGATAACAATAGAGACGTTTTTAATAATTTATTAATCAATTCTGATCCTCTTATCTCAAATTTGAGTCCAAAGATTTGCAGTTTGCACCACGAAATGTCACAAGTGAAGAATTTGCTTGAAGATGATGGAATGGAAATTGGCTAAAGTACTGTTACATATTTCTTTAAAAATTGTTTTTAAATGTTAATTAAATATTTTATTTTGCACTAATGACTCAGTATTTGATTATCTTTACGTTTTAAATAACAAAATATTATCACATTTTTAAGTAGAAATTGGTTTTACTGAAATGTCCAAGCTCTCCGTACACTTGCCCCACTGTGCGCCGCCGGTGGACGGTGGTGCTGCAGCCCTGGTCCAAGCTGAAAAAGGAACCGGAACGTCAAGGACAGTCAAATGAAAGCAATAAGCAATCGTGATTGCTCAAAAAAAAAAAAAAAAAAATGTTATTTTTTAAAATTAAGTCTTCAGTCACACTATTCTATGAAATATAGTAGGCGAAGTCTGTCAACTATAAAAGCAATGTAAAGTTTTAGTTTGCTTACAGAGAAGAACGATAATATACTTCAATAAGAGTTGAGAAAAGAAAGTTACTAGGAAGAGAGAAATATATGATGAAAGCGAAGTTTTCATCAAAAGTAGAGCACATGTCAGGCAGTGAGAAGCAAAAGGGGTGTAAGTGCCAAAATTAAGAATTTCGAGAAAAACTATACAAATGTTAGGAGAACCTCTCCTCTGTTTCGGGACAAGAGAAAGAACAAGAGTCCCTGGTTGGTGCTTCTATACAGCAAAGCTAGAAAGAAATTTCACTACCTAGGGTGAACTCCAAATGCGTCTTTCTCAATACTTTAAAAATCCACTTACATTCCTTTGCTTTGCCACATACATATAGATGTCAACTCATTATATTAAACTTGGTTTTGCATGACAGAATAAAGCATATCCAATTACCACTCAATTAGCACAATGGGGTGTTGTTATTTGACTTGAGAAGACACAGATATGGTTTCCACTGCACAGTTTACGCACGAAAATCAATTGCCATACCACTGATTTAAAATTTAACAACAGCTAATGATACTACTAAGAACAGTAGTCATTCGTTTGTTGTTTTAGACTGAAAAAGTTTCTTCGTCAAATCTTCTTGAACACCAGGCCTGATATGCAAGTTTTCATGCCCAGGGCACTTTAAATTATTCCTGTCCTCTGTGGATCAGATATGATAGTTAATGTTATAACTCTGGCTGTATGAATCTGTTGCTACAGAAAATTGCCATCTTGTTTAGCATTAGTACTAACCCAATTGAACGCATGAACTATAACATATATGAATTATTCTTCAAAAAGTGTAACTTTTCTGTCACACGCCCTTTTACAGAAAACATTTTAAGGAACAATTCATTTAACAATCCTTTTTAATTTCATCAAAAATATATCTATTTAAACCTGCCAACAAATAATTTTAATTTTAGTACATTTTTGGTTCACAACATGTGAATTCTGACCTCCGTGGCATGTCACACACCTTGTGTGACTGTTTATGTTGCTTAATAACTTGTTTCATTAAAAGTATGTACTTATTTATTTATTATTTCTTTCACAAGTGTCTCAAATACTAATTGTTTAATTATATTTAATTTTTTTAATATTGTGTTTTAGTTCTTTTAAAAGGACAAAAAGTCATGTCCCATAATAAATTCTCACCTCCGTTACCTAAACACAAAATGTCATTCCTCGTTAACACGAACACGTGGCAGTAATTACATCAAATTTTATTTTCCATGATACCATAGAGCCTCCTTGTTTATTTTCAGCCATAGTTGAAGTTGTGTGATTTTATATCGAAAAATAAGAAGATATAGATTTTGTTTTAAAAACTTAGTGTGGTTATTCTGACTTCTCACTCTCGTGAACTTGAATTTCAGGGATGTAAATTTATGTAAAAAAAAAGAAGTGAACATGTTTTCATGTGCTTATCGTGTGCAGATTGGAGCAACGAAGAAAAAAAAAAATTTCCTTAAAAAATATATCTATTAGGCCTATATTAATGGATAATTCCTCACCTCCGTGATAGACCTTATCAATGTCATTATTTCTGAGAGATGGAGGGGATGATGGAGGGATGATATAGGGGGAGGGATTCCATATAATGATGGAGGGGAAATACATCAATAATAGGCATTCTACCAAAATTATAAATTTCCAGTACATCCTCAACTTTACTAAATACTATTTTAACATACATTTGAAAATTATGAATTGAACCGTACTTTAATTAAGAGAGCTTAATACACTGGCCTCAAAAAGTTAAAGTACAACCGATTTTTTGCGTCTAATTTGAAAATGAATGAATGTAAAAACAAAAAATTTGGAGGATATGTGCATTAAATAGTTTTTTAGTTAATGCATAATGGAAATTTGTATGAGTGCATTGCAAAAACGATTTATAGCAAAAAAAGCAATATTTGTGGAAAAGTTCATTCTTCAAGAAAACAGAACATCACAGCGTTATGTAGTAAAATGTCATAGAAACAATACAAAAATGGGTTCTAATAAGGAATGGTTCCTCCCTAACTTAAATGCATTGGCGGCATCGATTTTCCATGCTGTTTATTAAGTTTTCGAACATTGGAATCGGAAGCGAATACCTGACACAGAGTAAGCCTTGTTCCAGCTCATCTATCAACCTTGGAGGAGGATTTAAAGCAGCAACCTGTCTACCAAGATAGTCCCAAACATGTTCTATCGAATTCAGGTCCAGAGATGGAGCTGGCATTTGTTCAAAACCGTGATCCTCAAGATACTCCTCAATAATCCAAGCTCGGTGAAGTCTTGCATTGCCATCCATCAGAATGAAGTCATAACCAATGGCACCAGCATATGGGCGGACATATGGATCAAGGATCTCATCCCAATATCTCAGACTAGTCGGAGTTTCTCCACGGAACAAATGCAGGTCAGTGCGACCACCAAGCCTGTCCAAACCATGATTCCACCATCTATGCTTGTGTCTTACAACAAGGTAGGATTTATGGTATCTAGTGCGCTGTTCCCTCCAGATCAGTAGATGCCCTGAATCACTCTCCAATGTAAATGTGGACTCGTCTGTGAACAGCACAGGAGCTCGTTGCTGCTCGGTCCAGGAAACATGTTCTCGTGCAGCGAAGGATCCACGCCCAGCATAAATGGATCCTTCGCTGCGTTCCATTAAAGGGAACACACATAACTGGTCTTCTTGCATAGAGACCTGCATTGTGAAGGCGATTTCGGCAATAGTAGCAGAGATTCTTCTTCCTGATGCTACAAAGTGGTCCGCAACGAGCTGCGGCGCAGTAGTGGTTCTTCTCCTTTGAGCCGAAAGAACTAGAAAACGGTCTTCTGCAGGTATTGTAGCTCGTGCTCGGCATGAAATAGGTCATCTGGACACAGAATCTTCGGATCGGTATTGATCCCAAAGTCGCTGAACAACAATTCGAGACACATTGAGACGTCTAGCAGTATCAGTTTGCGACAATCCCATTTCCATCCATCCAACTGCTCGCCACCCTAAAAAATCGGGTAAACGACGTCTCTGAGACATTTTCTAAACTCTATTGAGTTAGGGGGGAAACCATTTCTTATTAGAACCCATTTTTGTATTGTTTCTGAGACATTTTACTACATAACACTGATGTTCTGTTTTTTTCAAGAATAGACTTTTCCACAACTATTGCTTTTTTTGCTATAGATCGTTTATGCAATACACTCATACAAATTTCTATGATGCATTCAACAAAAAAACTATTTAATGCACATATCCCCCAAATGTTTTGTTTCTACAATCATTCTTTTGCAAATTAGACGTAAAAAACCGGTTGTACCTTAACTTTTTGAGGTCAGTGTATTATATTCCCACTAATCATTAGAAAAGTTGATTGTTTTCACAATTAACAAAATTACTACTTTGATACTAAATTGGCCTCGATTTTTAAATACTAAAATTTTTTTCTTTTATTTTTATTTCCGTGAACAAGGCATTTTTTAACCTTTTTTTATTTATGAGTAAAATAATTGGAACTTAGCTGTGCCATTATTAATGGTTACTTCTAGTAGGTAACACTTTCATGAAAGAATGAAAAAAAAGAAAACAAAAGGTTTCGAAATTGAAAAATATTTGCGTTTAAAAGTTACGTTTTCTGGAGAATGACCCATATATGAAGGGCTAGCTGCAAACAGGGGAGAGATTACTATTGTAGAGGGGATCATGAGAAGAATTACAGGGTTTTCAGAAAAAAAAAGTTTTTAAAATAGTTTGGGTGTCAATAAAAAGCCCCAAATTTGTCAGTAATAAAGCCCCTATTGTAGTAAAAACATTACTAATTAATTCCATAAGCAATGAAAGGGAATAGCATTCCGAATATTTACTATTAAAAATAATTAATTGAAAAGATTATGTAATTGATTACATTTTATTCATAAAGTATTTAATCGCAATGGATGGACAATATGGTCGACCCCCCTGAACTTCCCTCTGTATCCGCCCCGGACTGCAAAAGAAGGTAGCCAGAAATTCAATGCTTTCACAAGGTCCGCATTCAAGCTTTAAACACCAAATCACTTTTTTAATTTTTTTAAGACTATTCATAGCTTGTGATAACAATAGGAGCTTCCTTTCTTTGCAGCAAGCCCTTCATATGCCCAATTGTCAAAAATGTTCAAAAAGTGAAGTTTTAAGTTTTCCAGCTAAATGAAATACAGTTTGAAATGTATCATAGAAAAATTTCCTGCTCCTTAGAAATATCATACTCTGGCCACAGAGTCCGGACTGCAATAATTTGGGCCTGCTTCTTATCTTTTATCTTCTGCCGTGGCCACGGAAGGTCAAGCTATGAGTAATTAATTAAGAATCGCAGTATTGTAATCATCTAGAGAAACAGCTCTAAAGATACTCTAGCACTCCTACCTCATTACTAATAATAAAGCTGAAAGTCTCTCTGTCTGGATATCTGGATCTCTCTCTCTATCTGGATCTCTGTGAAGCAAATATCGCCTAGACCGTTCGGCAGATCGATGTTAACGAAATTTGGCACAAAATTAGTTTGATGCATAGGGGTGTGCACCTCAAAGAGCGATTTTTCGAAAATTCCATTTTGTTCTTTTTCTATTCTAATTTTAAGAACATTTCACCGAGAAAATTATCATAACGTGGTCGATTAAATTATCAAATTATTATAACGTTGAACCGTAGCATGGGCGAGCAAATAGGCGAGAAATTCACCATCCATTATTGTAAATATACAGGCGAATCAAATGACCTTTTAATTTTCTAATATGGGCAAAGCCGTGTTAATAAAACCTTTTACTTCATCATAACCTCGTTCCCCGGCATGGTCTAGCTTTTTTTAACAAATTCTTTTTCTTTTTTTTAGGTGAATATTCGAAAAGCAAATGGCACGAGGCACAACGAATGAAATTCCAGCAGTACGGGCCAATCGTCAGAGAGCAAATGGTTCCCGGGGTCAACTTCGTTCACCTCTATGATCCAAAGGACATGGAAGTAGTTAGCCGGAACGAAGGTGTGTATACAGAAAACATTGCTACATTCAAACTTCTGAGTTTCAAATGAAGACAATTCTATAATATCTTTTTATTTATTTTATTTTCTAGTTAAAAACTTTCTTTCAATTTAGAAGATTAATGATTTCATGATTAATGAATTCAAAAGTGGATAGATAAATTCTGGTGTCCAGTCTTTTTAATTTAAAAATCAGTGTAAAGGGAGGGAACCGAAATGGTGTATTTAGAAAACTACAAATGAGAAAAACAACACTAAAGTTCATGGAATACACAGCCAGCTCAGTCATTTCCTGCCGAGAACTGCAGTTTCGTGCTTATTAGCACTCAACAGCCCGGCATAGGAAGGAAAGTGACTGAGCTGGAGATGGAAAACCACTTAAGGAAGCCAAGAGTGCCAAACAAACTGGTAGCTAATGCAGGATTAGTATTCCATGTATTTCTGCTTTAGCCCTGGCTAATGGGCGGTAATTTACTGAATAACACTAAAGTTCTTACATAGTATTTTCAATTAATTGATACATTTTTATTGATGTTCAATATATTAGGACTGATTTGCACAAAACTAAGTTAGTATCAAATATTAGCAACACGTGCGAAAAAATACCTCAAAAGTATCAATTTTTGTTACATCCCTGCAAATTGTGCTTTCGCTTGTCATGTCTCAGCTTTTCAAATTCAGTACCTTAAATCAAAATGAAAAACAATTTTTATAATTACTTTCAAAAATGCCCTTGAAAAGTGTCATGAAGGAACACAACAATTATGAGCTTTAAGCAATGTTCAAAAATATATATTAAGATCATGAATTTCTTAGAGACAAATAGACTGGTTTACAGTATGGTTTCAGGAAAGGTAAATCCTGTGCTAAATTTATTGCATTTCTACGACAAGGTTACCTCAGCTTTAGATAACAAAAAATATGTGGATGTTGTTTGTATTGATTTTCAAAAAACTTTTGACAAAATTACCGCAAAGTTGCTCTTTTCAGCAAATTAGCTGACATAGGAATAGGAGGAAAAACTTGACTTGGGGTTAGAAATTGGCTCACTGGTAAGAAGCAAAGAGTAGTTGTGAGAGGAAATGATTCTAAATGGAGTCATGTTTAAAGCGGGGCTCCTCAGGGATCAGTTTTAGGGCCTCTTTCGTTTATTATCTTTAAGAAGGACATCAATGATAATATTTCTGAAAGCATGAATTGTTTTGCTGATGATGTAAAAGTTACGGGGATTGTCGAATATGAAGAACAAGTAAAACAGCTTCAAGAGGATTTAGATCATATTACTAATTGGCCGGATGGATGGAGTATGGCAGTTAATGTAGGGAAATGTCAAGTGCTACAGTTAGGTCATGGAAATAAGCGTACGAGTTATCGTTTACAGGGTTCAGTCATTAGTCAGGCAGAAAATGTTATGGATCTGGGTATCTTAATAAATCAGGACTTCAAGTTTAGTGAACAGTGCAGCATTGCAAGTAACAAAGCCAACAGAATGCTTGAGTTTATCAATAGATATATTTCAAACAAATCTAAGAAGGTTCTCCTGCCTTTATATAGGAGTTTAGTATGACCTCGTTTGGAGTATGCTGTTCAGTTTTGGTCGCCTTATCTGAAGAAAGATATTTGTGTAATGGAAAGGGTTCAAAGAAGGGTAACTAGACTAGTAAGGGGACTTTCAGATTTAGATTATGATACCATACTTAATAGGCTTAATATGTATAGCCTGGAGCAAAGTAGAGTCAGAGGGGACATGAGTCAGTTATTTAAATTTATCAAAATGAAAGATGTTAATGGATTAAATTTTTGCACGGAAAGCAGGACGAGGGGTCATTGTTTTAAGCTATTTAAATCTCAGGTTAACTTGGAAATCAGGAAAAACTACTACTTTAGTAGGGTCGTGGGCACTTGGAACAGCTTACCGGGAGAGGCGGTAATGAGTAAGGGGGTGGATAGCTTTAAGAGGGACATTGATCTTTGTTGAGGACTAATTAATTGATTAGGAACAGCCTAGCTGGGCCCAAGGTCTGTTGCTGGTCGTCATATTTGTATTTGCATATATCATTTACAAAAGTATCAGGAAAATGTTTTTTATTTGAAAAATTACTTTTCACAAAAATAAGTTAGAAATAGTAGGGTATAGTAGAGGAAATAGTACTTTTGTTTTAAAAAAAGCTCAAATTTACTGCCAAGAATTAAGTATATTGTTTCAATATAAAATAGAATGCTACATCTTTAAATACTGTAATTTTCAAAATAAATTTTCAATTTGTTCATTTTGAAAAATCTCAGTCATTTTAACTATTTCACTTTGTCTACATTCCCCGGAATTCCCCCCCCCCCACACCGAATTAACACTTATTTGAACCATTTTATTTGTTCCTAGTGGTACCCGCACGGCTTTGCCCGTAGTAGAAAATGAAAAGGTCATTTGGTTCGCCAGTATATTTACAAATAATGGATGATGAATTTCTCGCCAATTTGCTATGTTTAATGACTCGCCTATGTTACGGTTCCACGTTATGGTAATTTCGTAATTTTTCTCTTCCACGTTATGATAATTTGCTGGGTAAAATGTTCTTAAAATTGGAATATAAAGAGAACAAAATCAAATTTTCGAAAAATCGCTTCAAGGTGCACACCCCCATGCTACAAACTAATTTTGTGTCAAATTTCATGAAAACCGGCCGAGCGGTTTAGGTGCGGTGCGCATTACAGAGATCCAGACATCCAGACAGAGATCCCGATATCCATACAGAGACTTTGAGCTTTATTATTAGTAAAGATTTAGAAACAAGACTAACTGGGCGTAGGGCTGCATAGTAGGAGTCGTGGAGTCGGGTTAATTTTTCAGTAAAGGAATCTGAGTCGGAGGCTTTAAAATTCCAGGTTTCGGAGTCGGTCATTTTCCCTCCGAGTCTGCCAGAGCTGTGAAATCAGAGTTGGAGTCTTGGAGCCCGAGTCGGACAGATTTTCGAGTAAAGGAGTCGGAATCTTTAAAGTTTTAAAACCGGAGTCGGAGTAGGACCTTTTACCTCAAGCTAAGTAGTCCTGCTTGAGCAGAATAATCTATAAATTCTGTGATTCTGAAAATTTAAGATTTTTTTTTAACGAATTTTAAATTTAGCCACCGCAAGTGGCTAAAAGATGGTGTTTAACCTTCTTGATTTTGTAACTTCTTGATGTTGAAATTGTTATAAGTCTTTCCTTATGACTACTAAACAGGAATTGCGTGTTACTTTTCATATCTAAAAGCGTTTTATTTTCCTTACCTTGCACTTAAACAGAAAAATACTCGCAGATACATTAATGATTCCTAGCCAGTGTTCTTATATCCTATTTGCGTGTTTCCCTCTCAAGAATGTGTAGGTACTTTACTGCTAAGCCTTGAAAGTTTCCTCAATCTTTTTCAACACTTCCGTGATGAGCACTCCTAAAAAGATTTTACTAAACATTGGTTTAGTTGTGAATTTACTTTAAGTTCAATCGCCCTTCATGAAAAATTTTTAACTGAAGTGTTTAACGTTCGAACAGTATACCAAAGAAATTTTAATATTTTAAACTGAAGAAATCGGCATACGTTGCAATTTGTTTACAATTAAGAGACGAAAAAATATAGGATTAAATGGAGAACTGGAAATAGATTGATTATAGTTTATATATTTACTGATTATATAATCAAGGGAAACCTGAAAAAAATCAGCAAAAGAACCATACATTTATAAATGTAAGATACTCAGATATTGTTTAAGCTCCAACTCCTTCCCCCAATAACTTATTTGTGCGAAAGTTTTACTAAACAATGAAGAAAAAAAGTTAAATTTCGAAAAAATGACTACAGAGTGCGCATTCAAAAGTATGTTTGTGCCAAATTTTGGGAGCACTGATGTCTATTATCGTAATGCGTAATTCGTCGACAGACATTTATCGAGTTTAATCACTCGTTCAGATAGTTGTGTTCTAATGTTAAAAGTTCAGAATTCTTACTTTAGACCATCTTTTCGCAAACCACGTTCCATGTTCGGCTTAAATTTAAAGAAAGCTTACCAGGGAACCATTCGACTTCAGTAATCATGGGAAAAGTTGAAAATGGTCGCATTCGAAAAAGCATATTTAGACATTTTTTTGACCCGCACACTGTGTGCCCTCGTCCCCTCGTTTTTGAGGTCTTGGGTCTTAAAGTCGGCCGAAATCACTTGAAAAGTCTCCAAATTTAAAGACTTGGCAAGCAATTGAAAACACCACGTGATTTCATCGTCTGCATCTTGCAAGGCATCTCATTTCCATTTTGGGTCATCTGCAAGGCGTGTGAAAGATGTTTTGCATTAACCCTTTACTTCAGGGCCGTAACCAGAAAATAATTTCATGGATGGTTTAAAAACACTCATGTGGAGCTTTGAGCTATTTGTGCTAACGTTCAAGTCATTGGGTTATCTAAGTGTTTTATGCAATTAATATACATATAAAAAATATTTGAGTTTTAAAACAGTATTTTATGGAAATTTTAAATATTTTTTATTTCCAACGGCTGACAGCAAGATAAAGTTACAAAGTACAAAATAGAAAAAACAAACACAATATACAGAACAATAAAGTGAAATATTTAGCGGCCGATACGCTCTCTTGCTTCCCAATAACTAGATTGTTGCTGCAAATGCTGGCATGTAGCCCTGTTTGTTGTTGGGCTCGATGCCCATTCGTCTGCCGTTGCAGTGCTGCAGAATGCAAGAGTATAGCTGTGCTATCCGTTGGGACTCCCGGTCATCAATTAACTGTCGTGTATGGTGAAAGGATGTGACCCTGAATGTATAGTGACTAAAATGAATTCTGTACGAGAAAGTCATGTGAGGATCCCCGTAGCGTGACGGTTACAATATGTCGCTGTAAAGTGATCAACAAATTACTGCACTTTGCCTTCAATTTCTTCTGTGTAAGTCAATTTAAAAAGTTCCAATAATCTCTATTAACATCAAAAACAACCGTTCTCAGGTAGTGGTAGTTGTTCATATTTAATATTAACTGCAACGAGTGTCTTACTCGGTAATTTATTCACTCTTTCTTTCAACTGAATTAAATACATTTTTTTAATTAAATATTCTGCGTTTCTGTTGTTGTCTCATTTCTTATTTGGCAATTTTCCGCAGGGAAATTTCCGAAAAGAGAGTTTTTTGTGGGAATGAAGACACTGAGAGAACGAAATCCGGAAATGTATTCTACAGTTGGAGTAGCAGCCGGGTAAGTCAGTTGTTGCACTCATGCTGGCAGGAATTTGGCAAAAATAGACTTTTTTTTTTTAATTTATATATTTTGCATGTTTAAAGTTAAATACAAAGAAAGAAAAAGCGTCTCGTTTTAAATACCAAGTTTGGGCATTAATTTTGTAAACGCACCAAGAATTACACGTAGATTGTTATGGAAATTCTCAAAATTCTTTATTCGCGGAATTAATTTTAAAATTTCAGATAGAGTAAGTTCTACATACTAGTACATATATTTATAGCTTCAATAGTATTGTTGCTTACGCGAATCCAAGATGCGCTACCAAGCTAATAACCCGGGTTCGATTTGATCGGGCGCTAGTTGGGAATGTCAATTACTTTTATGACGTGTCAGCGAATTAAGTACCAAGTTATCTTAGAAAGGTAACTGAGAAGCTTAACCTGAACTGTATTTGCTATTTCGTTCAATACAGTTGTTATTTGGTACCACAGTCCCGAAAGTTACAGAGACGGAGGTAGACTCTCCCTAATGCACTCCTTAGTGCAAACAGTAAACCCAAGCTAAAATCCGCAAAAAGAGAAAAGAAGAAAGAAAGTTCATAAACTTCACGTAGGCACCATAAACCCTAAAATTATTACTAAGACACTACTATAAGCTTGGTAATAAAACCTTCAATAAATGCCCCCCCCCCCACACACACACACACAGTAACAAGATTCCGTCAATGGCAGTCAATTATTTTCTGTTTCGACGTAAGTATCAAACATTAAAAAAAAAAATTTTTTTTGATTTTTTTTTCTCTGAGCACTTTTGACTTTTATTACATGTTTAATATTGCATATAGCATGATTTCACGCAGTACACTGTTGAAAATGCAGGAAAGTTTTAAGGTAAATATTACTGTAAAATAGAGTCCGTCTAGAAGTTCCCCACGTGTTTCTAGGAACAATGAGAAGGCAGGTTCGAACACCACTAATTATACAGTATACTCCCGATTATCCGTGTGCGGATTATCCGTGCATCATTTCGGAATCACTTTTTTAAAGCTTCTTTTAGGAGCTAAAATCAAGATAATACGAAGCGTACCCTACTATCCGTGCACAGAGGTCAAATCGGACACGTGTCCTACCCATATATTATTCATTATTGGATGCAGTGCATGGTATAGCAGCTGCATGGTCAAAGGTAAAACCAGTTACCCTTGCACGATCTTGGCGAAAAATCTTGCCACAAGAGTCATTGGATGAAGAATCATCTTCGATTGCCGAAGATAATATCGATAACATCATTGAGGAAGTTATGGAAATCGAAAGTTTCGAATCAGTTGACGCTGAAAATGTCGAAGAGTGGTTTAAAAGCGACGAATGTGAATCAGGATTTCAATGTCTAACTGACGAAAATATCGTTGAACTTGTTACTGAATCAAACGCAAGTGATGATACCGAAAACGAAGATGAAGGACATGAAGAAAATACAATTTCACATTCTACTGCTCGACAATCTGTGGAACATTTATTGTGTTACATGAGTGAAAGAGGTTACGATTACAGAGAAATAATTGCAGTAAGAAAAATTAGCACGGACATACGCAACAATTTAAACAAACAAAGAAAACAAAAATGTATCACCCATTTTTTAAGCAATAAATTTCGAAGAAAAGTTCCTGGTCTGTGTTAGTATATATATATATATATATATATATATATATATATATATATATATATATATATATATATATATATATATATATATATATATATATATATATATATATATATTATTCCGTTTTTTCTATTTTCCTCTGAAACAGTTAGCCTGCATATTCCTTAAATGATTTTTCGGGTTATCCGTGTTTTTCGATTATCCGTACTACGCCGCCCGGTAACTAACTTCTATTTTACTGTAAAATTTTACAGTAAAATAGAATTTTACGATGAAAATTACTGGTAACGAGCATGACAGTATTTTTACGGGAAAACTTCAGAGATTTTTTTTTTCCCGCAGCATACTAGAGTTTGTAAAAACTACAGTTCTTTTTCAGCAATGGTGAAGAATGGTACCGCATCCGTAGCAAATCCCAAAAAGCCATGATGCGTCCACAGATTATGAAAACCTTTCTGCCACAGATGAATCTCATTGCTGATGATTTGATCCGGCGGATCCGACTCTTGCGGCAGCCCGATCATCAGGTGCCACTTTTTCTCAATGAACTCTTCAAGTGGGCACTAGAATGTACGTTTTTCTTATTTTAAGTGTCTATCTTTTTTCTTCTTTCGTATTTTGAAAATATTTTCCAGCATTGATTGCGCTTGAAAATGATTTCATTTTCATGCATTAGAAGTCAAAAAACCACAATAGGACAGAAAAATACAATGAAACTTGCATACTCTTGTTTAAAATCCTAAGGTGGTTACGTTAAATAAGGCCACGTAGACCAATAAAACCATTCCCATTTTTTTGATGTAGTACAGAAAAATTTAGTTAGATCGTGACTTCATAGTCATCTGTACAACTATCAATAAAACATTATCAAGAAGCAGTTTTTAATTACCGGGCAACATTGTAGAAAAAGTTATTGTGGAAGAGTAGCGATGTCAAAACTACTTGATCTTATTTTACAGTAAACATTGTTTGTTCGTGGTTTCCCTGTAGTTCACTAGTGTAAACAGGTTTTTTTTTTATTGTTACGCCTAGGTTCTAGTTTACTTTAAATGTGATGGTGAAATATATACACTCTATAACAAAAACAAATCGACGCACCGAGAAGGATTGATCCGATTGAGACGAAAATTGGCGGATATGAAGACAATGCACAGAATAGTAAATGATTAAATTCTCAGAACACTTGAAAAATTTATGTCAGAGTTACAGTAACAAGTTCAATAAGGTATTGACCCGCCTCTTGCCTGGATACAAGCTGAAGCACGGCGTGGCAAACACTGATAAAGCTCCTAGAGGGTGTCCTGCGGTATTTCCGACCAAATTCACTCCAATTGTTGGACGAGGTTATTAACATTACTTGCCAGATGCAATCACCATCCCATCATATCCCAGACATGCTCGATGGGAGAGAGATCTGGCAGGCCACGGAAGAGTTTGACAAGCTTGCAGATAGTTCATAGCAACACGTGCCGTATGTTATCTGGCACTGTCCTGCTGAAAACCAGCCCAGGGTACTGCAAAAGGAGCGGCAGCAAAACAGGTCTTAGGATGTCATCGACGTACCATTGTGCAGTAAGTGTACCTCTAATTGCGACCAAAGGAGTCCAGTTATCAAAAGAAATGGCACCCTACACCATAACGCCTTGTTGAGGGCCAGTGTGGCGTGCAAAAGTGAAACCAGGGTCCCCCCTCTGTCCTGGGTGTCTCCAAACACGTCTTCGATGATCGTCATGACACAGTTGGAAGCGGGATTCGTCGCTAAAGACTATACGTCCCCAGTCGGCACCATTCCAACCTGATCGAGCGATGCACCACTGTAATCTGTCTCGGTAGTGTGTAGGCGTCAGTAGCAGGTGGCGTAACGGTCGACGAGAGAATAAATTTCGTTGTCCCAACCGTCTGTAAATGGTCATGATGGACACTGGTGTTTCGTTTGAACGTCTGATGGTTCATAGAGATGAAGAAAGCGCTGTGACAGCTGATCGGACAATCACTCTGTCATCACGATCTGTTGTGACCCTAGGTCGACCGCTACCATCCTGACGCTGAACTCTGCCATTTTTCACCCATCCTTGCCACCATCTTCGAATCGCCCGCCGCATCGCTTCGACTCAAATGACGAGCGATTCTCCGATTTGACCAACCGGCCTCTTTCAGTCCAAAGATACGACCTCTTTTAAACTCTAACAGTTGCTCGTAATGAGCATGAACCATGCGGCGAGGCATTTTTATGGTGTTAAAAGGTAATCTGAATCGCAATCAAACCGAAAGTGATAACAACTGTTGAAGAACTGCTCTTCAAATACATCTGCTGGATGCGCAGTTTCGATGCGTTGGAGATTAAACTATTCATTCATTGGACATGAAATTTAATCATTTGCATATCTGGTCAAAACACTCATGCATACAAAATTTCAAAGCAATCGAGTGATTGCTTCTTGGTGTGTCGATTTTTTTTGTTATAGAGTGTATTTTAGCATTTTAAGACCCTTAACTACTAAATCTTATATAATTTCACCAAAATGGTATAAAATTGCTCTGTATTACTTTGAAATATTGTTATAATGATGAAAACAAGAGCGTATTAAAACAGAAAAATCAATTTTTTTCTATCAGAGAAGTATTAATGAAAGAATCGTGACATTTTGTACCTTTGAATTCGAAATTTGTGAGCTTTATGTATTTTTTTGCACAGACCTTTCTGACTGCAATATTGCCCTCATAACAAAATCAAAGGGATTTTATTTGAAATATATGTTTTATATGTGTGTGTTTTTCGTTTTTTAGGTTTTACTTATGTTCTGAAGAAGTAACTTAAAATCTAGTTAATGATGTAGTAAAGTTATTTTCATCTCTTCGGGTTGGAAACGCCCCCCTAATGGTATAAATGCTTCAGCAATATTTTACTGAGTAATGATCTATAAATCTCCTTTTCTAGCTCTAAAATGAAAAGTAAACATAAACACAAATTGTTAATAAACATTATTGGTAATACTTAAAGTTGTAGTCAGAACCTAAAACTAAACGCTTTAAAATGAGGGGCAAATTTTGAAAATTGATATAGGATTAAGGAAGATTTTTCGTGGTGACAGAAATACAGGCTAGAGAAATAATATATGAGATTATGTATATAATACATGTGTGAGGGGTGCCCCATCACTTCCAATGCCTATGGGCCCCGAAATCCTTGATCGGCCCTGATTACAATAAAAGCAATTAACTTGATATGTTGATAGGTGTGACGTTTAAAATAATGACTGACGAATAAACTCAAAGTGATGGACATAAGTATTTTGGAAGGAAAAAGAGGTTAAGTAAAAAAAACTAAGAAACTATGCTTTTTGTTTCATTTTGTTTGTACTATTTAATGTACGCATTCATGCATTCATTATATTTCAATTATTTCGGTATTTATTTCTTCTATGTATAAATGCGGTTTTTTCTCCAGCGGTTACCTATATCTTGTTCGAACAGCGTTTGGGTTGTCTGGAGGACAACTTAAGCCCTGATTCCGTGGCGCAACAATATATACAAGCAGTCAATAGCTTCTTCCAACTATCTGCTAAAGTTGAACTTTCCTCACTACCAGTTTGGAGGGTATGGCCTGCCCTTTCACCCTCATTCAGGAAACTTGCCAATGTGCACGATTTCTTTTTCGAGTAAGTCCCTTTTTAAATATAGAAAAAAAAAAAAAAAAAACAGAATTTAATATGGTTAACATCCGCCTTAAATCAACAGACATGTCTCGAAATCAATTTGAAGTTTTTGAAACAATTTTATTTCTGTTTACCGAAACGTATACATTGAGTGCACAAGGTTTTAACTCTTGTTTCACCATACCTTTTTGAATGCACGTGTCGAAAAAAACAAAGGAATTTCGTTATGATTGAATATTTATTGAATATTATTTTCTCACTATTTGTTTTATGAAATTAAACGCCTTAGTATTTTCTTAATTTCTTTATAAAACTTTCGTAATAGACTTTTTTTTTAGTAAGAGAAAATAATCTAAAAGGTCCACTCTTTCCTATTCTAACTCTTTATTAATTTGCTAGCAACGTAAGCAATCATTTTCTAGGATAGTTTTACCGTTGAGCCCGCTTACATTGACTAAAAAGCTGAGTCGTTGCAGATGTTTTCAAGTCGCAACAAGAAAATTCGCCAGTCTAGGTGGGCGGAGTGGATCATTGCAGATAGAATTTTTGCCCTACTGCTAACCAAGTGGGAAACTAATTATTTCAAAGATCGTATTCCTTAACTGCAGGTTGCAATCTTATCGGGTCTAATTCAGGAAAAAAATATACGTATCTATTGATAAAGAAAAGGATTCGAATGGTAGCTATATTTTTTTTGAAAAAGATGTGCAATGAATGCATTAAGTTGATATTTTATTTCTCAAATACTGGGTGAGTTGACCATTAGTTCAACTACAGGTTGGGGAATCCATCAGGTGAAAACGGTACAAACAGGCATTTGGACAATTGTGCCCTGTTAAAAGTCTAAATTCAGCTACAGCAACAGCTCGAGGAGAATTCCGGATACAGTGGGATGTCTCGCACAGTTTTCTACAGGGTTTGTAAATCAATACAAACCTGAATAGAAAGACATAGTTTTTCCGTAATATTGGGCATGAAATGCATGAACTTGAGATAACATATTTTAATTTTAACATAAAAAATGAATCATGCAAGAATTTAAACTAATAAATAGCACGTCAGCTAAATGAACTTTCTTTCTTGTAGGAACGCTCTTAAATATGTTCAGACGAAACTGCAGGATCTAAAGAATAAAGACGATGGAAATGACAATGAGGACGAAATCAGTCAAGCACTCATGAGTATGCTTTTGCAACACTGCTCACCGAAAGATGCTTGTGTTATGGCTGTTGACGCTATGGCGGCAGGTATAGACACGGTAAGCATTTAATATTGAGCACTAAGTCTTGAAACTGCTTCAAATTCTTTTCCCCTTTTTTTTGAAACAGAAAAACTAAAAATTTCCCGCTTAAAAAGATCGTGTTGAAGCATCAATACCATTGATGTTTTAACTTCTAACATCGATATTTTGCTACCGATGTAAATATTATCTGACCAGGCTAAAATTTTAAACTTTTCATAGTGGTATGAGAACAAAATGGTTTCGCCCCCGGCTGTTGGGCCCTTTAAATGTCGTGTTTTTCGCACCGCCCCACAGTGAGACGAAAACGCCAAAAAGTGCTTTAAAATGTTTTTTTTTTTCGTCCCCTATATTCATCCAATTGAGGATTAATAAATTTGCACATGCTTACCTCTTAGGCAAAAAGAACTGGAATTTTAGAGCCCTTCGTCCACTACAGTCCACTACAAAGCTAAAGGGCGCCTATGAACGGTGAAGAACCATGAGTGCGGGAATTTAAAAAAATGCTTTTAAACAGTATATTTTTTGTTCCTTATTTAAGGCGGGTATATTTAATTTTTATCTTGCCGAACGATAGTGATAGGACGAAAACAAAATGACTAATTGAATATTCAAACCGAAAATCGGTTTTGATCAGCATCGAAAACTAGAGAATTCATGGTTGTGTTTTCAAAACACTTTACAAAAAAATGTAGTCGTATGTATACTCTTTGAAATTAACATTAATTAGCCATCAATGATCTGTATGAAGACCCTGAAAGGGGATTAGTTGCGTAAACCTGCGATCTTTGGAGCCTGAGCTCAAACATACTGAAAAAAACTCGCTAAATTACATGCCTGTGTAAACAAACAAACCAGAGAGCTTTAAAAAACATTTTTTAGTGCTTTTTTGGTGTTTTCTCCCCACTGTGTTTAAATTTAGTGCACTTTTTTACTTTTCCCAGACTTCATTGACATTGGCGTATGTATTGCGAAACTTAGCCGCCAATCCGGAAGTCCAGAAACGACTCCAGGGCGAAGTGGACCGAGTTTTGCCGGATGGACAACCACTGACGGTTCAAGCAATGGATCAAATGCCCTATCTCAGGGCATGCATCAAAGAGAGCATGAGGTAAAAAAAAAGGGGGGGGGGTCCACATCATACAACGGAAAACTAATCGGCATAATGAAAAACTCAAATAACATTTAAATTTGTACCAAAAACTTTGTGACTATTGACTATGCCTGATTGTTTTTGGTCATCTTTTCTGTTGTTACAATATTTTGTTTTTTCATGTACCGTTTCGGAAACAGTGAGAGTTATTTGAAAAATAGGTAAAGTTAATACGTACTTCAGTAGTTTTCAAGCATCATTTTCTTAGACAGGGTTCCTAACTTTTCTTGTAGCAGAACTCTTTACAAAAGCAATGAGCTCTGAAATTCCTTATGTATTATTTCTGTAGCCTGTTTTTTGTCACTACGCGAGAAATTCCTCATTTCTTGATAAATTTCTTTGATTTACCCCTCATTTTAAAGCTTATCGTACGGACCAATGACGAAAAATAGACCTACGTTCTAAAAATTGTTTTCTTTTTCCGTCAAAACAAAACTGTTTTAAAGCACCAGACTGAGGTTTTCGGTTAAATTTACAAGTTCACATTGCGGTGTGGCCGACAGAGCTGAATAGCTCGATCAGCAGAGCGTTGGACTGGTAACCAGAAGAAGGAGTGTTCGGGTCCAGCCCGAACGATCTGCCGGAAACGAAAAATGAGACAAATGTCACGCATTACATAAACACTTAAAATATGATAAGTAACACAAGTGAGACAATAAAGTAAATGAGACTGGAAGATGGCAAAATCGTAACTAGGACGGAAATTTTCGTTTCAATGTTTTTTTTTTCATCTGCAGAACTCTAATTTAATTTTCCAATTTTTCCAACTACTTTCGGCGTAAAAAATCTCGCACTTGGCCTGTTTTTTAAAAAAGAAAGTTTAAAAGGACCGGACTGATTTGATCGGGTAATTTAATCCTTGCTTTCTGACCGACTGAGCTGAGTAGCTCAATCGGTATACCGTTCGGCTGATGACCCTCTACCAGCGTTTCGGCCTTGCTCAGACAATCCGCCAGTATCAAAAAACCAGACCAATATATCTGAACCTCAGAGCCAGAGTGACGTAAGTTCAAAAATTGCGATTTTCTGTTTATTAGTGTATTGTCTGTGGAAGCCTATTCCGCTTCGAGCCATGTGAACGAAATTCTTTACAAAAGATTCTTTTCAATTTTTTACCAGGGCTAAAAGAGCGCGCGTCCCATCCTTTACCTGCGCCAGAAAAATGTTTTTCCTCTCTACTGTAAAATTATCAGAATGTAACTTACTTTTCTATGACTCTGAGTAAAGATAATACGAATTGCATGTACACTTAACATACAATAAATAACTCACGTTAGAGAATAGCATTAATGAGACAGGAACGCTCCTTGCTCTTGCAAAATCTTGATGCAAGCTGTAGTTCTTACGCAGATTTTTTTTTTTTTTTTTTTTTTTTTTTCTGCAAAGTTATAATACAATTTTCCCATTTTTTTCCCGCCTCTTTTTTTTTTAATAATAAAGTTTAAAAGCACCAGACTGAGTTTTTCGGTTAAAATAAGTGTTTTTTTTTCGTAGAACGTTCGGCTATAAAGTAGCTCAACTACAGTTAGGGCCCCAACCCGGGATGTCTGCCATTATAGCTAATTCAGATTAATATCACGCATTACATGTAGATGTAACATACAATAGATAACACACGCAAGGCAATAAAATAAATGCGACGGGAACGCTCTTTGGTGTTTTAACTCCTTTATGAAGGCTACAGTCATTATTCAGACAAGATGACTCGCAATCAAGGTTTTTTTTTTTTTTTTTTTAAAAGCTTCAACTCCGTTCAGAAAACTAAGCGTAATGCAAACATTAAAAAGAAAATAGATTTAAAAACTCAGACCTCAAGGGAATCCTTTTTGTGCAGAAACCCTTTTCTTTGTTGCTGAAATGTAGATTTTTCTAATAGCAGTGTTCGACCTTTTGTATAAATAAAAGATTTATACCCCAAATTGAAATTATGTGTTTCATCCAGTAAATCTTTAACTATTTATTAGAATACGATTTAATTTTTATAATAATTAACTTAATTAAAATTATTATCAACTTCATAAGTAAGATGTCATTTTCTTCCCTCTGCTTTCGGGGAAAATTAAACAAACAATTGTCTACGTTTGAAAAATTACACTTAAAAAACGGACTCAGTTCATCTGATTTTGATTTTGTTTTTTAACTGCTCGATTAAGAGAAAAGCATGTGCTGGCATACGTGCAAGCCGTTCCGGTTAAGTAGCCTACTATGGGAAATTATATAAATTTTCAAAAATAAAATCACTTCTTTTCAATCGTATTTATTATTTCTCTAGCCTGCTATTTTCTGTCGCTACGCGAGATCTTCCTTTTTCCTAAACCAATTTCCATGTTTTACGAATAATTTTTAAGCGCTTCATGCTGACATGCTGACTAATGACAAAACGTAGACCCATAGTCGTTTTTTTCCCCCTGCTGTATTTTTATTGCTTATTAAGGAATAGCATTCAAAAACGAAGAGTTTTGCTCAGTTGGTTAAGGTGTCGTGCTGATAATCAGAATTGCGTCAGTTCGAATCCGTGCCAATAAATATCGTTTAATTCTTTTTGTTGCTGTTGTTGTTATTTTGTTTTGTTTTCGTCAGAGGCTCACATAGGCACGAATATATTTGTCACAATCCGTTTTTTCACATGCACAATTACTGCTTTTTCACGAATGAAAACTTTTAATGATATTTCTGTTTGCATTGACGATACGTACAACCAAAATGTGAGCAATGGTCACACTATCACTACCAACATTGTATTTACAGGGATTTTGTTACTGATGCCTTCAAATGACATACCTTTTTTTGTGCCAACATCCGTTTACTTTTTTTTTTTTATTCTTCATAATGTCCTTTCTTTGAAATTTTTAAAGAGTGGAATGCCACATAAAACGATTTAAAGCACAGTGCGGAGTTTCGCACGGGTCCCCTAGTGTATAACAATGTTTATTGTTATTATTATTATTATTATTACTACTAGAAAATCGCCCGTCACACAAGGTATGACGGATGAAAATTGCTTCTACATTTGAACGAAGCAATCGCCTGTTTGGTGACATTTTTACCCTAACTCCAGCGGATTAACCCTAAACTCCAGTAAAAAAAAATGTTCACTGTATACCACTTTTTCGTTTTTTCATCCTCCTAAAATGACAGTTTTACCAGTAAAACAGTTAAGATACCGGATAAAGCATTTCCCCGCATGTGTCAAACATTGCTAAAATATTTTATCAAATTATAAATAACTTACTGAATATTTGGTGCTTCAACAATGAAATAATGTAATCACGCATGCTATGGAGCACGTTTCATTGTTGGTGACGTCAGAGCGTTACTCGATCAGTGATTTTAGCTATTATATGTATGAGGAGCATTATCATCACCATCGTCCTTTTCATTTTTTCACATCATTTTTTTTAATCAAATCCCGCAAGATCTTTGAGTTTTGTTTCCAGCATGTGTAACGAATATAACTTCTATCAAATTGCATGCCTATCATCCCCGTTTGCAATTTTCTAAATTGATTGCTTCAAATCCTCGCCTCTGAGTCCTAGCAGGGCTTTCGGAGACCACTATAGACTTTTCAAGTTGTGTGAGTCCTGTACTCTTCTTCTTTTTCTTAATTTTAACATTTTAACTCGTTTCAAAATTTATTATTTATTTATCGGTTCCTTTTACGACCAGAGTTTAGAACTGGATATTTCATCACCCCTTTTAAAAACCCATACTGCATTATATTTATGTGCTATAGTGGTATAGCCAATCCCTAATCGTCTGATCCCCTAACTAGAAGCTGTGCTCTGGGCCTACATTTATGAAAATAGATTACGGATCTCAACTTTTCCCCACTAATAATTACTGGCTCAGGGGCGCAGCCAAAGGAAGTCGGTTCATACTTCTACCCTTGGTTTGAAGCCTTTTGTCAATCCTTTTATGTTAATATATGTGTATATAAGTGCATGATAGGATTATTATGCAACTCTCCCCTCCCACTCCCCTCTCTGTAATGAAAATGTTCTAATAGTTGTGCCACTGAATTATCTCCTTTGAGAGATAAAACTCTGGAAAAGACTTCTGAAATGAACTAAATGTGATGTTTTTATTGCAGAATATGCCCTACAGTTCAAGGCACATCCCGAACCCTTGACAAGGACATAGTGCTATCTGGCTATAGAATACCTGCTGAAGTGCGTGACATTATTTTCTTAATTTTTCCTTTTGCAGTTCTACTTTTTGAACGGGTATTCTATAAGTGTGTAAAAGGTCTGGAAATTATATATGCTACACGCCTGCGGCGGGTTAGTGTACACCGGTGTACTTCGGGGCTTTCGTCTCTACTTGCTGCCTGGAGCAGTTTAAGTTAGTAAAAGAATTTGAATTTACTCTTTCGGCAAGTTAATAACATTTGTTTTAACGGAAAAGATGAAAAAGACATCGCATCAAAAAACGGACCTTAGTTAATTCACTTTTTCTCAAAACAGGCAATATTTGCAGGCTGGTAGCTTCCACATCGCTTTGAACTGGTGGAAGCCGCTTAAGATTGAAGTTTTACTTAATATATCCGCTAATTAAGATCGTACAAAGATGAAACCTGGCTTTTCATGATCATCGTAAGTTTCGAATCATTTGATATCTGCTTCAAACCTCAAACCTCTACCGTTTTCAAGGCGTTAGAATCACATACAAACATATATTTACATATAGACAGATACGGTCGGATTTTAATATAGTAGGGGAAACCTCCTATAGAGAATTACCATCAAATGGGGAAAATTTTAGGACTTAAATTATTTTTTACCTTTTTCTCCCCTTCTTCCAAATCCCGAAACTCTTTAAACAGTTCAATAACAAGATGTGAAAACATGCCAGTTGGTTAAACCAGTAGTGACTTTCCGACCTAATGTATAGTATTTTTTTTTTTTTTTTTTTTTTTTTTTTTTTTTTATAGCGATGATACCAAAAAGAAATCTTGTTTTTCTGCAGAATTTCAGTTGAGGCACAGTAATGAAGAAAAAGATAATGTCTTTGAAATCGTATCAAAAATTGACAATTTTAACGTTGATTCTACGGGAATCTAGCTCAATATTAGGGTGGAGTGAAAAAAATTAAAATCTGATAAACGTTAAGTACTAGTGCAGAAACGTTGCCTTTTGTAGAGATATTTAGTTATGCAAAACGATTTCGACAAAAAAAAACTATCTTGAGGGTTTGTCCGCGCCTTGAAGTTGATCATTATTGCCAAAAAACTGGAAAAAGTTACAAAAATTTCATCAAAAAAAAAAAAACATAAATATTATTTAATATCATTTAAGACTAAACTTTTTGTGTAGATTACACATAGCATGTGATCATTTTAACAATGAACTATATTTTAAAGTTCCACACATGCTTTGAATTTGACTAATATAGCCACAAAACTGACCAAAATCGTAAGGCCTTTGAGAAAAAGTATCAGAAGTTATTATTAGTAAAAATGCGCTCTCGCATTAATTAGTTCTTACATAGATATCGAAAAAATAATAATAAAGACATTTCTTTCATAAAGAGAAAAAGTTTTTTTTCCACTTAGCGCATAACAAAATGGAAAATTTACGGGTGATGACGAACGTAAGCTTGGAAGAGCATAATATCGGTTCAAAATGTAAAATTTACGTGTGATAAAGAAGGTAGGTTAAGTATAAAAAATTGAAAATAAATATGTAGCTTGCAACATCCCACATAAGTCGCACCTTGAAGGAAAAGAAGTTGCTAAATAATTTTAATGATTTTTGAGCTCTCAAACTGTAACCACATTTCACACAATAAAGCATAGTTTGGCTGGCGAGTCGGACTTATTATCTTGACTCCTATCAATTTTGGGCCTTAGTGATACATTGTGGGGTAATATTTCTGGATTCCAATCTGACTCTTAAGAAATCCATCTCTCTTGGTTAGACCACAAACTGTGACTGACGCTCCTTTGTCTAATTTTACGCATCGTGTCATTGTTTTAGTATAAAGTGAGGTTTTTGTGAATCATACAATTCAGTAGGTACGCCATCAAGTACCATTTCTTTAAAGTTGTATCTGTAATTCTTACTTTAGCTGGAGGATCCGAGTTTTCCCACCACCACCTATCAATGAGTTCATGGCAGTCTCTCAGCATCGAAATTAAAATCTGGAATTATAAATTTTTGTTGTCAAATCGAATTCTTCAATTTTGTCATTGTACTCCGACGGAAACCATGTTCTCAGATGACGTTTCGATCATCAACAATATTGTAGTTCTGTACACTGGTTACTTTGAGAATTTAAAAAATATAAAACTGGAGAATGCAGATGATCGTCATTAGAGAACTTGGTTTGCATCGGATTACAAAGACAAATTCGAAGAATTCGGCTGGACATTGAAAATTTACAATTTCAGCTTTCAGCTTCGAAGCTGAGAGACTACCATGAGCTCATCGATAAGCAGAAGTGGGAAAACTTGGCTCCACCCTTCCAAAATGGGAATTTCAGATAAAACTTTGAAAGAAATGGAGCTTGATGACGTACCTACTGAATTTTAGGTTTTCAAAACCTTGCATGTGATACTAAAGCAGTGAGACGATAGTCCAATTAGAATCAGAGCCGTCCGAAGAGCTGACGGCGCCAGGGGCGAAAGTTTTCTGGCGCCCCCCCCCCTTACACACAGGAAAATTAACTTAGTTATAACATCAGTGCATCATACGCGTGAACGCGTCATAATTGCATTTATTAAATCTTAATAAATAAAAAAACAGAAGGCTATAGATAATGCGTATTAAAACACTGTTTTTAATATTTATTATACATTGATATTCCAGGACCTTTTCGAAAAAGAAAATGTTAAAAATCCAAATATGTATCTTGTAAAATGTTACCCTACAACATAAAAAACAAACAATTTAAACTGAATTAGTTACACTTAACATTAGGATTGTATTGCCTAAGTTCGGAACTTCGAAAAGTTACTTTACATCCGGAGTGTCGTGATATCCGGGTGTCGCGATAACGAGGTTTGACTGTATATTAGGATGGGTCATCATCGTACGGTAAAAATAAAAAAGGTTCCGATTTTCATCAGGCAGGGCAAGAAAAAGGTGTCAAATGACGTTTTAAGGTTATTTATTCGATTAAGAGTTCATTTTTTGCCTCCGGATTGAGTATAAAAAACCCATATTTAAGGAAAAAAGTCGATTTTCATTAAAAAAAACTGAAAAAGAAAATTACAAATATATATAATAACTTAAGATTGTCCAAGTATTAATAATTTATTTATAAAAACGTTTATGATAATCGTTAATTTTCAAAATTAAAAATATTCATCTTAAAATAGTTTGAAAGTCCTTACTATTTAGTTTTGGCATAAGTTTCCGGGATTCCAGTTGGTTCTTTTTTAAAGCTTCTCTTTTTGCACAATGTAGTTGAAACTTACGTCAATGTTAACTGCCCTTCCACAGGGGTGCCTATCCCCATAGGGTGATGACAGTCCCCCCCCCCCGCCACATGCTGGGAAGTACCCCCCAGAACAAGAGACACTCCCCCCCCCCCTTCTGAAGAAAAACCTGTAAAATGTACCCTCTTAAAAATTTTAATGCCGCAGTCTGCGCCATGAACCTCCCTGGTGGGCACCCCTGCTTTTCAACAACCTATGTGTATGGCATGGCAGGCATAGTAAACAGTTCTTTTTTGCCTGAAACAAACATTGAATATCTTCTTCAGAGATTGAATTCAGTATTGGATCAGACACATTTTTCCAGTCATTGAGATCAATGTAAGATTCTGCATCAAACTTAACAATAAGAATGTGCAAAATTTCTCTTTTGGGAGTCTATTTTGCTGAACACTACGAGATTCTAAAATCCAACAGGCTGCCAATTCACGGATGTGCTATTCCAAGTCTGTCAGCATTGTAATAAAGTAAGTTTTAGGACATACGAAAACTGTTTCTTTGGATTGCGGGATCTATTTTTGCACTTCAACTCAGTGGATAAATATCTAGTTGCAGTGATTTTGAACAACTGCCGAGCCAATCTGCACATAAAGGGTAACTTTTGATAGTAAACCAGAATGGAGCATAAACGTTGACGACTTATCTTGCAAGATTATTAAACTTTCAGAAGGAGATTCCACTGAAACACATAAAACGTAGAATTCGATTATCACGAGTTAGCCATAGAAAATGAGACATTTTTTAGGCTTTGGCTCTTGCCAGGGCAGATTTTCGCGCTATTTTGTGCTTCCGACGAGGCATGTTTTTCTCAATAATATCTGAAGTGTGGGGTAAAGTACTGTTGAAGCAATAGGTAATCCAGCCCTGTCGGATACTTCGTATCTATCACATGTCCGTGAAAGCAAATTTAAGTCCGCTGTATTGCTTGCAGTAGTAAAATTATCGATATAAGCATTTAAAGTTTGAAGCTTGCAAAAGTCCCTTGAATTCATCCTCACTGTCCGTATCCGATAGAAGAGATGCGATGAAGTAATGATACTAAAACTATCTTCACTTTCTTCTTGAGGCTGAAGCTGCAATTTCTCTTTTTTCCGTACCCGGACAAATATAGTCGTAAATATATTTGCATTTGCAAGATGAAGCGTCAAATAGCAATTTACTAGCTTGGTAAAATGTTTCTGATTATTTTCTTAGTTATTTTCGGATAGGATTTCAAAAGATTGCTGCTGCATTTCAAGAGATGGATTTTTAGCATCTCTTACTCATTTACGTTGCACAGTAGGCAGGAAGTGTTTGACCTAATCCACACATTTCAGTCAATTCTAACAGCTAAAATGGCAATGTGAATTTAAACCAGGTGCAAATTGAAAGTTTCATCACTTGTTTCTGTTAACGAAGTAACATTTATTATTATTGCCATCGTACATGGAACGTATCCTGTTTCGGTAAGGAAATCCAAACTTCAAATTCAATCCGGAGGCAAAAAGACTTACCAGGATGGAATAAAATTTCACACACACTGTTAAAAATTCAGGAAGATTTTCTGGTAATTGTTACTGTAAAATTGCATCGCTAACACTTCGCTGACTTTTACGGTAATTTATACCGGAGAAATAAGCGATCCCAGCGCCAACTGGTTGCTGTGGCCTACCGAGGAAACCGTAAAATTTTACAGTAACATTTGATTTTTACGGTAATAGTTACTGGCAACATGGGTGCCAGTAACAATTACCGTAAATTTTCCGGAAAATTTTTAACAGTGCATGTTAGTTTGAGACCATTCGGCACCTTTTTAATCCCCTGCCCGTTAACGTTTAAAAAAAAAAATTTTTTTTTTTGACCCAACCTACTGTATATAGAGGGGGGGGGGAGGAAATTATAAATGTCGGCGAAACGGAGTGCAAACCAAACAAACTGGACAGTAGGAAAGAAAGAGAGCTGAACTAAAAATAATAACATTGTTCAGAATGTGTTTCTAAAAAGATGAAAGTGCTGAAGAAATATTAATCTCACAAACACAATCTCAATGCCGTAACATAAGTTTTGAAATATTTGAAAATTGATAAATGCATGTTGGCTATGTTACTACAAATGATTGGTTTAACTGCTACTCAACTGCCAGCTGCTCACTCAACAAATTAACTGCTCCCATTAAAAATTAACTCTACTGCACACGAATCAATCTCGAAAGCCTTACATTTCAATTTCATAATCATATCCGTTATTTATACGAACTGTAAAGGTGATTTATAGTTTTGGGGCACGCGTGGATTGACAGAGTACTGTGTTTGTTTTCAGACTCAGATTACACTGAATTACTATGTATCCAGCGTGCAAGAACGTTACTTTCCAGATGCTGATAAGTATATTCCAGAAAGATGGCTGAGATCAGCGTCCGGAGCCCCCACAACAGCTGATTCTTTTGCCTTCCAGCCATTTGGGTTTGGACCACGGATGTGCATCGGTAGGAGAATAGCTGACCTCGAGATGCTCACATTACTCACCAAGGTAGTATGAATAACAAAACATACTCACACACACACACACACAACTGTTTATAGCTCTGATAGAAAGATAATTGACCTTGAACCAGCTCATTTATGCTTTGGTTCAAAAAACCGAGGAATTCTATGATTGGCACTGCGCAATAATCATTATCGACAACGCAAACCGACATTACTAATCCCAATTTTAACAAATGGAATCGTTTAAGCCTCAGCCGATTGGAAGTCATATTTTCAGAGCCGGACTACAGTTCGATAAGTAACCAGCGTGTAACTACTCGTGTAATTATCATTGGAGCTCAGAGGAAGTATTCGGGTGTAACAGCGGTGCCCAACCTGCGGCCTGCGAAGCTGATCCATGTAGTAGGAGAGCCCAGAGTGTTTTTGGGGATTTACTCGAGTGCGTCAGATAAACATAAAGGAGATACCTTACATCCTGTGGAGTACTTACACCAAACGTTGGCCTTTTTTGCTGGTGGATGAGTCTAGGACAGCCTATCAGATTAGTAAAAAAGAAATGATCATTGGATTTAATGAAGGGGGCGCGTCAGATTAAGATAAGGGGGTTAATTACAAGCTAAAGAGTGTACATTTAGAAAATTTGACGATTTGATTGTAACACAAGGGTGTGGGAGGATTACAAACTTGTAAAAAAAAAAAAACGCCGTGTAGATTTTCTCGAACACGATTGTTTTTTTTTTTTTTGTTAAAGGAAATAATGCAAGAATCACAAAAACATATAATCTGCCGATTTCGACATGACTAACTCTCACAAATCGGCTACAAAGATTGGTAAAAGGGGAGTCCAATGTGTTTTTGAAGATTTACTCGAGCGCGTCAGATAAACATAGGGGAGATACCTTACATCTTATCGAGTATTTACACCAAATGTTGGCCTTTTTTGTTGGTAGATGCGTCTAGGACAGCCTGTCAGATTAGTAAAAAAATTGATCCTTGGATTTATTGAAGCGCGTCAGATTAAGATAAGATGGGTTAATTACAAGCAAAAGAATGTACGTTTAAAAAATCTGACGATTTGAGCCTAACGCAAAGGTGTTAGAGGGTTGCAAAGTTGCAAAAAAAAAAAAAAATTAAATTTTCCCTCCAAGCTGTCAGATTAAGAATAAACCTCAACATAATCGTCAGATTTTAGGCTACCAATGTCTGGACCATCAAACTGAACCTTCTGTATAAAAATCTGACGCGCTCGAGTAAATCCGTAGGACGATTTTTTTTTTTTTTTTTTTTTGCATTTTCAAAAATTCGTTACGAGCTTGCGTCATTTCCAAAATGTCAGTCTTTTAAACGGTGACATTTTTAAAGGTCACTTAACCTCCCCTCTGAATATCTGACACACTCGAATTTTTTTTTTTTTTTTTTTCCAATTTCTATCCTTCCAACAGCCACACCCACCACACAAGTCGGTAGATAAACATACCTTGAGAATTACAGACACGTTGGAGCATTAAATTTATCAGTATCTGACACGCTCGAGTATGTCCATGTAACTTTTTTTTTTTTTTTTGAGCAACCACGAATGCTTATTGTTCTCACTTGACTGTTTTTGGCGTCCTATCATTTTATTTTCCCACCGCCACCCTCCGCACCATCACCGTCGACGGGCTCCTCCAGGTTGTTGGAAAAATCTTTAGCTTCATGCTGCTGCCGTTAATTTAGCGCTAACGCTCTTTTTTCGCTCACCACTTCAGCGTTTGTGAAGGTGACAACTGAACAACACAAATCGTTTAGCATTCTATGTTTTATGATCCGAGAGTCAGCAACAACTTTTCAGCGTGAGTTTCTCCGAGAATACCCTAGCGTGGAACCTACTGCCCCGGAGAACTTGAGAAGACCAGAGAGTTTGACTCTAATAGTATATTAACTTCCGAATCCCGCTCCGCAGAGATTTAAAGGATCACATTTGTTAAAATAGGGATGAGAATAGCCGGTTTGCGTAAAGATAACGATTATTAGCGTTGGACCAATGTATGAACTTTTTTTTCAACTCAAACATGAATAACCTCGAACAGGGTCAAGTATCAAGTTACCCAGAGCCACGCTAGATCGTCACCTTAGAGCATCACCGCACTAGAGTCACTCTAGTACGGTGATGCTTAGAGCAACACTAAGAAATCTAATCCTAGGAATAACACTATCCTATTGTTGCCCTGTGGCGACGATACATCATATATTTCAATTACACAGGTTGTTTAAGAGGAATCACCTGGAGGTCATCGCATATTAAACAAAACAAAAAAAAAAAAAAAAAAAGCCTGCGGTTGCATAGGTGCCAAGGTGGACATATTTAGCCTTTGGTTTGGATCACAAAGAATTCAATTTCGTGATAACATATTATGGCTCTGATAATATGGAGTCTGACTTTGACGATGTTTACTTTTTATTGTGAAGTTTAGTGTCGAAAAGAAGTGTAAAATGCTAGGATTTGAAATGGAAAACCCAATGGCAAATTTACAGGTTTGAGAGCCTGTGGCAACGTAATTTTTAGACTCCCTTCATCTACCACAAAACGGTGTAAAAACATTAATCATGTGCATCTTTGATAATCTCCTTCAAGGTCACATGCAACTGCAACATGATAAATCTGCCCCCCGGAATAACTTCGCAATACACTAAGAAGATGGCCAAACTCAATTCAGCGCCAAAAAACCGACCCTTATTGCAGAGAAATCATAAAAAAAGGAAGTAAATACTATCAAGGTCAGGTTTTGTGTTATCAGAGCCGTACTGTACTAGTATTATTGATGTTTGCTTGTAAACATGTAACTTGTATTTATAAGTACTATTTCACTAACACATCTTGGCTCTTAATATTGCTATGTATACAATACAATACATCAATTTGTTTTCAAATTAATATTTTGGACGGACTTTTATGTGACCTCTTAAATTTTATGGCGTTTGAACTTTTTCAGATAATGCAGAATTTTTGGATTGAAAATCAGAGTGACGAGCTAGATGTACGCTTTCAGCTAGTTCTTATGATTCAGAGCCCACTTCGATACGAGTTTTATGAGCGACGTTGATTCTAAAACTAGTAGAGGTAAGTAAAATATCTGATGTAGACTACACACGTAGATGCTTTAGTTGGTACGCCCATTAAAAAACCGAACTCAAAAAAATGGGGCGAAAAAAATTCTCCTAACGCCATCAAAGAAAGCTACCAGCGTGTTAAGAGAACTTCCACGCACAATTTCGGAAAACTTCCCACAGGGTGCAGCCACTTAACTCCCATTTTTCAAGAAATTTCATTTACAGGACTTCTGATTTCGAAACATATTTGAGGGTCCCCAGAACGTGCACAGACATTTTCGGGCCCGTAACAAATGACTTTTACATGCCTCCCTCCATATTGTTTACCCCTACATTCTTACATATTTCACCCTGATTTTAAAATTCTCAGGCCCACTTTAGGCTCGGGCCCGGGCCAACAGTTGTCCCTTCTCCCCCCCCCCCCTTCCCCCGATGGTCCACCGAACCACTCCAAAGTGGGGGCGAAAACGCTAAAAAACACTTTGCAATGTTTTAAATCTTTTTCGTTAATTTGTTTACTCCTTCATGTAATTAGCGAGTTCTTTCGATTTGTTTGCGCTCAGGGCCCAACGTTCGCAGGTTTATGTAGCTAATTCCCTTTCAGGGTCTTCATACAGACCATTGGTGGCTAATTAATATTAATTTTAAAGAGTGCATTTTTTTTTTTTTTTTTGTAGAGTGTTTAGAAAAAAAAAAAAAACCTTGAATCCCCCCCCCCCCTTCGCCTAGTTTTCGGTGCTGATCTAAACCAATTATCGGTTTGAATACTCGATTGTTCATTTTTTCTCTCGTCCTACTACTACCGTTGGACACGAAAGAAATTGGATATACAGTCGACTCCCGCTACAACGCGATTCAACTTGGCTTGTTGCCATAAATGGAAACGTTAGAAAAGAAAAAGGTAAAGCAATCGTATTTTAAAATGTATTTAATAAAAAAAAAAAACGATCTGATTAGGCAGCATAAATCTTCATCATCTTTATTTTTTAACTCATAAATATTATTACTGTATCTACTGTACAATACTATTATAGTGCAGCATTTTATTATTACTACATACTGTACTTACCGTGTTGTTTTATTTTATCAATCATTCTTTTTGTGCATTTTAACTATTTTATGTTGAATAAAAGTTTTTTTTATTTTTTAAATACAATAAAAGTTAAGTTCTTTATGTAAGAAACTGTAATGTATAGTTGAGGAATGCTTTAAATCAGTTTGAGGGGTGCTTACAAATGTCTAAAAAATTTGGTATGTTTCTAAAAAATGTTATGTTTATGCATACATTTTTCCACAACGCCAAATTTCGACTTACGCGAGGAGTCTTGGAACACATCCCTCGCGTAAGTTGGGACTCGAACTCACCTTCTCCAAGAAAAAAAAATATATATAGACTGCTTAAAAGCAATTTTTTTTTTAAATTCCCGCACTTTAATATTTTAAAGAAGAAAGAATTTAATATTTTATATTCAACCAATTGAGAATTTATAATCCTCAATTGGTTGAATATAGGGAGGGGGGGGGGGGTTAAGTGCCTTTTGACGTTTTCGCCCCACTGTGCACCTTCCCTTTATCATTAAAGATCGTATAAAAGTTTGTTTTCGGTGTTTCAGCTTTGAAAATTTTTCGGTGAAGAGTCTCCCGAATTTCCTTGCCTGTATAATTTCGTTTCAGGAATTTCGGTTTCGAAAATTGTCGGGAGAGGCCCCTAACCTCTCTTCAAGCTAACTACCAAAATTCGTTCAAAAAAGAATTTTTAAAGGAAGAACTTCTAAAATGTTCCTGGGATGCGTCACTAATCCCTCTATCCAACATCATTACAAATCCTCTCATATTTTGTTGTTTGGGTTTCAAGTTCCAAATATTTCCAGGACTAAAGCCCCCGAAAACTGCTCCCCCTTGCGAGCGAAGTGAACACGGGAAAAGAGCCAACTGATAAATTTGTCAAGTTTAATAAAAATAGAAATTATTAACAAGGCATTGTGCAATGAAGATTATTAATTAGAATTTAGCGACCTTTAGTATTTATTGTGCCCCCCCCCCTCCTTTTTTTTTACCTGTCCAAAAAATGTTTGGGCTTAGCCTGGATATTTGCGATAGCTACGGCCCTGCATATACGAGACGCAAACAAGTTTTAATATTTTTGATGTTTCTTACCGACATACTTAAAAAATAAGAAGTGTCCATGTCCCTGTAGAATAAATTATAAAAATCGCAAAAGTTTCCAGGGAAGAAAAGATTAGCATGAGTTAAATTTTAATTAGTTTTACCAGCTAAATATTAATGGATTGAAGTTTAACGTTAAATGAGCACTAAAAGCTGCAAATAGCTTAAGACAGGCAAGTGGGTGAATTTAAAAAAAAGCTACACCTTTTCTTAAATTTATTAAATATAGCGAATGCTGAAATCTCTCATTTCAAGTTTTTCAAAAGTATTTTGGAGGCCTTAATATCAAAATTTTTATTCCAAACTTTTCGCTTCCATGTATCTTTCCAATTTGTACAAAATATGTCAAATTAAGGATAAATGTGTAGTAGAAAAATTACAAGAATCGATTACGTTTTTGGTAAATTAAAGTTAAACTTTAATTTGTTTTACCCTCTAAATATTAACATAATAAAAGCAAAAATTTTCTGTGCACTAAAAGTAACTCAGTTGACTTGAACTCAGTTGGGGTAAATGGGAGCTAAACTGTTGATGAGTAAAGACTAGGTAAAATAACAGAATATATTATGAGAGTTCCGTGCGTTTCTAAATAATTGCGTAGGTGTCATCATGGTTTGAAGATGGCACTGAAAAAGGTATTTATAAAAGTTTATTGGATCTCACATTTTCCTCTCCATAGATCTACGATTGGGAATTAACTATGTTTCTACTAATTTTACTACATGGTAGGTTAATGAAAATATTTATTTCAAAGAAGTTCATTTTTATATGAATATGAAACTTTTTAACACAGCAAATTATAAATCTTTTAAAAAGCCCTTATAACAATGTTAAGCAAAAAAAGGAAAAAACCTTCAAAATGCTTTTGGCATCACCCTTACCGATTCTTTCGTAAAATGACAACCTGAATCCAAATATGAGCACTGCCCCCCCCCCCCCTCTCTGAAAATGGCATCCCACAACCATGGTTTTCTAACAAACTATGGTTTTCAGTTTTCGGTTTTCGAGTTTTTGTCACAGAGGGGGAAGGGAGCAACCTTTAGCATATTTCTAAGGGGCTAGAGGCGAAAACTTCAATAGCAGGAAAATTTGTAGCAATTTGGGATACTCCATGGGAGTAGTCTCTCATCATATTATCAAAAACGTTCTTCTTTTCTCGGGGTTTGGTTCTGCACTGAAAAGAAAACTAAAACAGAGTATCAGGCTCACTCCTATGAGCTACATTTCTGAAAAACTTTTCATGTAGAAAAAAAAAGAAAAAAAAAAGACTTGGAAGCATCGCAGATCTTTAGTAGTAAAGAACCTTCCCGATCATTTATATTTATTCAAGTAAAGTAAGATTAAAAATGAAATTAAATATGCTTATAATAAAGCATTAATGCACATTTACATACTTAGAGATGAACCACCCCAAAGATTTATCACTTCTTGATTGAATTCTCTAGGAAAAAAAAAATTATTTTCAATAGTTGACTGAACAAATGTGGGCGACAAGGTACACAACGTTAGCAAAAATTGCCCCTGTAAACTAAATTTCACGTTCCTAATCTTTACCGTTTAAAAGCCATTGTCTGTAAGGATCAGGCAGGTTGTGATTGTTGACGTTTTTAATTTTATTTATTTTCGCAAATGTTGTTCCTTATCATGAATGTAATGTTTGTGCAAAGTATGAGTTTTGTTTGCCTTACCGTTTTTGGGAAATTAAATTTTTAAATTTAGGGGGCGTGGCACATTTTTGCGTGTTTTTCAAATTTGCAGATTTTAAAGTTCTTGTTGCTTTAAACGCCTCTATAATGACATGGATTTTTAAATTCTATGCTATTATATGGTCTTCTTAGATACTATTACAGTTGTCAAATCGGTGTCAATACGAGGGCGACGGCCACAAGCTCCGCTTAAAAATGACCGAAAATGAATTTTTTTACTACATTCAATGGCAATTTTCTCAAAGCGCCTTCAGATGACACCAAAGTTTTTACATAAATTCCTAGCTACACTTGCATAAATCAAATATATGTAATAAAATTGGTGTCACTATAAGGGCGCCAGAAGATATTGGATTTTTATGTGATAAATTTCACAAAAATGCAAATGTTTAAAATCTAACTACTACTCTCGCCCTCATAGCAGAGATCCGAAACTAATTAAATTTGATAACCAACATGTTCGCCTAACATATGAAGTAAAAAAAATCGGTGTCACTCCTATTACTTTCGGAAATATAATCATTCGAAATTAGTATGTTATGGAGTTATTTAAAAAAAAGACTTTTCTAATTCAAATGTCTTTTTACACGGTTTGTTTTAAACTTTAATATAAAATTATAGTAGTGACACCTAAAATAATATGTTTGTAATGCTTTTTATAAAAAAAAAAAGCTTTATAAAAAGCATTAGAAACACAGTAAATCGATATAGGTAGAGATGGACTATTGCGTAATGTGCATTATGGCTAAAATAGTTGTACTAATACTCATATTTTTTCAACCATACTAATTTTTTATCAGTTATTTATATTAAAAATGCAACTATTTATAACAATGTCTTAAATAGTGATGAAAATAATTTATTATCTAGCGAGCATTCAGAATCTGAAACATAATTTGAGGATGACGTAGACTAAAACAACGAAAACATAAAAAATGAAATCACCCAGTTTCAGAAAGACGGTCATCTCTTATTGATATCTGGTAATTTTGTAGCACTAAAGCTTGGGAAAACATGGTATCCCGGAGAAATAGTAGAAGTTGACCATTTGCTAATCTGAATACAACTAGCCCCCTCATAGCAGAGATCTAAAACTAATTACGTTTGATAACCAACACGTTTGTCTAACATTTGAACTAATAAAATTAGTGTCACTCCTACTACTTTTGGAAATATAATCATTTGAAGTTAGTATGTTGTGGTGCATTTTTTTTCATTTATTATTATTATTTTTAATTTATTTTATTTGTTTATTTATGTATTTTGTTAATTTGATCTTATCACACCCAGATAGTGTTTTGACCATATTTATTTTCAATTTCTTACAAAGAAGCAACGTTTAACAGAAACAGCTTTGAGCAGTAAGAGCGTCTTTATCTTGAATAGAAAATGCTCGTTTTGATATAGGTACAGGTGGATCTATTTTCATAATATGTTTAGATTATTATACCAACACTCGCCTTTTTTCCGGTCAAATAAATTTATTTATTCCAATCATTCTTGCCATGCATTTGATCTTTACTTGCAAATGGTCAACTTCTACTATTTCTCAGGGATACCATGTTTTCCCAAGCTTTAGTACTACAAAATTACCAGTTATCAATAAGAGATGACCGTCTTTCTGAAACTGGGTGATTTGATTCTTTATGTTTTCTTTGTTTTAGTTTACGTCATCCTCAAATTATGTTTCAGATTCTGAATGCTCGCTATATAATACATTATGTTCATCACTATTTAAGACATTATGTTATAAATAGCTGCATTTTTAATATAAATAACTGAAAAAATTAGTATGGTTGAAAAAATATGAATCTTAGTACGATTATTTTAGCCATAATGCACATTACACAATACGTCTATCTGTACCAATATCGATTTATTGTGTTTCTAATGCCTTTTTTATAAAAAGCATTAGAAACATATTATTTTAGGTGTCACTACTGTAATTTTATATTAAAGTTTAAAACAGACCGTGCAAAAAGCCATTCGAATTAGAAAAGTCTTTTTTTAAATAACTCCATAACATATTAATTTCGAATGATTATATTTCCGAAAGTAATAGGAATGACACCGATTTTTTTATTTCATATGTTAGACGAACATGTTGGATATCAAACTTAATTAGTTTCAGATCTCTGCTATGAGGGCGGAGAGTAGTAGTTAGATTTTAAACATTTGCATTTTTGTGAAATTTATCACATGAAAAATCCAATATCTTCTGGCGCCCTTATAGTGACACCAATTTTATTACATATATTTGATTTATGCAAATGTAGCTAGGAATTTATGTAAAAACGTTGGTGTCATCATGAAGGCGCTTTGAGAAAATTGGCATTGAATGTAGTAAAAAAATTCATTTTCGGTCATTTTTAAACGGAGTTTGTGGGCGTTGCCCTCGTAGTGACACCGATTTGACAGCTGTAATAGTATCTAACATGACCAGATAATAGTATGGAATTTAAAAATCCATGTCAATTATAGGGGCGCTTGAAGCAACAAGAACTTTAAAATCTGCAAATTTGAAAAACACGCAAAAATTTGCCACGCCCCCTAAATTTAAAAATTTAATTTCCCAAAAACGGTAAGGCAGACAAAGCTCATATTTTGCACAAACATCACATTCATGATAAGGAACAACATATGTGAAAATAAGAAAAATTAAAAATGTCAACAATCACAAAGGCCGTAAACTGCCTGATTCTTACAGACATTGGCTCTTAACCGTGAAGCAATCCACACAAATTAATATGCATCTTTTTTCAATATATGTATGCACTACAATTGCAAATATTGTTTCTTCTACAATGGTGCCTAAACTTGGGCCACATGCGGCCCAGCCCGGGAGGTGACTGGAGTGGGCCGTGTAGTTTTTTCTCCTTGTTCTTAATCGAAAACGACGATTCATGACAAGGTCAGCAATTTGGAGCCAAATATTCAGAAATTGGTTGTTGGAAAGAAAATACAATTAAAAACATAAGCATCAAATTATAATAGCAGTAATTCTCTTAGAGCAGGAATTAGTAAATAGAGGGAGGAAACCCAACCATTGGTTTAGTAAAAAGTTTGGCAAAGACGCCAAGTCACGTGATTCAATTCAACAACGATGAGTGGTTGACACCTTTCACGTGCTGATTTCTTCCAGTGCTTTTCGCTTTAAAATCTATCATGTGACTAGATATCTTTGCTTTACGAATGAAAGTCTTCACTCCCTCCATTCTATCTCTTCTCAATGGCAATTCTCGGTTTGGAATCTCCTTCTTCCATGTTATTCAGAAAATTTCCAAATATTTTGAACTTTCAAATGTGTTCTCGCGGGCAAGAATCTTTTTAATATGAGGTGCGGCTCTCGGGTATGAAAACTGTGTATATTAGTAATGACTTGCCAACTGCAACCACTACATCTATACAAAGAAATTGGTTGTATTTAACTATCAAAACTAATTTTTTTTTAAAGTTTACAACGATAATAAAGCTTCTTTCCTTCCTAATATTAATACATCCTCTTCCTCTATTGTTAGAAAATGCGATTTCAAAGGAGAATATTTCACTCACCTCGAGTTATTTCGAAGGTCATTGAAGATTCTATAGAACCACTTGTGACACAGAAAATAGCTCAGAGTTTATGCTGAAGCAGGAGTGAAGAATTCATTGAAAAATGCTCAGAAAACTTATTACCATGAAACATATTGTATGAGTATGTGGTTTGAAACAGTGAGACACTATGCTTTGCCCATTTAAAAAAAAAAAGACATTTTTACGAATAAGGATGCATTACACATTTTCAAGCACGTAATTGTGAAATGTTTATTTTAATCATTGTACAATTGTGAATGGATATTGCTTGAATAAATTTTATATCATAAAAGTCAGTGTTGTTTTATTTTCTTAGAATTTGTAAAGTAAAATGCTTCCTACTAAATAAACGAAGGGGAAATATCTACATAGTTTCGGAAGCCTTAATTGTTTTTTACTAGCTGTACCCTCAGGTCTGTGCTCGTGCTATAAGGCAAAAAAACTCTTTCAGAATATATAAATTACCCTTCCCACTCCAGAATTTAAGAAAAATCTGTTTCATTAATTAAAAGGTTCACAGCTAGTTTTACCAAAGACATAGCTGTGGCAACTAAGTAAAACGTTAATAACATGAATGGTGGGAGGATTTTTGGACTTCAGATAAAATGTTTGAGATAGCAGCTTTGGTCTTCAACAAATGTCAGATTGGATCTGGGGTAAAAAAAAAACCGCTCATTTGATTGGTGTAAAAAAGAAAACTGTCAAACAATTTTTCACTTTTCATTGACAGTTTTAAATGAAGAAACTAGTGACTAGAATCTCTCTTGAGCAAAGACTTGAAAAAAGACTAAAAAATTTGAACAACTCCAGCCATAATTAAGTTACAGAATTGAAACAAATTCTATCTGATGCAGAAAATTTCATTCTTTTATATGATATATAATATCAATGTATGCATGTCATTTTTTACTCTCATACTCGGGAATTTATAGGAAAATTGTATCTTAAATTGGAATTGAAAAAACTAACTTTTTACAAGGTGGTCTCCAAACTTTTCTACCGCAAAAAGCAACTAACATCTAAATTTCTAGCGAAATCGGCTGGGTAGTTCTTCAGTTTTGCTCGTTCACACAAACAGACACTTTACACTGTAAAAAAAATTCGGAAACGTTTCTGAGTATATCGTGCAGCTGCGGTTCATGAAATTTTCAAAAACGTTTCTGAGTATTTCGGAATCCTCTTTCTGTAATGTCCAGAAACGTGTCTGAGTATTTCGGAATCCTCTTTCTATAATTTCCAGAAATGTTTCTGAGTATTTTGGAATCCTCTTTCTGTAATTTTCAGAAACGTTTCTGAGCATTTCGGAATCCTCTTTCATTAATTTCCAGAAATGTTTCTGAGTATTCTGTGCAGCTGTGGTTCATGAAAGTTTCGAAAACGTTTCCGAGTATTTCGGAATTCTCCAAACAATTTTCAAAAACGTTTCTGAGAATTTCGGAATCCTTTTTCCGTCATTTTTTCTAAAAAATAATTCTTTACTATAGTATTGCATGCCATATCAGTTTCAATTCTTTCATATCTAAGAGCAATAAAATAAGCAATTTTAGAATCATTCGTGGATATTTTTTTTTCTGAATTTCTAATGACAAATAGCATGGTTAACAGCATAACATATGCACAGTTATAAATTTTTGAAAATTTATGAAATAATATAGTAGTTTCATTCATAATCACAAAATCGTCGAGGGAGGGAAGGGAAGTACTTTCTCAAAAGTGGGATTGTTTGTTAAACAAAATTAAACTTCAGTTTTTCTCTCAATATTTTCAAGACAAAATTATCAACATATTGTATTTTTAATGCAGAACTTAAAAACATATCTTGTATCAAACTTGATAGCTTTTATTTTCGGATAAAATTTGACAGGACTTACCTACCCTTCGCGTTCCGAAATTCGTTCACGTCAAGTCAATTTCTTTGACGAACAAAGTGTACCGAAAAGTACCAACAGAGAAATTGATGAATTTAAATATGACACCAAAGTCCCCCTGCTGGAACCATTCGGGTTTATTCTTCTATTCTTGCCCTTTTCCAGTTTATCACAAATATAGATACTTAATCAAAATAGGTTACTGATTTTATTTTTAGAGTGTGCGCCAAATGCATTATATATTTTATTTATTAGAACATTGAACTCTATTACATGATTATTCCATTTCATATATACGAGAGTCCCCCCCCCCACACCATAAGAGTGATGGTGCACCCATAAAATGATATAAAGCGCCCCCCCCCCCCTTAAAAAAAGCAACCCCTTGAAAATGTCAATGGCACAGTCTGCGTGGTGAAATCCCCTCGTCTTCTCCCCATATGTGCAATGCATACTAATAACATAGTATTTAAAAAATGATCACTTTTAAAACGATGACATGAAATAATATTACTTTTTATTTCGGCATGTAAATGCAGCTGTTCCATTTTTGCCACTGACTCATTCCTCCTGACTGTCCTACATTAAACTAGTATATCCACGAAGGAAATGTTATTTTCGGAACAACTAATGTCAAGGAATTTTTTTATTGTTAACCACATTTAACAAAATGAATAAGCAGATGAATTAATTGCATAACTATGTTCTTACTAATAGATAACATGGTCATTTTCTAATGGTATAGCTATTTTTAAATGAATGAATAAATTATAATAAAAAAAGATAATACTGGCACATTTTTTTTTTTGAAGCATATTACAATACTAGAAAATATTTGCATTACCATATTTTTAATGAATTAAACAATTGATTTTTTTTTCTTTTTGAACCAAAATGTATGTACATCCAAGTACTTCGAAATAACTTTTCTGTGATAGCTTCTCAAATATAAATCTTATTAATTTTGCGTAATTAATCAGTTTCAGCTAGTTACTACAAATAGTACACCGCACACATAGGTATGTAGGATAACTTTATATTAATTCGATAAACCCAAAAACAGTTACAATTGGAGCCTCATCAAATGCAAATCAACAAAAATATAAATGTATATAACAACATGTTTTAAAATATTCATTAATACTTACAAGTGAACATGAGCGGAAGAAAATCTGAGTACCTCCATTACAACTGAATAAGTAATCCAAAGGGTTTCGTTTCATTAAGTATAAACACGGGTGTTGAAACTATTCACGCTTGAACACACAATATATATCTAATTATGGTCGCATTGGAAATTGTAAAGAAGCAAATGGTTATTAACTAACTTAATAGCTGCGTACATCGTCTAAAAAATCAAGGGCAGTCCAAAATGCAAAGGCGTAAAATTAGTTTCGACACATTTTACTACTCTCTAGACATGAAATAGCAAGCAATCCAATGCTTAACAGTTGCTGACTGCAGCAACCATAGATAAGAAAAAAATAAGTTCTCGTTATTTCCGACTCATTGGCGCCCGAGTTGAAAGGATGAAATAGGTTTCGAAGCGTTGCGTCATGACTTCCGCTTCTAGATTTCTTGAAATAACAAAAAGCTTTCTGAATATTGAGGAGTTCGCTATTGGATGAAGGATTCCTACTATTTCGGAAACGTTTCCGATATATCGAGAAACGTTTCTGAAATTTGTTACAGTGTATGGAGACTTCCAGAGCCTGATTACCTCAGGGGCATGTAGGGCACAGGTCCCTCCTCTTAGATTTCAGGGGGCCAAAAATCCCCTTAATTTATCATCTTAATAAAAAATAAATAATGATTTCACTCAGAATCTAGAGTACAATGATATCATCAATAGTTTTGCAAATGCTAAAACAAGGAAAAAATCTATTTGTTGATAAAAATTCCCTTAAAAATGTGATCTCTTTGCAAATGAGAAAACCACTCCAAATTTAGTCTGTATTTACTATTAAAAGTTATATCAGAGATCATTTTGGTATTTACGATTTACTGCAAAGGGCAAAGTTTAACCACATTCATATATTTATCGTATACTACTATATCTCTTCTACGTTTTAAATGTATGTATTACATTGTGATATGAGGCACCACCAAATTTAGTATGGTTGTGTAAAAACGCAAGTATCGAAATATTGTATTGCTTCAACTTATAAAAAAAAAGCTGGAATGGGGGGGTGGGGGAGGCAGAAAATGATTTCGTACCCAGTGCTTCAAAAATCTTAGCGGGGCCCTAGGGGGGGGGGTGCCCTGAAATAGAAATGTGCCCCATGTCCAATATCAGGATGATCGGGCTCTGGAGACCTCATTTAATACAATGTAGATATACATACAATATGAATGAAAGGAGTGCTAAAGAAACAAATTTGAACAATGAAAGGTTGTTTAAATTTTGATACAAAGCTGAAACCCTGTTTCAGTAAATAAAAACTACGCAGCTTGCAAGCTGTAATGAAATGTAGACAGTTAACTCCATTATATAACATCAAAAACACATGGATAAGTGGAATGCCTCAGCACTAAATAGAAGACAGGGATAGAAGTGACATTTGCCAACAAAAATATAGGAAAATATAGGAATTTTCTGAAAAAAATATAGGAATTGGATAGAAAATATAGGAATTTTCTGAAAAAAATATAGGAATTTGATGGAAAATATAGGAATTTTTTGCAAACAATATAGGATTTTTTCGAAATAATATAGGAACATTTTGAAAATAAAAAGAGGACATACAGGAATTCTTATAACAAGGCAGGCCAGTAGAACATTTTTTTTTTCAAAATGCAATACAGTCGAACCTGTCTATCTCGAATTTTACGGCATATAAGAAAAATTCGAGATATGGAGGCTTCGAGATACAGAAGTTTTGAAAAAAGTTCTAAAAATAAGTAATTGGAGCAATGACTCGAAAGTAAAACTTTGGGAGCAATTTTACTAATCAACAATGTCCCCTTCCTTTCAGTTTCAGAATGGATTTAATTGCTGGAAAACTTGCTTTTTGTACATAAAGTTTTAATTCTGGAAGATTATGTGACTGCTAATAATAAGAAAAGTGCTTTCTGTCTCCAAATTCCAGTCAATAAAGATTGTTGTGGATGGAATTCAAGAAAGACACTTAAGTCGAAATTCGAGTTATGCAGGTTTTCAGAAAATTTCATTCAAGACAAACATGGGGGAAAACATTGAATTAATACTTTATGTGCAGGGAAAATGAAAAACTTCGACCCAGAGAGGTTTTTGAGATAGGCAGGTTCGAGATAAACAGGTTCGACTGCACTACTATTTGATTACAAACATGTAATAACACTACCTGACATAAGTGCAATACATACGCATAAATAAGTCTAAAAATACAATTCTGCTTTGTTCTTAGAATTTTAAGCACTTAAGCATCTTGTCTGATTCCATCCCGTAAATGACCAAATATGGCGACTACGTTTCACACGTAGCTGCTGGTCCGGTAGCTTTCTGGTTGGAAAAAAAATGATAGCTCCAGATTTACCCTATTATGTTGTTTGTACATTTATTTTGTGAATGAGCTGCTTTTGAATGTGGAATTTTGTGAATGGGGCCGCTTTTACGATGCGTAAATTTGTGAAGGGGCCGCAAAGCGGACCCAATTTGTGTCTGGAACGACCCCAAAGTGTGCATGTCTTTCCGACTTCCTCAATTCTTTTAAAATCGAGAACAGCTTTGCGTATTCTTTTTTGAAAACTTGGCTGTGCGGCCTCTTTGGAGGCATTATTATTAAAATGAACGTTTAGTTGATACGCGAACTGCAGCACCTACATTCCACACAATTAAAACCAAAACAATCGAAGTTGAGATGAGCTATCCCGCAAGTAGCAATAATTGCAACCGTAGCCAAACGCAAAGTTCCGAAAAAAGAAAAAAAATCGTGCGTGTGGAGACCTGAAACGGTAAGTGGCCGGAGAGCCCTTCCTAGAATGACATCATCAAAACCTACACAGCCCATGCGCCCATCATGATCGCCCAAGTTCATCGACGCCGAGTTCGAAAGTGAAGTTTTGAGGACTTGCGCAGGAGCTTCATGGGCTCGGAATTGAGCTGCATAGACGAGCTAAAGTCAAACGCTGCTCCACTCAGGAAGAAACACGGTACAGGGCACTAAACACATTTTAGCTTTAGAAAAGGAAGGAGACCATTTTCAATTAAAAAGAGGACTAAAGAGGACCAGTTAGGATTAAAAAGATGACCTTGGGAGGACCATTCATTTAATTTCAAGGAAGCACCAAAAGGCAAATTAGCTGCCTGCTGCTAAATCCATGAAGATAATTTGTTAATTAACCATAATACTGAGATTTTTAATGATACAATTCCTTTATCTTCTGCACAACTGTTCTTTTTATCCATTGAATAATAATATTATTTACACAAACATTTGGATGGGAGGGGGGGGGGGTTGCTGGTAGTCCCACAGAAGGATAGATGAAGCTGTGCTTCATCTTTCCTTAGTTTAAAATTATTTTTGTGTTTTTCTGTCTTTTAATGCTTCTTAATAGCATTATACCCTTCAAAACCGATATGAATCTATCACACACCAAACAGATCTACTGTATTCAAAGTTTTCCTAAAAATGTCTGAAATGCTCAATCACAAAGGGAAGCAGATCACATGAGGCTTAGTTTTGCAATTTTCATATTCAAAGTATATTTTCAAGAATCATAAAGCTTACATTAAAAAATTACTCCATGATTGCAGGCATAGGCGGATTTAGGACTGAGTTCCTGGGGGGGGCGGGATTTTTTTTTTTAAGCAACATTTTAAATCCCCCCCCCCCCCGATGTTTTGGTCTGTTTTCCTGTGATGCATAAGGCCATGCTTTATCTTTTTTTTTTTGTGTCGTTTTCATTAATGTGTTTTCATGCTGTCCTATTTGAATTGACCTTAAGAGAGGTGACTGGTATCAAGAGAGTGACGCAGGGCTCCCTTTTAAGTAGGACAGAGAATATTCCCTAATGGTAGGGGGTCCGGGGGTTTGTCCCCTGGAGGAAATTTTGTAAAATGGATATAAAATTCTGCATTTCGAAGCCTTATAAGGGTTAATTGGATAGAAAAAATCTCGGGGAAAAAAAAAAGACAAATATTTTTTTTTTTATTTTTAAGTTTTATGACTTAAATGTGCTTTGTGATGTAAGTTAATACTTTAAAAGAAATGCTATACAGATTTAGAAAATATGTAACATGAGAGTAGCATACTACGTATTAGAACAATTCATAATTTACACACTTGATAAGAAATAAAATTGAAGAACACTTTGCTTAGGAGTTTCAAAGACTTTTCTAATTATTTTCAAGGTTTGGTTGGTTAGATTGGGTTTTTGGCACGAGCCCTAGTAGGTTATACTGCACCAATTCTTTTCAAGGATTTTAAAACATTTAATAATTTAAGGCACCTCATTTGCACTTTCCAGTCTCTGAAATTGAGTTCTTGATTACACAATTGTACAGTATTATTCAAACTTTGTAAAAAAAGAAAAAAAAAACAACTACTTTAAGTTTAAAAGAAAAAATAAACTATAGAATTCTCTCATTACAACAACCTTGTTTTTAATTATAAGCAGTGCAGAAAACGAAATGAATAGAGGTAGTGTATCATTTTTTCCGGGCTAAACAGATTAACAATATGCAGTAGAAGCAAGATCAAAGCAATCAATACAAAAGAATTTCAAAAATACTGCATTTGGGATTAAATAAATAGCAAGGTATGAAACATGTGAGTCACAAAAATTTATTTCAAGTAATATGTTAAAAACGTAAGCACCACGATTTTTACACTTTTAAAGCAGGATGAGCTGAGTAAAGAGCTGAATTTGACATATGGCATTCCTCCCCCTACCATTTGTTAGAAATTTTAAAATTTCAGGTTTGTAGCCACACATTTCCAAATATTCAAGGTTTTCAAGCACTTGAAAATGAAATTAATTTTTTCAAGCACTTTTCATTTTTTAAAGAACAAATCATGCAATTTTTTGCGAGTTACGGACCCACTTCAAAGAAGTAGCCCGAAGCTATAGCTTGTTTATCTTATAGGCAAATCCGGCCCTATATGTAATTCACTCTTACTTGCAGATTTTTGTAATTTTTACGAAAATTCGTCAGTTTTTACGGTTAAAGGATTTTTACAATTTTACCAATCTGAACGTGTGAATTCCAGAAGGTTCTTCAAAATCTTTTGTCTGTAAGCACACAAAATATCTCGTTTTTGAAGTCACGCAAATTGAAAATAAACATTCTGAGAAAGAAAACAAATCATAACGAGTAGATTGTTCTGTTAGAGCAAATGGGGAAGGGGGTTCCTTTTGTTTTAGGTTCTAATTTAATACTTGTCAATTATTATAAGTGTTGCAGCTGAATGCATAGCTCGTTTAGCCTATATTTTCATTTATATACTTGCCCAAATGGTTTTCAGTCCAAAATAGTGAAAATAGGCATATATTTAGCACCCCAATGACAGTTGTACTATTTGTATTCAATGTTCTTTTTTTTTTTTTCTTTTCTCCCATCAGAAAAGGGCACTCGCTATTCTCTTCTTTTTCATTGAACTATTAAAAAAAGAAAAAAAATGATTTTTTTTTGTTTTAAGATTTTGGAAGATGTGTTTTTACTATTTTAAGTCCTCCCAAAACAAGGGGGCATTGCCCCTATGCCCCCCCTCCAATAAATCCAAATAATAATCCAAATATAATAATTCTCCTTTTTAAACTAGTCAAAAAAAATGATTTTTTAAAATTTTTTTGGAAGATGTGTTGTTACTATATAAAGTCCTCCCAAAACTGGGGCGGCATTGCCCCCCTATAAATCCGCCCCTGATTGCAGGGCCATGAGTGCTTTGAACTTTTATGGGGGGGAACAAATCCCCCCTTGCAGGCATCATGCCGCCTGCCTTGTCTAGTGGTCAGAGAAGTCTGACTGCGACAGGAAGGTCCGGGTTTGAATCCCGACTCGGGCATGGACGTACTTTCTTTTGTCCTTTCTTTGTGTGAATCTAATGTTATGCTGTGAATAATTGCCTACCCTATAAACTGGTCCTTATGACATGTGTGTACTGTGGAAGTCGGACTTCACACCAAATGACAGTGCGGTTGGAAAAATGAAGCAGCGCACCCCAAATTGCCAGCCTAGCTGGCACATGAGAACAACAGCAGGCATCATGAAAATGAAATGATGTACACAAATTCAACTTGATGAAATTACATACTTCAACTTTGTTTCATATACAAATACTACTTTAAAATGCTATGTACTAATTTATTTAAATTTAATATCCCCCCCCACACAAAAAAACAGTAATAAACGAAAATAAGCAAAGAATAATCAAAATTAAGTTTGAAAAACTAAATAAACTCGAATTAAACACAAAAATTATTAATTTTTTTAGTTATTTAAGTAAAAATTAAAACGTATCATGTCAAAATAACTTCTAATTGTCATAAATATAAAAATATTTATAAGATGCAAAACTATTGAAAGCTCACAGAAGCATATTTTCACGAACCAAGTTCAATGTTGGCATGTTTCCCATAAAATATTTATTTTCTACTAAATTAAACATAAAACATGCTAATCTAAGGTGGCATATGGGAAAATAACATTCGATTGGGTTAAATATTTCAACATTTACATGATTCAAAAAGATTGAAATTTCAAACACAAAAAGCAATTTTCCGCGAAGTCCGAGGAAGTTCAATGTTACTGTGGTTTCCAAAATAATTCCTTCGTTAATTATTGAAATTAAATGAAAAATAAGCTAATCTATATCAGCATATGTCAAAATAACTTCCAATTGTCAAAAACATCAAAATGTTCACAAGATGCAAAAGGATTGAAATTTCAAACGCGAGATGCAATTTTCCGCGAAGTACAAATAAGTTTAATGTTGTCATGGTTTCCAAATTTTTCCCTTCTTTAATTACCAAAATTAAACGAAAAATAAACTAAACTAAGGTAGCATATGTTAAAATAACTTCCAATTGTGGAACACATCAAAATATTTACAAGATGCAAAAGAATTGAAATTTCAAACGCGAGAAGCATCTTTCCGCGAAATCCGAATAAGCTCAATGTTACCATGGTTTCCGAAGTAATTCCTTCGTCAATTATTGAAATTAAACGAAAAATTCGCTAAACTAACGTAGCATATGTCAAAATAACTTCCAATTGTGAAACACATCAAAATATTTACAAGATGCAAAAGGATTGAAATTTCAAACGCGAGAAGCATTTTTCCGCGAAATCCGAGTAAGTTCAATGTTGCCATGGGTTAAAAATATTTCCTTCGTTAATTATTGAAATTAAATGGAAAATAAGCTAATCTATATCAGCATATGTCAAAATAACTTCCAATTGTCAAAAACATCAAAATGTTCACAGGATGCAAAAGGATTGAAATTTCAAACGCGAGATGCAATTTTCCGCGAAGTACAAATAAGTTTAATGTTGTCATGGTTTCCAAATTTTTCCCTTCTTTAATTACCAAAATTAAACGAAAAATAAACTAAACTAAGGTAGAATATGTTAAAATAACTTCCAATTGTGGAACACATCAAAATATTTACAAGATGCAAAAGGATTGAAATTTCAAACGCGAGAAGCATTTTTCCGCGAAATCCGAGTAAGTTCAATGTTGCCATAGTTTCCAAAATAATTCCTTCGTTAATTATTGAAATTAAACGAAAAATAAGCTAAGCTCATGTCAAAATCACTTTGGATTGTAAAAACAACAAAATATTAACAAGATGCAAAGGGATTGAAACCTTAAACACGAAAGCAATTTTTCGCGATAAATCAAACCGAATATATATATGTTCAGAAAATTGCACTATTGAAACACAATCCAATGATTTTTGAAAGAATTCAAGTAATAAAGAAACTTTTCATACATTTTCAAGGTTTTCAAGCACTTGAAAAAAAAAAAAGACCTTTTTTTTCCAATAACCTTTCAAGGTTTTTTTAATGGGCGTACGAACTTGGTTTAACACGCGCTGCGGCGGCGTGTTTGGGTGTACAGTAACTTTTAACGATATGAAAAAATTTTTAAAATGTGATATTTAAGTAAAAACTATGTAAAAGCGGACTAATCAGACTGAAATGTTAAAAAGCGGTCTAAAGCGGACTTAACCATAAAAAACGAAATTTGGCGGGAAAAGCGGACCATTTGGGAGCCCTGCTTAGATAAAATGGCGTCTGCGCGTCGCTTGCGGAAATGCAGTAGCAAAAAGTCGGGGGAAAAGTAAAAAAAAAAAGGAAGCGGAAACTGAAAATATAGGAAAATATAGGAATTATAGGAAAATAGGAACCTTTTTCAGAAATATAGGAAAATATAGGAATATAGGAACGCTGCGATGCCTGAATTGGTAAAAAATATCCATTTTAAAATGTTAAGACATTTAAACGAAAAAGAAAATCATAGATGTAGACGCAGTATGAATTTTACCATTTCAATGCAGTTTAACTTGATTAAAGTGACAACTGTGCTACAACGTCAAACAATCTGACAATTCTTTTGCCCATAAGCTGAAACAATGATCATTTATAATGTCATTTGGCTATATTTTTAACTTTTTATATTTTACATAAATATTACGGATCCTTGGATAACGTTGAAATAAATTTTCACAGTATACTTAAAATATTCTGCATGGCCACAACTGGAACAGTATGTAATCCAGTTGTGGCCATAACTATGGCCACAAGTAGCAAAATATACGGATTCGTGATCCAGTTTTGGCCAGACTATTTTATGCAGGTAAGTTACAAAATAAAGAAAAGCATTGGACTCACATTAAAACTTGGTCTTAGCTTGATAAGAAAAACTTTGCATTAGCTAAAAATATGCAAAACTATTGCTGCTGTAAGTAGATTAAGAAGAAACCCTCTCTTAACAGTAAGCAGTAACAAATGCACTAATCCTCACACAAGTGCATCCTGTATCTAGACAGAGGAAAAGTTCAGGACCTCTCACAGCGAAAGTTTTGAGAAATGCTACTCAGATTGTAAAACAAGCTTTAGGATTCATTGAAGTGCTCTATATTCTTAGTTTTTATGGTTTGCATGAGAAAATGTTCCGTTATACAGTTGAATCTCGGCAACTCTAATATTTCTTATCTTGAAGTTTTCATCAGGTCCCAAACTCTTGAGACTGATGTGGAAACTTCTCATAACTCGGAACGTTTTAGCCTTGGGGCTTCGAATTCTTGAGAGTTGACTGTATTTTTGTCATATGAAATGGGCTCAATACTTCTGGCTCAACCTGAATAAGGGTACTACAGTGCTGGCCAAATTATTAGACTAAAGTGGTTTTTTTTGTTTTTGTACACTATTTGTACTAAAATACTATTTATTTTACAGTACAGTACATACTGTACACTGATTATTACGTTTCTTTAGCACAATTTAATGTTTGCAGGTGTAAGCACTGTCTGCTTTGTTTATGTTCTTTGTTTATCTACCTACCAGGAACATAACCTCAATCAGCTTAAACAGTTCACTAGTTCTTTTTATTAGTGTGTTCTGTTATATTTAAAGTTAGTTTTAGGTAATTAGTGAGTATGTGTATGTGAGTATATATAATAGTGAGTATAAACAATTTTTTATGTTCTTTTTTAAAAAGTGTTAAGAAATGGTGTAAAAGTGAAAAGTATGCCAAAAAGACTTAAAATGCTCATCAAGAACAATGGAATGCAAATTAAATATTAGATAATTATTCCACTGTTCGTTAATGTGTCTATAGTTATGTAATCAATAAAGAATTTGCTTTTAAAACAGTCTTAGTCTAATAATTTGGCCAGCACTGTACAACAAAATGCATATTTACTAATGAACCATCATACAGCAATTTAAAAGTTTATAAAATTTATTACAGACAATTATTTACAACTTATACAATGTGTGTGATTTACAATCAATATTAACATAAATAAAATATTCTGTGTCCAACAGTAGACTATGTTCAACATTTAATGAAACTGTGAGCATATCACCTTTCAAAGTTTTGTCTCTTAAAATGAGATATAAAAAATATTTCTTGATTGAGTATAAAATATAATTTAGTTCTCTTTAAAATATATCCGGACAGTCAGAAAAGTTTCTTTCCCAATATCCACCTTTATAGCACCAGAATTCCTCTTTGGCATATGGATGAGGTTTGCTACTGAAAAAACTGAAAAATAAAAGTAAAGTATTTAGGAAGTTTTTCAGAAAAAAAAAAACTTTAAATCAAAAGTAACTCATTAATACTGGTTTCTCCATGATAAAATACAGAAATTCAGGTTACAAATATTTCTTAAGAAGATAACTGGATGAGAAGATTTAAAATAGGGTTGCACAAGGGCACATCATGAAAGATATTATACAGAAAACTTCGCAACTTTTGTACAGTCAAAAGGAAAGTATTTACAATTTGAAACTTTAGAATGTTTTTAATCACAACAAATGTTTAAAAATCAAGTCATGCTGTCTGAATAAAATATTTATTTCTATACAGTTAAAATAGTTTCATATTTGTAAAACTAAAACCAGCTTAATTTGTTAAAAGATTCATTAGCAGAAATAATGGAAGAAAAAGACTCCTTTATGAAAAATACTGTTTAAAACTCTTTGTCTTAGTTAATATATTAATGTCTCCATACTTGGATAATTGAGCTTTTCATAAATATTCCAGCCCTTCACTAGCAGCATTACGTAAAATAGTTTTCTCTTTGTAGAAAGTAAACTATTCAAAAGGCATGAAAATTCCAGTTCAAAAAAACCTGAACTCGATGCAGATCTAAAAGTTACAGCAATAAGAACAAACACATACAGATACCAAGTATTGTTATGTCATTAAATGCATTCTTAAAATACGTTTAAATGCATAGCAAAATAAAATAGATAAAAAACTGCAATAGTTGAATAATAACTATAATAAAGGAATTAAATAAATAAACAATTCAAAACACTTTGTCAGATTTCAAGGTAGCATATATTAAAACCTTGACTTTTGAAATAATTTAAATGTTTGCAAGATGTGAAAAGATTGAAATCTTTATGTACTAATTTTTGGTAGCAACTTGCATGTAAGATATTGATTAGTTTCTAAAAAAAAAAAAAAAAACAGAAACATGTTTCTACTTTCTACATGTATTGAAAATTATGAAGATTCATTTTAATTACTAGAGATCTTTTTAAAAAGCTCACAAAATTCCAATTTTCAAAATAAATAAATATTCTGAAGAATGAAAATTAATTGTAAAAGCTGAGTTTGATTTCCAAGCTTTAGTAATTTATCTCCAACATATTAATAACTCATTCTTGTGTTTACTCTATCAATGGATAGTAAAATGAAACAGTTGAAAAACCAAAAAGCATGACAGCTGTAAATCAGACTGTACAACTGTCTTCTCCAATGACCCAACAAGTATACTTTTATTGAGTTTGGAACCCCCTTCCTCTGGATAATATAGCCAGAAATATTTTACCCTCCGTGTTCATATCAGTGGCGGATCCACAGGGGGGGGGGGGGCGATTGAGAAGATCGTCCACTCCACAAAAGGTTTTGTAAATACAAAAAAGATCACCAAACTCTCTCCCCACCCCCCTCAACATCACAAAAAATCACCTACAACTGTATTTTTATGACTTCAATTCCAAAAATTTTCCAAGGGAGAGTCCCTCAATCCCCTTTCGCCAATGTCATCGGAGATGGCCAAAATGTTGAATTTTTAGAGCTTTAATTTTGAAAAAAATTAGTGGAATCAAAAAACTTTTTCGAAAATGTTGTTAATGAGGGTTAACAATTACTTTTTTAGAACTTCAATTCCGAAAAAACTCCAGGGGAGAGCCCATGATCCTGAGCCCTTCCACTAACATGAATGAAGATCCACTAACAATACGTTTTTGAAGCTCTATTATCCGATGGAAAGTTCCAAATTCCATTCCTTTCCCCTACGTCATAAAAGATGGGATGGCCGACAACTGCGTTTTCAGGACTTCAATTTCGAAAAATTTCCGGAGAGGAGCTTCAATGTCCTTCTTTCCTCATCTTTCAACATCATTGAAAGATCTTCTAAAATAGTGTTTTTGTAACTCCTACATCAAAAAGTTTCGGGGGGAAAGTTCTGAATCCCATGTCTTTTGCTATGTCAACAAAGGTGGCCCACAATTGCATTTTTAGGACTTCAATTCCAAAATTTTTCCTGAACCCCGTTTTTTAACATCACTAAAGATACCTAAAATTACGTTTTTGAAGCTCTAATATTAAAAAATTACTGGAGAGCATTCCTGAATCTCATTCTTTCTCTTCAAGAAACCAAAGATAGTAAACAATTGTGTTTTCGAGAATATGCCCTTAAATATCAAAATTATTTCAGAAGGGGACCTTCGAGTCTACCTTCTTCTTATTAACCATTAAATAGTCTAAAAATGCGTTGTTAACAAAAAATTTCGAGGGAGACCCTGTAAACACTCCTACTTATGAACCAATATTAAACAACTGAATCAACAAACAAATCCATAACTATCTTCAAATTTTATTTAAAAATTCAATTTTAGTATTTCATTATGTTCGGTACGAAAACTGGTAAAAAGAGGTGCCATCTTGATACTGCAACAATTCTTTTATGAGGAAAAAAGTACAGTTGAGGACCTAAATGGCAACTGAAAATATTTTAGGAGTCCTCAAATGAATAAAAAGTTGAAGGGTTTAATTTGGACAATGGATCCAGAATATTAGTAGAAATTGTTTTTTGTTTTTCAATTTTTTATTCTTGGTGCTCACGATATACATTATTCCAAAAAAGAAAAAAAATACCTCACACTTCATCTCTTAAACTTTTTTTAAAAAATTATTTTCGTTAGTACCTCCCCCCCATAATAAATTACTCAATCGCCCCTCCCAACAGGATCTTCTGGATCCGACACTGATTCATATATTAGTCAGCTAGTTACGAGTATAATTCTCTTTCCATTACTCTCAACAAAAAAAAGAAAAGAAAATGCAAAGCAATAAATAAGAGCAAATGAGACCTTTTTAAATACCATGGGCAGAGCAATTATTCACTCTGTATACATTAATTTATCCTAAAAACACTAAAACAGAAACTGGTGCCTGCACATGAAGGTCAAATGACATGTGACTGGAATGTGATATGAAAGTTATAGCCATTTAAATAGGAAAGGAATTGTTCTGTAAGTCATAACAATCAACTAAAAATTACAGCAGTTTTTACTTTTCAATATCGTAGGAAACTCCAAGAAATATGAATTTTGATCAACTGATCAACAGAGAAATTGGTACGACAGAAATTTGCATAAAAGCAAACCTAGATTTTTTTTTTTTTCCAGCTTCAAAAGGCCTGAAATCTTAGGTTAGGAATAGCAGCAATAATTAAAAGGGAAGCAGGATGGTTACTAACTGAATACTATAAGTTTTTGATGAATTATAAATACAATTGTTAGGTAGAAATATGAGTGTCCCAAAAAACGAACTGTAGAAGAATATCAGCCAAAACAAAAATTAGCGCAGGAATAAATGCATTTTCACATAACATCATAACTGCCAACATTGAAAGATGAAAATTAGGTAGACTTCCCATGAACAAATTTAACTACAAAAATTTGAATATGAGAGATTTTTAAAATATAAGTAAGGGTTTTTTAAGCCTGTATATAATCTGAAGTTCGGAAATTGAGTTGACTATTGCTACTATTATTACTTTTTTAAAGTTGAAAAACTACAACTGTTTAGTTTTTAAAAAAATGCAATAGGCATATTTTTTTTTTCTTATTAGTGATAATAAACAATCCATGCTGTAGGTAAAAATTTAGTAAGTTCAGAGAAAATTCCTGGATGTTTTATGACTTTTTTGAGATATAAAAACTTGAAAAAGGAAAATGAATAGGTTTCAAAAATGATCAGACATATACAATTTTCATACTTGTCTGTGAAAAGTTTTCGTTTTTGCTTAGTGGTTGTTTTCCTGTAGGGATTATCCCTTACATTCAAATCTCTTTTTTATGGGAATTTCGTTGTTTTGATGAGAATTCGGGAAACATACTACATTGGAGAGTTTGGGAGGGAGAATTGGAGGGTTTGGGGAAATTTGGAAGTCTTCTCAACAAATCGTAAGAGTTGGCAGCTATGCAACATTTACATTTCTGAGTAATCTGCCTTGCCTTATTTTCAAGATTGAACCGTGGGAAATTCTGAATGAGATAAAACAAAAAATGAAAGATCAAGGATCATGCCAGGCATTACTTAAATGGCAGCTCACGCTACCTGCCCTTTGTTGGTGTTAAATGTTAAATTTTTGATTTGTATAACATCTTGATGTAAGAAGCGATAAAAAACCCAACTTGAGATTCACTTCACAGTAGCAAACTTACACAGGCTCAAATATAGTTTTCTCTTTTTTTCTTATTTTCCTAGCTTCTCTTTGTTTTTCTTCTAGGCGATTCTTTTCAAATGCTGCTCCATCTGAAAATGTTAAATAATTATTAGTCCGCCTTAATTTGAGTCTCATTTAATACAAGTAAAAAGAAGCTTCGTTTTGAGCACTTACATTCTTTAAATTGTTTATTTCAATTAGAAATCTCAGGGGCAAGAATGGGCAAGTTCTGTTTTTAGCAACAATCAATTCTTTTTTTCTTCTTAACTTTTACACAAGTTCTAAAGTTACCAAACAACTTTTCTTTTATAATACTTATATAGATACATTGAACAGATACTGAAGAGATTAATTAAACATTAATAATTCACTGCACAATACATTCATCAACTCTATTTTCTTTCTAAATGTCTCATCTTATTGTTATGAAAAGAGAACATTCATAGAAGGTAATGCAGGTAAAGCATTACAGGAAATCATAACCCCCAGCCAAAATCTTCATTTTCAAAAAATCAAAAAAATTTAAAATATGAAAATTTTTAAGTCCCAGCGACCTCTTGTGGCCTCCTATCTGTAAGCCTGATAGGGATGAGTTTGGGGTCATCTTGGAAGCTTAAGTCAAAAATTTGTAATCTCGAGCCCGCCCAAGATTGTCTTATTCCGAAATCTAAATTCGATGGAAGCCCCCCCCCCCCCAAAAAAAATGGAGCCCACTCCAGTCTTACCTAATTTTATTAAATGTCAACATAAAAAAAATACGGCTAGTTTTGTTGTAACCGTAAATAGTTTTAAGAATTTTTTTTTGTTTTTCATGAACTTTATGAAAAATATTTTAAATATTATATTTTTAAAAAATTAACAATTCTCCACTTGAGAGGCATTGCTATTTGGTATATTGGGAATACTGTAATTGTAATGGCAAACAAATCTATTGCAAATATGTGCTCACTTAGATTTTTTTTTTTAATTTTTCATGTGAAGCAAATTGTAATTAATTTAAAGCAATTAATGTAAGTTAATTCTAATTTTTACCAGTAAATCTATCTGAACTAGGATTTTCCCCATAACTGCTCTTACTAGATAATACTCTTACCAGAGTCGAAACAGTTTTATTAGCAGTTAACCTTTCAATCATACATCAGAGGAAAGATGTTTTATGACTTTTTCTCTAATGGCCTTTTAAAGCACCATGGGGGAAGGGGGGGGGGGGGTCTGCGTCACTTTATCTCTACGTTCTACTGATCATTCAATTACACCACAGTTGAAAATACATCCTTCACTTTCCAGAGGTGCGGGTCGCTCAGCCACAGGGGGGAGATAAAGTGATAGATGTGGGAGATAAAGTGATAGATGTCATTTTTCAAACTCTTCCTCAACAATAGCAACCCAGCGATTGAAAACTTTTCTCACGTTCTTAAGTACCAGCTGTTTCTCAATATACATTATTAACTTTGTATTTGTCGGGAGATTGAAAAATGAATATCTTTTATAGTACATACAGGGCATGTACAGGGGGCAAGAGGTGCAATTGCCCCCTCACCTCCAAAAGTAAAGGGCAGTAAGGGATTTTAGGGGGGGGGGGCAAAAGATGAGTTTAACTATTTTATTCATTATTTTTGATTGACTTCTCTGTAGCATTTTTTTAAGCAGTTAATTAAAAAGAACACAAAACACACAGAGCATATTTTGAATAAAAGCATTTTTGCTTGCAAAAGTAATACTGGAGTTCGAGGATCAGAGTGGCAGAATACATATATCCGTTTAACTGGCTGGTTTGGTAATATTGCGATTCTCCATTAATTTTTCTTTGATGGAACCAGTAATTAACATTCTTCAAAAAATATGTAGGCGTGCCTAAAAGAGTTATTTTGATATAGGAAGCTATTAGCAAAATGACAGATTTATTTTCCAGCTGACAAAAAATGCAAAATGAAAGAAATAATATGGTAATTTCTTGGGAAAACCATGATATTAATGGAAACGGCATGTCTCAACTGAATCATGGCTTCAAAAACAAATTAGCAACTGCTTTGAAATTCACACAGAAATAGTCCTGAATTCTTCAATAAAAATTATATGTTTAATCGCTATGATTTTTTTAATTAAATAATATTTTATAGTTAAAATATAAAATAATTCATAAAAAGTCAAATGAGATACGAGTATATGTTTTATTGAATAACCTTTAACTCGAGTTATAATCATTATGACACTGTTCCTAATTAAAACCCCTCATTGTATAGCATCTCGGTGACATTGTATTGGGTTTAGTATTTAATTGGCTTGAAACTTCAAAGATGTTTTACATCAACAAATAAAGTATATTAGTGCATAATATTTATGTACTTAGAAGCAGCTCATTAATCTGAAGGGATCCTAAAAAAAATATTTAAAAAATAAAAATATTTAAAAATTAAGTAATGAAACTTTGTTATGAAACATCGTATGTGGAGGAGGAGGTGCTATTCAATTGCTCGGGCACCCTGCAAAAGATTTTTCTGTATCTGCCCCCTGGTAAAGGGGCCTTGCCCCCTCCCTTTTCAGACTGAAAATTTATGATTTGTCGAACAATGAATTTTATGGGGTAGATTTGATTTCAAGTAAAAAAACTAAAAATTCTAAATAAATGGACTTTTCTCATTTTATTTCATAAAAACTTTGAAATGGAAAAGGCAACTCTAGTGGCCATCCGTTCCAATTTTTGATGATATATTCCACATTTAAAATAGTTATTTAACCAATAAAAAACCAACAATATAGGCCAATATTACAAAAAAAAATCAGCTTCACGGACCAGCCCCTAAACCCCACTTCTTTGGTGCACCAGCCGCCTATGTCTTACATAGCATGAGCCTAAAAGCTATTCGAGGTTATAGAGATAAAGCATGCTTCAAGCAAATGCTAATGGGCAATGGCTCATCCCAGCTCTTCTCTAAAGCCTGAGCAATAAAAGCATATCATTTGAAGTGTTTTAACTATACCTACCAACATCACCTTCTTCTAACTTCCTGATATCTGGCCTTAGTCGGGAATCTGTCGGTGGAAGTACACTTTTCATTTCTTCGTCTAATTCATTTAATGCCATTGCATAATATGTAAAGTTGTAATACTATAATAGAAAAAAGGAGAAATGTTAATATTACTTTTCAAAAAAACATTGAACTAAAAACAAAGCATTCAGAGAATTAGATGCCCAGAGTCTTTTTTTTTCATGCTCCAGTTTGTTCCAAGATAACAGACAATGTCTGTGGCACCAGACATGCTCCGTTCTGGCAATTTACTAGATAATTATGAATGCTTTTGAGTTTCAAATTTTCATTTACAATATTTGCTATAAAAAGAAACATTACAGAAACAATAATATAATGGCTTTAAACAAAAATGTTTAGATTTCCAGTCTTTTTCATTTGCTACAACATATATTAAATACATTTTGTTTTTTAAGTAGTAGAGAAACCCAGTTAAAATTTTCGTTTACAAGAACTGAAGGCTGAAGCATTTATTCATTTTTTTTAAATCAACCTTTTTTCATTTTGTAACAATATGCAAACAAAGTAGCAACAGGTCTCATGTGCTAAATCTTTAATCCACACTACCTTTCAGCATTGTATCTTAAGATTGCTTTAGCTGAAAAGTGAAAAGCCTAGTACAAAGTGATAGCTAATAATAAACCAGAGGCTTTTACATAACAAGTGTCAACCAGCCACCACTAAAAATTTGAACTTGTCTGGAATATGCAAGATAATAAATTTAACATTTTTCAGTATTTTAAATTTCAGGTTTATTTAAAGACTGGAAAGAAATTATTTAAAAAATTAAAAATTAAAACTGTAGAGGAGCCTGGAGCAGGAAAAAATTAGAACTTCAGTAAAAACATAGCTTTGGAGCAATGCAGTTCCGGGGCCTTGTTTTTATTGATTTTGTTTCTGCTCAAACAAAGGTTTCAACATTAGGCAAAAACTTTTACATCACAGTATAAATGCTTCAAAATCAGTTTTTAATAGTGGGCAGTAAGGATCAGACTGAACACCATTGACCAAAAATAACAACAAAGCATATTACTTAAAAATCAATAACTAACAATCCGGAGTTCAAAAAATTTGTCCACAAAAAATTTTAGCATCTAATATATTGTTTTTAGACACATGCAGGACTAGGGTGTATACAGGGTGTTCTGTTTTGACCTGCAAGATCTTTATTTTTGCAACCATTAGTCCTAGATGCATACTTCCAATTGCAAAAATGTTAAAAAATCAGATGCTTAGTTAAGATATTGAAATTTTAAAGTTTAAAGAAAAATAAGTTTAAAAATACAAAATTTAACTTTTCATATGGGCCCCAGGTCCCCTAACTTATATTTAGGGAAAGAATCTTCATTGAAAAATAATTCCAACACTAAAAGTTTGACATTAGTACGACCAATATTCACCAAGATATGAAACACAGCTTTCAGTGACTTACACCACTTTTCACTCGCTGTCAATAACACCTTTTGGGGGGAAATACAGCCATTTACAAGAGTTTAAAATTATATGTGTGCATATAGTGTGGTTTTCAAAATGTTCGAGGCTTAGTAGTGTGTTTTTGTGTATCATGGCATAACTTTTGCATTTATTTTTGAATAGCAATGGAAAATATAAATACTTGGTTTTTTTAACTTTGACAACCTGTCATTCTTCTGAAAGGGCGATGAGTTCCGATCTCATCTTCTGTATGGTCTCTAAAAACTTTAAACTCGAATATCTCCTTGAGTTTTGGTTGCACAAATGTCAAGTTTTTAATGGAGATTATTTCTCTAAATATTAGTTAGGAGATCTAGGGCCCATATAAAAAGTTAAATTTTGTATTTTTTGACTCAATTTTATTTTTACTTCAAACTTTCAATATCTCAACTCAGCACCTGATTTTGAACATTTTTGCAATTCGAAGTGTTCATCTTGAACTAACGGTTGCGAAAATAAAGGTCTTGCAGGTTAAAACAAAACACCCAGTATATTTGAAGCTGCAGATTTGCCAAATAATGGCACTTAGCAGTGTGGTCACTTATTTGAATGGCAAATTTTTTTTTTTAAATAAACTGTTAAATTAAAAAATAAAATAAACAGAGTTAAAGTAGTGTATGTTAAAACAACTTTCTACTTCTAAAATAATTGAAACAAGATGCAAAAGGACCGAAATCTCAAACACTGCATGCAATTTCGTCAAAGCATAAGCTTGATGTCGGCAGGTTTCCAAAAATAAGATTTCTATTAAAAGAAATACAACGTGAAAATTCAGTTCAGTGAAGGTCTTAAACAAGTCAATTCTTTCATAGTTGTTAAATGTTTTAAAAATAAATTTAAAAAAAATCAAGGGCTGAAGATACATTTTAACATTTCTCAAGGGTTTGAAGCACTTAAGAATGAAACTTTTTATTTCAAGCAATTTTCAAGATATTGTTCTTCAAAGGAGGAGCATAATTCACAGCTTTTGTCTTGAATATCTCAAAGTCTGAACATGTTAGCAACATAGATGTGAGACTATGACTCATTTTTCAAAAATAAGATTAAATTTTACACAACAAACCTCAGATGAATAATCTGGTCTGGGATCAGCTTCCCAAAGCAAAGTAGAAGGTAAATCTGCTAATGTTCTGAATTCTGTTTTGTCACCATCGATACTTGCCTGCAAAAACACAATATCACGTAAAAAATTTAACAACATCACAATGAGAAAAAACTTTTTGTTTCTCCAACGAAACCACATTTTACATAAAAACTATGGTCTCCATTGTGGTCTGTTAGGTTATTGTCTACAAAAAGAAAATAAGAAAAGAAAAATAACTTACTGAAAGACTTTTCTTTCTTTGATTTTTTGTATAGTGCAGCAAATTTGAGCTGTCTTTTGTATTGGATGTTCGTTCACTTCCTGATGCTTTCTGGTCTTTCAGAACAAGATATTCATCGTATAAATAAGGTTCCGTGCTCCTAATAAAGTTGCACCATTTTCCATAGATGAAACGTAGTTTTGACTTCCTAGCATCAGAAAAGAAATTTACATATATACATATAAATCAATTTCGTGAAGTTTTAGATTTAGATTGTGAAATGTGGAAAGCACTCACTGTTTGTCATGAATAAAACCTTCAACACAGTTCAGATCTTTGCTATACCATCCAGCTGGTTTAAAATTCAATTCAGCAACTAAGCCAGTAGTATGACACTGAATTTCCATTGTACCACACTAAAATAAAAGGTTAATGGTATCAGTTCAGAATAACAGAAACATTGAAAGTATCTTCAGTCATAGCGCATTTAACAAAGTTTTGTAGGGAGAGCATAATTGTGTTACTTTCCTCTCATTTTGTATACATATTGGCCAACTTTAAAGAAATTAAATACATAAGCGTGTGAGCTGAAAATTATCCAATAAAAAAATTAAATGGTCAGTTGAAATTTCAACAATTTATTGCATTTTTTAAGCAGAAAAATTCAGGTAGTGTAACTTGACTGCAGAAAAAAAAAGGGAAAAGAAAAAAAAATAATGATAAGATGCATAACTATATTTTGTGCAAAATATGTTGTGACCATCACACACTTTCTTCTGTATCATTCAGTTGAGAATGCTCTGTATTTCTTTCAAATAATAATTTGGGCAATTGGCACAAAAAACTAATCAACATTATATCTGGAAGCCTAACTTTCTGTCAACTTTTGTTTGAATCCTTAAAGTTTTTTCAGGGTGGAAAAAAAAAAACACTTAAATCACATCCCTCTTTCCTTTGGAGCTAATGGCAAAGAAAAGAAAAAAAGAAATAAGATAAAAATTGCTTTTATTAATCTCAAAATATAATTTTTTTATGTGAGTAATTTGTCTGCTATTGAAAGAAAGAACACAACTTTTGCAGAACCTTTTGATTTCACGGAACACAATTAAAGAAATGCTGCCACAAGAGTACAGTTATGTTGGAGAAATCAAAAGTTTTTAAAAAGAAGCAACAAACACGAACACAATCATTTCATGCAAGCATGAAAGCACACAGAAAAGAAAATCTCACTGTTGAGCAGAAAATATTAAGTTTTAAAAATGTTGCTTACTTGTTCCATCCACAATTTGCCGACAATTATATTATGAACACAGGATGTAACCCCTGTCCACGTGTATATTTCATTGTACCTAAAAAGAACACTATATTATTTTCAAACTATAAACTACCTCTTGATAGGTGCAGATACAGCAAATGATATCAAGTTAGTTCAACAAAATAAAAGTATTTAAAAAAATACATAACATATGGACTAGTACTTCAAGCAAACTAATAGGTAAAAAAAATATAATGTTCTGTTTCTACATGTTTCGAACAAGTAGTGCAAAAAATGGAGTTTCACCCAGAACTAAACGAGCCTATTTACCGTATACCAACATCAACTTTTAAGCATCTGATCAATATTCGCTTAGTTAGCTAAAACTGCAAATTATGTCAAACACAACTTTGAACCATTTTAAGCAGATTTCTAAAAACAAAATATTCCTCTCTCATCTGATGAAATAGATGTGTAAAAAATAAATAAATGAACAAATAAAGTAGTAGCACCATTCAAACAGTACAATAGAAAAATTCTTTCAAAACTAAATAAATAAATAAAATAATAATTTAAAAAATAAACAAGTTAAGATAAGAAGCAAATTAAAGTAAATACATTTTATCCAAAATAAATAAATAAATATTATAATAGTTTCTTGCTCTTTCTTTTGAGAAGAGGTCGGTGTGGTGATTTCAAAAATTTTAGGACACAATTTTGGTAAACTTTTAGCACAACAAATGTTAAGTTTTGATAACTTAAATGTAATTTATAGGCTTGATTTTTGTAGTGGTAATCAAACATTCCAAATTCATTCTTGAAAACTACAACAAAATGCATTCATTCCTTCATTTTTTAACACAATGACACATAATGAAGTAGAAATATTTTATCTTATGATTTGAATCTGGGTTAATCTTAACAGGCAATTTAAAGGAAAATCTTTTAATGAATTTGACTTTATAATAAGTACATAAATAAACATTTTATTAGAGAAATAGATTTTTTTGGCTTCCACTACTTTAGATTTCATGAACTTAAAAAATATACTTCTAATAAGTTCGTCCAATTTTAGGTACAAAAAATAAACAACTGGGCTTTCTTTTTCTGTAAAAGTAGTAATATTTTTTGAGCAGACTAGAAAAATGAAAAAAAAAAAAAAAAAAAGTGTACAAGTATAAATAGATCTTTCAATGAACTTGCAGTTCTATTATATCTATCTAAATTACCACCTTCATAATGAACAGATATAGATTTAAGAAATAATAATTAAATACTGTCGATCACATACAGGCCATTGTTTCAACATGTGGTAAAAAGGCATGATCAGCCAAAGCTTCACCAAGCAATTCAACTTGTAAGAAATGGAAATCTTCCCTCATATTTGGTGATAATTCAAACCATTAATGAATTCTAATGCAAAATTATCTATGTGGAGCAAAAGTTTTTCAACTCCTTTGCTCATAGCATTATGCCCAATATGCAAACATATATGTTAACCAGATTAGGGAGTGACTTCTCAGCTAACATAGATAGCTTAGTTTTCATTTCTTTTGAAGGGGAAAACAATCAAAAATATCAGACCCTATCTTTCCCAATCCTAACTGTTCTTCTGCAATGTCTGCTGCACAGCTATTTTTATTTTCTGGATTATTTTATTTTAATATATTTTTTGCAGAAGGGGAATGACTGCAAGAGTTCTACAGTATAGATAAAACAAACAGCTTTACATTGAGCATATGCTATGGTTAAATGTCTCCCCCCCCCCCCACTTTTTCCAGAAAAAAAGGCAGCAGCAGCATAGATTTTTATTTATTTTCTTTTTTAGAGAAAATTTCTTAGGGTCTAGCAAGGTCTTTTTATCCTAAAATATAGGCATGAAAATTTTCATTTTTAGGTTGAATTTTCTATTTCTGCGCAAGTATGGAATAAAATAGAGAACATTTTAGGACAAAACTGAAAATTTTAGGAATTTCAGGACAAAATTTGAAATTTTAGGACAACTCCAACCCTGTTTTAAGTAAATATAAAGCAACACATCTAATTTTTCTCCCTGTTCACTAAAATGAAAAAAATAATGACTTTATAGAAGCAATAATCAATATTTTGTGCAAAAGAACCATCTTTATTCATAAGCGCACATTGTCATACTATAATAAAGTACATTTACGTAGCATGTTTCAAAAAACTTTAAACAAGAAAAATTAGATATAGCTATCAAAAATAAAAAAAAAAGATATCAACTTAAAAAGCTCAGCAGTTATTAAATTACAATGATAAATATTAAAAGGTCATTTTCACTTACTTTAATAATTTTACAATAACAGTCCCTTCAGGTTTAATCTCAACAGATCTTGCCCAAAGTTTTAGTTTTGGATGGATTGCTCCAGAAAAAACAAAATGTGGTGAATCAGCATGAAATGCAGTTATAGGAGGATGATGACTGACTTGTTCGGTTACAATTCTAAAACCATCTCTGAAATAAAAAAATTAATAAATGAGTCTCATTCAATCATTGAGGAACGTGAGAACAGTTTCATTTCAACATAAAATTGAATAAAAGCTGTTACAGCAGTTTTTTTTTGGGGGGGGGGGGACGTTTTGCATCCTTCTATAAACAGATTAAATTAATTTTGTATCGATCTTGAAGTACAGTGGCTGCCACTTATATGAATAACATTTGTTCCAAACAGTTTTGATTCCATAGCGACTGATTCAATGAAGCGGTTAGTTCAATCAAGTTATATTTTGTTCTGTTTTTGATGATTTGATTCATTAAAGTGGCTGATTCAATTAACCACTGATTCAATTATCCAGCTTCCACTGTAGAAGAAATACATTTCAGTACCTGTCATCCTGTCATGGAACAGAAAATTCAAATGTGTGACAGAATGACTAAAAATAACAAGTAGATGTGTAAGGAAATAAATTGTACTTACTTCACAAGTTCATAGGTTTCTCCAAGTAAAGGATTGAATGGTTTACCAAGTCTCTCCCAATTAGAAGATATACAGGCAACAGCAAAAGCAGAAACATACTACAAAAATAAATAATCAAATACATATATAAATATATTTATATAATAGATAAATATATATAGAATCAACATTCGAGAAATCCTTGCTACTAGGTCAGCAGGGTGACTTTTAAAAAATGCCTTTCTTTCAGAATGAAAGAAAAAATTCTAACTTAAAAGTTAATTCACTTAAAAGTTATTTCTGTGTGAAACAAATATAACTTTTATGATTTGTAATCTATCAAATTATCAATATGTATTATCTTCAAAATCCCAAACAAATCGATAGTTAATAAGTAAATTAATATTGACATTTATAAAAATTCCAGTTTTTCAACCATCAACATTTTCATATCTTTTACAAACAACAGATTATTAATAGAGACATAGGCCACACAAGTAGAAGGAGCGGGAAACATCGCAAAAACTGTTTTTTGGAAATGCTGTTAGGAAATAGGAAATGCATGTTTCCTCACCTTAGAGCCTTTTGCCAACCATACAAAAAACCTTTTACTAGTTACAATAACTATTAGAGCCAGGGTGAAGATTTCAAACATTAGAAAACTTTTAAGTTGATTCCCTGACAAATAGCTATTTTCAGATGTTACCCTTTCACACTATCTGTGCAATTAAAATATGCAAAATGATGTAAAGATAAAATAAGTTGGAACATAGTTTGAAATTTAATTCATAATTAAAGAACTAAGTATAATTTTTTTAAAACTAAAAGTATGTATAAATCATAGCCATATTAAGGTATTAGGAGCAGTAATTTCTACATTGTTCTCTACTTCATTTCAGACGAATAGCAAAACATTGTAAGATTCTGGAAAAGAATATTAATTTGAAATTGTTAACATCTATTACACACACAATATATACAGAGAAAAACTTGACAGCTATGTTAACTGAAGATGAGATTGTAAATGCAACATATTACATTTAGAATAACTTATTCAAAAACTGCAAAAAATCTTATGTAATTTTAATCAATGACTTTTTTTTAATACCTCAATCTAAATCAAGCTGATTTATATCATTAAACCCTGCTTATTTACATTGGAGGGGAAAGTTCTTTATAGATACCTAACTAGTAGAAAAGGGAGACAATAAAAATTGATATGGATGGAATCTGTCGATACTGACTACCAGACTGTTAAAAAAAAAGGCAGCCACACAAGTGTTGAATATAGAATGCAGTGAACGAAAATTTAGTGGAATGCACTGATGGCCTATCCTGAGCAGTCTAGCCAGGTCTCATTGAATGTTCCAGAAGTTCATCACACATTTAAGATTTTTTTTTTCTTTCTTTCTTTTTTTTTTTTTTTTTGAAATTGTCAATTAACCTGAAAACATCACAAAACATATCTGGTTTCCATCAAAGTGAAAAACGCATAACTTTTTGCAACAAATTTTGAAAATGTTCTCTCTCTTAATAGTTCATTATGTTTGCAATGCTACAAATGATTTATCATTTTATGCTGCTTGGTAACAACAATATTTGTTTTGCTTTTCAATTTTAGGAAAAAAACATAATAAGGTTTGACACATTTCTGAACCTAAGTGTTATTCCAAGTCAGAACCAATCCAAAATAATTATTAGAAATGTTTTGTGCGTTTTTAAGGAAAGTATCATGAACATAATAAAAATAAATACATAAAATGTAAGTAATTTTTGAAAAGCCTACCTCTAACCTTTTAACGGGATCTTCAGACAGATTTGCTTTTTCTAATAAATGATAATACTCCACATTTTCAGAAATTCTTTGTAAAAAACTTAATGGTTCATTAAAGACGACTGGCATTGTAATCTTTGACAATTCCTGTAACAGAAAACGCAAAATTGAGGATAAACAAATTCTATCAAAACATCCAAAACTATTCTGCCACTTAGTAAAGTTCCTTACTTTTCCGATACACTGCTTCAGGATACTCCAGACACTGAAATCATTCCGGGAAAATTGGGGAACAGGTAGTGTTGGCCTATGATAAAGTAAGAATATAAAAGTATCCATTACTTGAAAATTAGATAACATCTATACTCCATAAGGGCAATTGTGCCAAACAGGTAAATGGCAGTATCTGCAGAAATGAGTTTAAGATATTTGAGGAAAAGCGTTTTGGATTCAATACTAACAATAGGGAGATTTCGGAATTAAAACACTTTAGTGGTTTTTTTCCCCCAAGTGGAAACCACATAAGCAGTTTGTACAATAAAGTTGACGTGCAATAGATGACAGTAAAGCAAAACAAGGAAAGATGAAAAATTTGCAGTTACTGCCATTTACCTGCCTGTGCCCACAGCAGAATTCATGTGCATATGACATAGCTTTTCTATTAAAGAGACAAATATTATAGGGTTGGAAAAACATGGAAAAGTACATATTAAAAATTGCTCTTATCATTTTTTGATGCTTCTATACAAGTTTCCTTCTGTTTTTTGGCAAACAGTTTCTGAACCATTTGGCTTCAAATTTTCAGAAGCCATTATTTATGTACCCAATTAAGATTGTTGGTTGTTTTGGAAGTTTCCAAAACATAGTTTTTGATTCTTAATATCGAACAGATCAGGTCACATGGATCAGCTTTACGGGCCATAGGTTGGCCACCACTGACATAAACTCATAATCACTCATTTTTGGTAACCATGTTGCCTATAATGCATTTAGTAAGAAGTAAACTAAGTATCATGATGCTTGACAACTGTTGTCAGTTTGACCTTGGAGTACTTGAAAACAGCGCCAATTGGAAAAGCAAAATGATCAAATGTGGATGTTCATTTTCTTTTTGTTTTATAAGAAGTTGGAAATTTACTGAGTAGTTAATTTTTGATGGCTACAACCAACATTAATTTAACAACATAAAGTATGTTGTTAATTTAAAACATTGATTTTAGGAATACTTTCTTGATTTACAAAAACACGAAAATCAATTTACCCCTGTACTTGCTTTTTATTTATTAATTCTACAAACAATTACTTCTCCCTAGTGTTGTAGTTGAGAGGAGAGGGGAGGGGGCAAAGGAATGTTATTATTTGAAATTTTGGTTTATAATTACAAAAATAAGGAACATTTAACATAAAGAACCTTTTTCTTAAAAATATGTAGGCTGTTCAATAAGTAACAAGACTAATTTTATTGCCGTGAAACCACTCATCACAATGTTGATTTCTGTGGCATGAAAAATGTCTGTTGTCTGTATCTAGAAATGCTACCGATAGTTGGTGCGTACCGACTTATGTTCCACCGTATTTAGTGATTAAATTGAAGAATGTTGGCAGGCGCCTACAAGAAATAAGACTAATTTTACTGCCTCAAAACCACTCATCACAAAGTTAATTTCTATGGTATGAAAAATGTCTGTTGTCTGTATTAACAAAAGTTACCTATAGTTGGTGTGTACAGACTCATGTTCTTGAGTATCATGTGATTGAATTGAAGCCTGTTGGCGGGCGCCTACAAGACGCAGACAGTTGTCAAAATGGAAGTGTTGTTAGAACAATGTTATCTGATTAAAGTTTGTTCTCATCTGCTAAAATCAGCATTGGAGATCTTTGATGTGATACGTGAAGTTTTCAACAATGAAGTAATGTTTAGAGTTAGTACTTTTTGCTGGCATAAAGCTTTTAAGGAAGGCAGGCAAAATATGGAAGATACTGAATGTGAGGGACAAATTTCAATGTCTCTCACAGAGACAATGATTACCACTGCTGCTATTATCATCAAGAGGAATCACAGAATTATTTTACATCAGTGATTTCTGGCTGTTTCCTCAACTTAAGAAACCATTACGAGGCAAACATTTTGAAAGCAACAGGGCATGTCTAAACTCTGGTCTGCAGAGATGGTTTTGAATGAGCTCTCACAAACATAACATTCACAAGTTTTTAAGAAGTGGACGGAACATTGGGATAAATGCATTTAGTCCCGCAGAAGTTATTAAAAAAAAAAACATGTAAATTATGACGATTAAATTTTTTTTGTGTTTTTTTTATAAATTTTGTCTTATTACTTATTGAACAGCTCTAGTAAAAGCTTGCTTTTTGAATTAAAGCTGGAATAAGAAATCTAAACTCGCCTTTTCTGGTCGAACAAAAATTTTTTAACTATGACATATGCAATAAAAAGGTATATCCCAAAACTTTTCCTACTAGGGCAGTTTTTTTTTCCTGAACCTATGGAACCCAGTCAAACCAATGGAGCCAGATGAGCACATTTTGCATTAACTTGAAAATCATTGTAAAGGGTTGTTTAAGAAGTTTTAAAATATTTGATTTAAATATTTGGTTCACACATTAAATAAATGTATTTCAAAGATTACTTTCAGAAGAAAATTTAAATTTATTATAAAGTAACACTCAAAACTGCAAAAACAATTACCTTCCCCATTTTGTTTTTAGAGGACTTTGCATGATTTCAGGAGTTGATGAATTTGATGAAAATGATGCATATATGCCTGTCTCTGTAGCAACTGCAGTGTCAGAGCTGGAAATGGAGTCATCTTTTCCACTTTTGCTTGTTGGAGGAGAATAATCTTTAAAAAAAATAAATAAAATTAACAATTAAATTTAAAAGATTTTAAAAATGCTATGCTGGAAATTTAAAATTTTTTACTAAGAAACTTTTGCATGAAATATCAAAAAGAGTTCAATCTTTGACATTAATTGAGAAAATAGGCAGGGATGCTCAAGAAGGCGTAGGCAGGGGAAGGTCATGGTGGCCGAGTAGTATTTGGGAATTTTTTAATTAAGGAGCTGCTAAAAAAAAAACAGAATGAAGAAAATTGGTCGACAAACGCAGGTGGGTACTGAGTACCCCCCTTCTCATATTAAAACATAAAAATAATAATCCGACCATTTCCCCTAAAACCAAGCAACACTTAAGTTTCTTTTACAAAAATTAAATGCACTTTCAGAAATCTTTTTTTTTTTTTAAACAGAAAGGATAAAAATTAATTTTTTTAGGATCTTTCGATTAGGGTAAGTTACAAAACAGAATCGAAGCAATTAAAAAGCAGTGTTTTACGTAGTCAAGTAGCTCAACAAAATGTAAGGCACTATAATGAAGTTAAAGAATTAAAAGTCATATTATTTATTACTTATCATTCTTTCAAAATTTGATACAGCTATATTTTTCTACAGCTTAAGCAAAAAGCTTTACATATATGTTAAAAAAAACTAAAATGAGAAAATATTTAAAATTTGCAGCAATTAAGAATTATTAATACAATGAATGAGTTGATTCAAATTGAAAAACCAATTAATTTCACGTTCATTTGAAAAATATGCGTAACTTAGTAATGAAATGGTTTAAAAAGATTAACAAGTCAAAATTCTTAGGTATTCTACTTATCAATAAAAAAAAATGCATGTTTAAGAAGAAAAATAAAGGGTAAACATTTCTTTGTTTCAAAATACTCAAATAATTTAATACCTACCTAAATGCATATTTCAAATGAAAAGAAATTTTAAAAACCAAACCATGCAGTCTTTAAACATAATTTAGAAAATGTCAATATTAAACAATGATAATTGACGTTATAACAGGTGGGAAAAAAAGATTAACATAAATGACGAATAAATAAATTATAAAGAAGGTTAAAGAGTCAAGTTAAAATATGAGGGGATAAATAAATATTTCTGAGAAAACGAACGTTTTCAACTCCCACTCGCCGAAGGAAGAATCGAACCAATAACAAAGTTTTTAATGCGGCTCACTAACCTAGAGAGGAAAACAGCATGAAAAAGAAAACAGGGCAAAGAAACTGCTAACACACCTGCTGGTTGGGTTTTCTTCATAGAGCGTGTCATTACAAATGAGTCAGCATTGCGGATTAAAAATAACATTCGGCATTGAGAATTCATAAGTTATTTTTCCATTACATATTTTTCGTCTCAAGTATCTAATATTGCGTACGTACTCTAAGCGTAATTTAAATTATCGACTATGATGTTGTCTTAAAATATTATCGAGGTAAAAACAAAAACCCTCGACCAGACCAAAACAATTATTTAAAATTGTAAAAGTACTGAAAATATTTAACCAGTGAACCTTTTACTCAGTTGTTTCTAATAAATTGTCGCTGAAAACCAATCGAGATTAAAACTAAAACACGCATTAATATTTTAAAAATATTTAATCAAAAGTGAAAATCAAAAATATTTCGGTACGATCACGAAAAGAAAACTGAAGTTAATGGCAAAGTATAAAAATATGGCCAAATTTTTAAGTAATTTTAAAGGAAAATAAATATTTTGTTCATTTACCTGGCAACAAGTGATAGTCCGTTGATTGACTGCGTTTTCGTGCGCTTTCTTTCTTGTCGTGAATTTCACGGTACTTGGCTCTGTGACCGTACAAATAATCTGAGATGGCTTTCATTGCAAATAAGTGTGACGGAGACTGAACGGAAACTTTCACATTAACCTTATTATCACTTTAGAGGTCAATTATAATTCAGAACAAACTGTAAGGCCAAATAAACCGGAGTGTAATAGCTGCATAACTACGAACTCTGATCGTCGCGACAAACGATCGTTGGGGGTTGCCATCGTAGGCGGTTTCGCCTATCTACGATTTCGAAACCATAAACAAACGACGCCGCGGCTTATTTATGGTCATTTCCTTGCTCGTTGCGCATGATTTGCAAATAATCCCGAAAAGAAGCATTTAAACATAAATCGTCGTGACAGCATTCATTAGAGTATGGATTAACGTGTTGTGCCGTGCGGTGATATCAGAGGAACGTACATAGAGCACGCGAAAGAGAAAGAAAAAAAAAAAACGCAAACAAACACACGGGTTATTTCATTTTCATCTACTTTTTTCACTTGTATAGAAAATTATTTTGTCTGATTATTGATCCAACAGTTACATCTTGATTTGTTCAATAAGAGTTCGCTTTCATCACCAACCTGATAAACCACAAACCAGTGCTATAGGTGGGAAAAACATTAAAGGGAACGCTACCCCCTTTTTTTTTGAGGAGGGAAGCAGATGGTTGATGTCACAATAACCTTATAATTTTCATGAAAAATAAAAGTGTTTGGATTAAAAATTCAATTTAATTCAACAGTGCTCCTCAATTAGCCTTGTGACCACAGGCAACCCAACAATTTTTTAAAAATAATTTTCATCTCTAGTAAACGTAATTGACAAAAAAATAAAAATTGGCTCAAAGAGATTAGATGAAATTTTGAAAATAATTTGGAAGAATCAAGAAAAGAGAGAAAAAAAACTTGTGACTCAAAAATAAACAATTAACTATTTACTTTGAAAAAAAAAAAAAAAAACAGTGCTGAAGAAGTTGGTAGTATTAAAAATAATGGGGTCGTTTCCAAAATTTTAAAAGTATTTTTTCTGGAAGAGCATGCTTAGAAACATACGATCTGACCATTTTTTAAATAATTTATTTAAGTTTAATATTTAAAAAAAAATTACTTAAATCGGTGCGCTTTCATTGTTTACACTTCTGTCGTATGCAGTCGTATGACATCATAAATGATGAAATGCCATTCAATGTTGCCATTCACAGAACAAAATATTTAATTCGCATCTTTAATTACTTACGTGCATTGGCAACGATATGGTTGATAACAAGCGCAGAGCGCAATTTTAATTCGATGCTTGATTATCATAACGTGGAAACGCAGCGAACACAGTAAAAAGATGCCGCCAAGTTCATCATTTATGACGTCATCAAGACCACGCCTTGTTTGAATAATCGGACATTTTAAAAAACTAAAAAAAAACTGTTGGGAAAATAAAAGTATTTTCTGAGTCCATGTTTTTTTTTTTTTCCTTTTGCTCATTCTATCCATTTCAATGACTAAAGGTAGTACTTTTGACTGAAGGAAACCACCCCTTCTGATCAAATCGGCTCTGCCGATATCAGTATTGACCTGGTAGACGTGGCCAGTACGAAGGAGATAGGGCTTAGAGACATACGCACAGAAATCAATAGTATAGATTTTTGTCTTTAAAATTAAAAATGCATAGAATGCATTCTCCTTAGGGAAGGTAAAGCATGATATCTGCAGAAATGAGTTTTTGAGGTTGTTAGAACAAACTCGTTTTGGATTCCACACTAACAACAAGAAAATGTTAGAGTTTGACGTTTCTTTCGTGCTTTATTTCCAGCGAAAACTAAATAAGCACTATTGTATAATAAAGTTTCCCACACCTACACATATACAGTGAAATCCCGTTACGACGTGAACAAACTTCAAGGGCCCGCAAATTTGGTTTGTTGTAACGGGAACTTCGTTGTTCTGGAATTCAAACAATATAATGGATAGTTAAAATCGGGATTGAATTTATTTTTTATTTGATCCGTTGAATTTATATCAGTTATTTTATCCGTCGAAACGGATATTTTGTTGTATTAGTATTCGTTGTAACTGTATATCTCTGTTCATATAATGTCCGTTTTTCACGAGAAGGCATTTCGCCACGCCTCCTCGAACGCAGAGTTCCATTTTACGCGGGGCTGATCGGTAAACATATCCACGCGCTTCTAAATGAGACAACCAGACAACTTTTACTTGGGCGTGCATTTTAATGTGCAAAAAAATATTAGCGTCCTTTACATTCCTTGCTTCACCTTTTAGTTGTCATTTTGGTTATTCTTACATTTTAAAAATTGCTGCTTTTACAACAAAATACTATGATCCGAATAAACCTTCTGCCGAAAACAGCGAAATAGAATCAACTGATACCACGTGACGAAGTAGGAGTAAAGTGCCTTCTTGTGAAAAACGGACAATATATATACAGTAGACCCTCGTTTTACGCGGTGGTTACGTTCCACGGTAATGCCGCATAAATCGAAACCGAGTAAATTGAGACCAAATACTAGTGTTAAAATAGGGGTTTGGTTCCGTAGATAACAAAATAATTCATTCTAGGGATGACTAGTTGTATAATAAGTATAATGTGTACTTATATTGACTTTAATGCACAACATGTATAAAGAAAACATAAATTAATTTCGTGTTCTGTTTATAAAGAGGAGCCGGCTTTGGCAGTCTTTTGGCAGATCACTTGCGTCATTTCCATGATAGATTCTTCCTTCACTAACAAATCAGAAAGATCATTTCTATTGACTAGGAATGGCTCAAAATTTTCACTGTGAATGTTTTTGGTTGCGTGTCACCGACGTTGGTATCCTCGTTGGTTTTGGTCTCCTTTGTCACTGCTAAAAGCTCTTCTTCCAGCAGGTTCTGAACTGTGTGAGTTTAATAACTTTACTTCTGGAAAGAGTTCTGAAACCCAGCGCATAAAATCTCTCCGGTAGCCCAAGCTCGATTATTAGCACGCCAAAACGCAGTTGATTACGCGTAATCTGCAACCTTTAGGAGTTTGGATTTTGAAAGAGGGGAAAATTTTATTGCATTGCCGCATCCGCGTAAAAACAAAACTCATCCGCATAAAATAAAGGTGTCAAATCTTAAACCGTGTATAATCGAAACCGCGTAAAATAAACCCGCGAAAAACGAGGGTCTACTGTGTGTGTATATATATATATATATATATATATATATATATATATATATATATATATATATATATATATATATTCAGGTTTATCCTGCAAGACCTCTATTTTCGCAACTGTTAGTCCTAGATTCACCTTCCAATTTCGAAAATTTTCAAAATCAGATGCAGAGTTAAGATATTGTAACGGATTCGGTGCGACTTCCACTTTCTTGAAATGAAGACACAGTTCTTGATAAAAACACAGGAAATTTATTTACACTATGTACAGGAGAAACCGTTAACAACTGCTAAATTATTCATCAGCAATTATCACACAACACCGTAAACTCATCGTTTACACACGTATTTACTTCCAAATACGAAAACAACACAGCGAAATGCCTCGCTATAAACAGAGCAAAATGCTATCAGTTCGAAATATCAATCGAAACTCTCCGTTTATCCATCGCTAACGGCTTAAATACACCGAAAAGAATTTTCTCAAATATTCCACACGCTTCTCGAAATGCGTTGACCGTTATCAACGAAAAGAAAGAAAATAGGGGTCGTATACTTTAGCCGAATGAAAAAAGGGGTTGTATATTCATTACGGGAAACTATTTACAGGTTACGTTACTACAATAATTACTATTTACAGAATTTGTAACATTGCCCCCTTCCTAAGGACTGCACGTCCCGGGCAGTACAATCCCCAGAAAGGGTGCCAAACTTCTATCACAAGTTTACAAATATACACATTAATTAATAACTAACAGATACAGAAAACACAATAATAACAAGAAATATTACTAAACATTAAAAGCAAAAAATTATCTACAACTTTTATGTTATCAACCATGGTTGTTTACGTAATACTCATGAACTATGGCCATAGTATGGGGCTAACCGATCATAATGTACGACCCTAGGTTTTGCATTAGGTGATTTTTGGATCCTCACTACGACGTCATTTAGTCGGTTAAGGACTTTGTAGGGTCCATCCCAATGCGACTGCAATTTGGGTGAAAGACCTTTCCGTCAGATGGGATTCCACAACCAAACCTTGTCGCCTTCGTTGAATTCATGTCCAGTAGACCTTGTGTCGTATCGGGTCTTTATCTTCTCCGCCGCGATGTTGATTCGCTCTCGTGCGAAGTTATGAACGTCTTCCAACCGGGCCTGGAGATCCTGGATGTACTCCTCAGGCGATGAAGGCGCATCCGGAGGACGACCGAAGACGAGATCACAAGGTAGCCGAAGCTCTCGTCCGAAGAGCATCTGAGATGGGGCATATCCGGTAGTCTCGTGGACAGCACTGCGGTAGGCCAGCAGGAACAAAGGCAGCTTCTTGTCCCAATCCTGTTGATTTCTGGAGACCATAAGTGAGAGATTATTCAGGATTGTGCGGTTAAATCTCTCCACCATGCCGTCCGATTGTGGGTGTAGTGGTGTTGTCCTAGTTTTCTCAATTCCGAGAATTTGACATAGGCCCTTAAAAACAGCAGAGATGAAATTCCTCCCTTGGTCGGAATGAATCTGCAAAGGTGTTCCATATCTCGAGATCCAATGTTGGACTAGAGTCTCTGCTACGGTAGTAGCCTCTTGATCTGGAATGGGATATGCTTCCGGCCATTTGGTGAAGTAGTCGATGGAAACAAGAATGTATTTGTTCCCATCAGCAGTTCTTGGTAGAGGACCCAGGATGTCGATCCCAATTCGTTCGAAAGGAGCTCCAACGTTGTACAGATGTAGCTTCCCTCTGCTTCTCTTCTTCGGTCCTTTACGAGCAGCACAGGCGTCACAAGAATGGCACCACTTCTCCACGTCATCCTTCGCCTTGCTCCAGAAGAAGCGCTCCCGAACTTTATTGAGAGTTTTCAAGACACCAAAATGTCCTCCAGTCGCACTACTATGTATTTCTTTCAGAACATCTGAAATCCTGGATCGAGGAAGTAGTAACTGCCACCTAGATGTCTTGCCGTCATCAGATTCCCATTTCCGGTGTAGCACGCCGTTCCGTAAATGGAGTGAGTTCCATAAAGCCCAGTATCTTTTTGTTGCAGGACTGAAGATGGAAACGTCCTGCCAGCTAGGGCGTCGACTGTCACTTTCCATGAACTCTAAAATTGGTTTTATGTCGGGGTCTTCAAGTTGATCTTTTCGAACTTGGTCATCACTCCATGGATCAGGTTCTGATGATGTTGGAGTCACTGTCACCTGATAGGCGGTAGGGCTAGTCGTTCCATACTGTTTCTCGATTCGGGAACAATAGTGGCAGTTCTCAGGACAGGGTCTCCTTGATAAAGCGTCAGCATTACCGTGAGATAACCCTTTTCGATGCTTGATCTCCATGTCATATTCCTGGAGCCGCTGTATCCATCTGGCTATCTGGCCTTCTGGATTCTTGAAGTTCAAAAGCCAAGTTAACGAGGCATGATCTGTCCGAAGCAGAAATTTTCGGCCGTAGAGGTAATGATGGAAGTGTTCTACAGCTTTCACTATGGCCAGTAACTCCTTTCTGGTGACGCAGTAATTTCGCTCCGACTTTGATAAGCATTTGCTCCAGTAAGCGATGACATGTTCATTTCCGTCAATTTCTTGGGATAAAACAGCTCCAATTCCCTCGTTGCTCGCATCAGTGTCCAGGATGAAGGATTTTTCAGGCTGAGGATAGGCGTTGATGTTAAAGCCTCCTTCAGTCGTAGAAATGCATCTTCCAGGGGTAGGAGTTCAAATTTAAAAATTCCAGGACATAATTTTAATAAAATTCCAGGACAATTCCAGGACATCATTCATGACTTTACAGATTACTTTCGGAGCAAGCGGAACCTACAATATATAACTATTATGGCACAGAAGAATAAATGGTTAATTCAATCTGTTTATTTACTTAATTATTTATCCAGGAAACACTGGCAGTACTGCTTAGTCCCAGCAATAAGTATATCTACTAATTTTCATCACTATAAAATGAAAACTATGATCTCCAGCTAGCAGATAAGGCCATAAGATGAATTTAGAAGGAAAATAAACCAGGGGTTCGCAAATTCTTCCGATTTCTGGTACCCCTATATGAGGAATTAGAGGGTACTATGAGGAATTAGAATTTCCTCCTAGCACCCTACTCTATGTGTTACATGCAGATTTAGTGATACCATGGACACTTCGTCTTCTCCTAGGGAATCCCAGGGTGCCGCAGCAAAGATTGGGAACCCTTGACATAAACAATGAAATAAAACTAGCAACTGCAGCTGCTAGACCCATGAAAATTCAGTATTTTTAACAGTTCTCAAAAAAAGAAGAAAAAAGTTATCAGCTAAAGTAATATCAACTTGCATGTAAATTTCAAAAAATACTCTTTTCATGAGATGTCAAACTATTTTCTAAATAATTATGATAGCAACACATTTTAGTTTAGATGTTTGTTGAAACATTGTTACATATATACATTATACACTCATGAACATATTATATATTAATACATTTTTAATGAGAAGCAATTCTCTTGATTTTTTAAATTCATTAACAACTTTACAAAGATCTTGATGAAATAAGGACCAACAAAATGAACAATCTAGCAACTTACCTCTTAAAAACATCACTGAGCTTTACTGTGAATTGAAAAAGTAGGATACACAAGCAGAATATTCCAAATGTTATGTATTTATATGTTCTCCAAAGATTAATAAATTTCCATAAATTATTCAAATGTTATAACCAGGCTTTTTGTAACCCAAAGATGAGGAATAAACATGAATCACAAAGGAAGGAAAATTTAAGCTTGCCTTTGCCGGAACAATATTAGTAAATGAAAATTTCAGGGAAATCCCCAATTGTACTAAAACAATATTTAAAAAAAAAAAAAAATTAAAAACAATTCAAATTGAAATTTCCAACAAAATAAATTTTTGAAATTGAATTAACATTTTAAAAAAAATTATGACCAAAATTTTAGAAAAAAAATTACGAACCTAGTGATATTTGCCAACTAAAAAACTATAATTGCAATGGGCTTTAAGGAGTCACATAACCTCAAAAATGACCTTTTGACCCAAAAAAATTTTAATGGATTTTAAAATTGCTTTGAACACACGGAAAAAATATCAATCTAGCTCAATTATTTAAAAGGTTATGCATGATTTTAGTTCATTCCCGCTATGTGTTTTAATGGAAAAGCAAAACTTTGAAGTGTTTTTTCTGAATGGTCCTTTTTTGTGCTTCCATGTTAGCAAAATCACTAAGGATTTTTTTCTATTAAGAAAGTAATTTTTAAATAATATTTTTTTGCACTCAGGATAATATGTTTAACAAAACTGTGCATTGAATAAGCATTTTATAAATTACTAAAATTTTTAGAGCATGTTGAACCTTTATAAAACATAAGATAAGAAATTAAGATTGTTTACATAATAGATCACAGAAAATGTTCAAACCAATATATAAGCAAATGAATGCAGAGATATTTCGACATAATTATTGTGATCATTAAGCAAAAAACATTTTTGAAATAAATGCTAAAACCAAAAAGCCTTAGGGTTTATAAAAAATTAAAATTTTCAAGTTTTCGTATTTTCGGAAAAAGTGGGCAGCTTTTTTAATCTTAGAAAATAAATTATTGATTGTTAAATAAGTGTACATGCAACAGTTTAAAAAAAATACATGTTTTACTTAAAACTAAAAAAATTTCTACCAGTATTTTTACAGCGGCGAAGGTGTGAACGTGAACCCTCCAATCCTCGAGAGGCGCACAATCGTTTCGCACACAGCGCATGCGCTGAACCTAGATGGCCCACGTGATCAGCTGAGGAGACGGTTGACGGCAAATGAATACAGCCCGGCGATGGGATTGCAGTTTTCACGCTTTTTTTTTCAACGGGGAAAACTTTATTTTTTATTCATTCAACAAAAAGAAAGGCTTGAAATTCCAGGAATTCCAGGACATTTTTAAACATTCAAGGACATTCCAGGACATGAAAAAAAAAATCAGGAATTCCAGGAATTCCAGGACAACTCCGAGCCCTGATCTTCGCATTCTTTGGACCATTCAAACTTTTGCTTGCTCTCCGTCAGCTTATGCAAAGGTCGTGCAATGTTGGAAAAACCCTTCACGAACTTCCTGTAGTACGTGCAGAGCCCCAGGAAACTTCGCAACTGATGGATGTTTTCGGGACGACTCCAACTCCTGACCGCAGATACCTTCTCTGGATCGGTTTGTACACCCTCAGAAGAGATGATGTGACCAAGGTAGTTCACTTCCCGGCGGAACAAATTACATTTGGACGGGCTTAACTTCAGATTGGCTTCCTTAAGCTTTTGCAGCACCTTCCTAAGGTTTGCCAGATGTTCTTCGAAGCTGCGTCCCACGATGATGATATCGTCTAAGTAGACCAGACAGGATTCGTAAGAGAGTCCTCTTAACACTGTCTCCATAAGACGCTCGAACGTAGCTGGTGCATTGCAGAGGCCGAAGGGCATCACTTTAAACTGCCATAAGCCTTGTCCAGTTGTAAACGCTGTCTTCTCTCGGTCCTCAGGGTGTATCTCAACCTGCCAGTAGCCGCTCTTCAAGTCCAGGGTCGAAAACCACTTGTGTCCGGAAAGAGTGTCCAAGGTGTCGTCTATCCGTGGAAGAGGGTAACTGTCTTTCTTGGTGATTTCATTCAGCCGTCGGTAATCGACACAAAATCTGGTGGAGCCATCTTTCTTTCGGACTAAGACGATGGGAGAGGCCCAAGGACTGGACGAGGGTTCGATGACATCATTCTCCTGCATCTCTTTCAGGAGGGTCTCGACCTCTTCCTTCTTGGCAAACGGTAGTCGTCTTGGATGCTGTTTAATAGGGGGTGTTCTCCAGTGTAGATCCTATGCTGCGTTAAATTCGTACGGCCAACATCCTCCGATGTAGATGAAAACAGATGCTTGAAGTCATCCACCAATTGTTCCGCAGCAGTTCTTTGATCTTTCGATAAGGGTGCACTCCCAATTAACTTCGATGTCAAGGACTCAGAAGACACAGTCTCAGGGGAATTGATTCTTCTAATGATGCAGTTTACTGGAGTACAAGTTGCCGACACTTCACCTTTTCGGATATTCCTTGGCCTTTCACTCACGTTGGCGACTCTCACAGGAATTACATCCTTAGAAAGGTCCACAAGCGTAGATGCTACCAGTACTCCTTTTAGGCTATTGCTTAGGTTAGGGTATTCAATGAGTCCAAATCGAAAACTATTGCTTTCTTCAAGGGAGCCAGGTATTAATGATTCTGACCTTGAGGGAATCGATAAATCTGTTCGGGCTATTATTTGATGAGCGGATTTTACATCACTTTCTGCGGGGAAAACAGCTATGTCTTCTCTCATCGAGTGCAGCTCATTAGTCTTGAAGTCGAGAGTGAAGTCATATTTCTTTAAAAAGTCCAATCCGAGAATGAAGGGGTCCGTGATATTAGCGACGAATGCCGTATGATGGTAGGTGGCATTCCCAAACACTATTTCCAAGTCCACTTTACCGTCAATCTCAATTTTGTCACCTGTCACAGTCTGGAGACTTACGCGTGGCGAGGTCCACAGCAGTTTCAATCCAAATTCACGAGCCACATCTGTCCTAATGATTGTCACATTGGCTCCAGTGTCGACAATCAGTCTGCAGGGGTTCCCATTTACATGTGCGTAAATGAAAAGTCCATCACTGCCAAAACTAGAAGAGGAAATCTGCAGAGCTCTAGTGGTGGTGATTTCCTTCCCTCGCGTAGCTTGGCGAGCCGGACAACTCCTTCGCAGGTGTCCTTCACTACCGCATTTCCAGCACTTCTGCTCTTGTTTCTTTTGGGCTGTTATGCTGCTCAGATGTCTTGTCAAGTCACCGAGTTGTCTCTCAAGTTCAGCGAGGTGGGACGACCTGGAATCAGACTCATCAGCTTCCTGAGTCCGGATTAGATGGCGATCCACATGGGTTGCTTCTTGGGCGGCCTCGTATCTCATCGCATACACAACGGCAGAATTCAGGTCTTTGACATCCGCCATCCGTAGAGCTTTCTGGATTTCCGGATCTCGAACCCCGTCGATGTAGTAGTTGAGTGCCAGGTTGTCTCGAACATCCGCAGGGCAGTCGTAAAAAGCAAGATGAGACAGTCTCTCGATGTCCGCCGCAAGCTCTTGCAGGGTTTCCCCAGTTTTCTGGAAACGGGACTTCAACTGGAGTCGGCTGAAATCTTTCTGGCACTTCTCACCGAAGCGAAGCTCCAACGCAGATGTGAGGGCGGCGAAATCCAGGCGCTGGCTGTCCGGAAGGGTCTGGAGAATGTCCGCTGCGTCACCTCTCAGGGATGCTGCAAGATGACAGGCCTTGGTAGCAGAGTCCCATCCGTTCGCTTCCGCCACTATCATGAATTGAGTTTTGTAAACCTGCCACGAAGTTTTCCCATCAAATGTGGCAAGTTTAATGGACGGTCGAGCAACCGATGTGGGAGCGCCAAACTGTACAGAGCTGCTTCCCGCGATCGCCAATCTCCTTTCCAGGTCTTTAAAGATGTCTTCTTTAAGTTGATGAAATTTTCTATCTTCTTCTTCCAGTTTATTTTCTACAGCATTGCATCGGCCTTCCACGGAACTTAATTTTTCTTCAAATTTCTCTTCGATAGCATCAACTCGATGCTCTATCTCATTAAATTTATTTTCTATCACAGTCTTTACCGAAGTAAGATCGTTTTTAATTTCCTCTTGGTTAGAAACTAGGTCATTTTTCAGCACCGTTAAATCACTTTTCAATTGGTTTTGATTAGCCGCCATATCATTTTTTTAATTGTTCTTGATTAGCTGCCATATCATGTTTTAATTGTTCTTGATTAGCTGCCATATCATTTTTTAATTGTTCTTGATTAGCTGCCATATCATTTTTTAATTGTTCTTGATTAGCTGTAAAACTTGCAGTCAAGTCACTTTTTAATTGTTCTTGATTGGCTGTAAAACTTGCAGTCAAGTCACTTTTTAATTGTTCTTGATTAGCCGCCATATCACTCTTCACAGAGGTGATTGCGTCAAGAAGTTGTTTTAATTGCTCATCCATTGCGCGAGTAATCACCATAAAAATAAAGTCCTAATTCAAAAAAAGTCTTTATGAAAAAATGTCCAAAGTCACACTTACTCCAAGAAAGTCCAGAAGAAGCCCCACGTTGGGCGCCAATTGTAACGGATTCGGTGCGACTTCCACTTTCTTGAAATGAAGACACAGTTCTTGATAAAAACACAGGAAATTTATTTACACTATGTACAGGAGAAACCGTTAACAACTGCTAAATTATTCATCAGCAATTATCACACAACACCGTAAACTCATCGTTTACACACGTATTTACTTCCAAATACGAAAACAACACAGCGAAATGCCTCGCTATAAACAGAGCAAAATGCTATCAGTTCGAAATATCAATCGAAACTCTCCGTTTATCCATCGCTAACGGCTTAAATACACCGAAAAGAATTTTCTCAAATATTCCACACGCTTCTCGAAATGCGTTGACCGTTATCAACGAAAAGAAAGAAAATAGGGGTCGTATACTTTAGCCGAATGAAAAAAGGGGTTGTATATTCATTACGGGAAACTATTTACAGGTTACGTTACTACAATAATTACTATTTACAGAATTTGTAACAATATTGAATGTTTGAAGCAATAATAAAAATGAGTCAAGAAACGCAAAATTTAACTTTTTATGATGACCCAAGGTGCCCTAACATATTTAAGGAAATAATCTACATTGAAAAATGATTCCAACACAAAAAGCTTAACATTAGTACGACCAATAATTCAGGGGTGCCCATCCCCCCAAAGCTCAATGGCGCAAATTCCCCCCCAAAAATTTTTCTCGCTTTCGAATTGGGTTAAACATAACAGTTTTTAGAGTGTTTAATTTCCAGTCAAATTCACGGGTGGGGGGGGGGGGGAGCGCTAACAAATACCATTTGAACTGAAATGTTGTTGGATTGTTGACCCGCCTTGCCTTCCCTAATTTTGAAACGTGGACCTTAAGTAAACAAATTTTGGGTACCCATGAATTTTGCTACATCTTTTTTTTTTTTTTTTTCAAACGTATGAATGATTACAGGGACGACTTTCTGGCTTTGGATGGAGTCATTACTAGATGTATACAACATGAACCGTGAAAGGGAAATTTATTGTCAATTAAATAGGGGGTCCGGGGAGTTTCCCCCCAGATAAGTTTTGAAATTGTAATTTTAAAACCAGTTTTATACGATCTCTGGTGATGTTACAAAAATAAAAGGTTAGGTGGGCCCTTCCCGGTAATTTTTCAATATTGAAACTTTAAAAGCGCAATTATAAATAGTCTACCGTTGTGTTAAGGAGGGCTTTCCTTTGTTTTCAAAATTGTAGTTCTAAAAACGCAGTTTTAGACTATCTGTGGTAATGTTACGGAAAGAAGAGATCTTAGGGCTCGCCCGTGGAAATTTTTCAAAATTAAAGTCTTGAAAACGCTATATATGGTTGGGAGACAAGCAGTTTTCTGAAATTGAAGTTCTAAAATCGCAATTGTAGCCACCTTTGTGACGTTAAGAAAAAGAGTTTTCAAATGCTCTCCCGGAATTTTCTCGATATTGAAGCCCTAAAAACCAAATTTAGGATGACTTTTTAATAATGTTGACGAGAGTGAGGAGGAGGGAAAGGGTCGTTCCACTTAAATTTCCGAACTTGTAGCTTTAGAAACACTTTTGATATTTCTTGATAATGTTAGTGGAAGGTGAATTTCGGTGCCATTCCCCGGTAATGTTTTGAAATTGATACTCCAAAAACGCAATTCTAGGCTTGTCTTTGATCGTGTTAAGGAAAGAGGGGGGAATCAGGGGCTCTCTCCTATAAATTTTTCAAAATTGCATGACGAGAAACGCAGTTTTAGATGACTCTTGATAATAAAGAGGATGTCATTCTGGCGTTCAAATCTTCTGATCCAACTTTGAAATGGACACCAACTCCATGTCGTTCTGTGATGCTCCTTTCATTGAAAAAGAGACACGGTCATTAAATTTTGGAAAGAGCACCAGGGCTGTCGCTATTTCAAAAAAACTGGGGGGGGGGGGGGGGGTACGCTTTTTGCGGCCCCTTAATTTTTTCAAACGCATGTTCGAATGTGCCGAGAGAGAAGATTTGGCTTCTGGTTTAGCAGGGATAGTCATATTACTAGACCTTAGTACTAGCAATATAAATAATCGTTAGGATAATATTCAATCAGAATTAGGGGGTGTCGGAGGGCTACCTTCTTGCATTATTTTGCAATTTGAAGACATAAAAACGCAGTTTTAAACTATATTTTAAGTTTGGGAGGAAGGGAGAAGAGTTCCAGAGGATAGTATCTCCCGCGCGATAATTTTTCCAAATTTAAGTTCCCAACACAATTGTACGTTATATTTAATTACTAGTGGTACCCGCACGGCTTTGCCCGTAGTTGAAAATTAAAAGGTCATTCGGTTCGCCTGTATAGTTACAAATAATGGATGACGAATTTCTCGCCAATTGGCTATGTTCATTCGCTCTGCCATTCCACGTCATGCTAATTTCGTAATTTACTTGTCCATCTTATAATAATTTTGCTCCAGAAAATGTTCTTAAAAGTGAAATAGAAAAAGAACAAAATCGAATTTTCGAAAAATCGCGCTTCGAGGTGCACATTCCCATGCTACAAACTAACTTTGTGCCAAATTTCATGAAAATCGGCTTAACAGTCTAGGCGCCATGCGCGTCACAGACATCCTACAGACATCCAGACAGAGAGACTTGGAGCTTTATTATTAGTAAAGATGTTCAGAAGAGGGGTCCAGGGGCTCTCACTCGGGAATTTTCAAGACTGTTATTTGAAAAACAGTTTTAGACGATCTATGATGATGTTAAGGGAGTTAGAGACTCGAGGTCATCATTCTATAATTTTTCAAAATGCAAACTTGAAGCACGCATTCCCAATTGTGAATTATTTCTGATTGTGATACGTAAAGGGGGATCCGGGGGCTTTCCCCCGAGAAAAATTTGAAAATTATAGATCGAAAAATGCATTTTAATACAATCTATGGTGATATTAAGAGGATGAGAGATGCGCCCTCCCCCGTCGAAATTTTTTTAAATTTTGAAGTCGTAAAAAACGCGATTGTAGACATTTTTGTTAAAATTTAGTGCACCGCCAGTTTCTTGAAATCAAAGCTCCGGAAACGTAATTTAAGCCAACCTTCAATGAAAGGGGGAGGGAGTTTTGAAGGGGCTTGTGACCAGAAATGTTTCGTAATTGATGCACTAAAAGCGAGATTTAAGACATTTTTCGATGATGTTGGCGAGAAAGAGAGAGAGAGAGACGCATTCTCTCGAAAAAAATTTCGATCCGTAGAAACCGCTGTTTTAGATTTTTGTTAACGTTAATGGGTGGAGAGATTCGGAGTCCTCCCCTGGAAAATTTTCAAAATTGAAATTCAATTAAAGTAATCGTAGACGATTTATTGATACTGTTAGAGGGGTAAAAGGTTTTGGAGATCTCTCCCCAGAAAATTTTTCTAAATTGAAACCTTAACAATGATATTTTTTGAGGATCTCCGGTAATATTTGGAGGACGACAGTTTCGGAACAACTCAGGGAGTTTTTTTTTAAATTAAAGTCCAAAAGACGAAATTTATTCGACCTTGAATGAGGATGAATGATTAATTGAGAGGGCATTTCTCGGAGGTTAGGTTGGGAGCACTCTCATGGTTTTTCGAAATTGCAGTCCTAAATACTCAGGTGTAAGCCAGCTTTAATGACGTTAGGCTACAGAATGGGGTTTGAGAACAATTTTTCCGGGATTTTTTTCAAAATTTAAATTTTAAAAACTCACTTCCAGGCCAGCTTTGGGGACGTAAAAAGAAGGGTTTGGAGTTTCCTACTCTTCCTTTCAGTTTGGCTACGTCCCTCCTATCTTCATTGTCAATTTTAATTACTAATAAACATATTGTGGTAATATTTTCTTCCAATTTTTCTTTGCCAAACACGATTATTTGCTTGGATTTTCCATAATAAAACTTTCAATCCCTCCCCCCCCTAATATTTTTTGTTTTCTTGCAATACAAGCGTTTGCGGCCTTGGAAAAAGGACTTTTAATATTTTGAACGGATGTGGTAATTTTCTGCGATACTTTAGGTCTCTATTCCACTTCATTTTATATTAAATATGCCACCTGCATCTCTTGATTAAGCTGTGATTTAATTATGATTTTTACATTCAAAAAATTTAGAACTTTTGGTGTGAGTATTCATTACAATACATTGAATCTCTCTTTGCATTTAACTGTTTTATTATTTTTTTTTTCCTCTCTATTTCGCATTTATTTCGGCGACCCAAACATTTTTCTCCACTTAGCAATGATTTTCAGTACAATATTTTTCATCAAAAAAAAAACATATAGGAATGTTTCGGCGAACCCTATCCTATGGGCTTTTCTAATGAAGCTGTCCTATTTATTTATGTTTTCTTTTTCTCTTTTTTTTAACTGAAGAACCATAAAGCATAATTTTGTATAACCAGGGCCGACGAGAGACAAGGCGTGCACCATGTTAGTTTTGTCGCCTTTCCTCCCTCCCATTATGCTAATTTTACTCTATGCACAATACTTTGAGCCGAGCCCATAGTTTCCGACTAGACAGACATACCCACTTTGCGGCCTAGTGAAGAGTGTATGGTACTGAATACTTTATTTTATTTTTGGTTAATAAAAATGTTTGAAGCGTACATTTCCGCGACTCTTAATAAAAGAGAATCATGGATGTTCCCAAATTGTATTTTAAGATTACATTTTCCATTCCAATTTTACAGAAAAAATAACTTTTGTTACTATTATTTTAATTGTTCATTTATAATTACCATTTTAATTTTTTAAAACAGCAAAGAGTTTCCCTTTCTCTTTTTTCGTTATCATCGCTAAAATGAAATTGGCGGCCCCACTTCTGAAAAACTGGGGGGGTGTAGCACCCCCCCCCTTCCCGTCTTGGCGACGGCCCTGAAGAGAACGTTAAAAAAGTATTATTGATGTATCTATTTCTTGTTCAGTAAGTTTAAATATTTTTTCTTTCCAAAATTCAAGAATTTCATGTTCTAAAGAAAAAAATGTTCTGGAAAAAAAAAAATCCCCCCCAAAAAATTTTGATGGCGCAACTTGCGCCATAATTCCCCCTTGTGGGCACCCCTGCCAATAATCACCGAGATATGAAACGCAGCATTTTGTAAGTTACACGATTTTACACTCGCCGTCACTAATGCTTTCTGGGGGAAAATATAGCAGTTAACAAGGGTTTAAAATTATATGTGTGCATAGAGTGGATTTCTAATTCTTCGAGTTTTGTAGTGTGTTTTTGAGTATCATGGCACAACATTTGCATTTATTTTTGAATCAGTGAAAAATAGAATTTTTTTTTTCTTCGACAGCCTGTCATTCCTCTGAAATGGCGATAAGTTTCCTCTCATCTTCAGTATAGTTCCTTAAAACTTTAAGCTGGAACATCTCCTTGATTTTTTAATCGCACAAAAGTCTACTTTTTGTGTTTGTAATATTTTTAATGGCGGTTATTTCCTTAAATACAAATTAGGGGACCTAGGGCCCGGATAAAATGTTAAATTTTGCATTTTTTTACTCAGTTGTATTTTAGCTTCAAACTTTCAATAATTAAACTCTGCATCTGATTTTGAAAATTTTTGCAATTGGAAGTATGTATCTAGGACTAACGGTTGCGCGAAAATAGAGAGGTCTTGCCGGTTAAAGCGGATCACCCTGTGTGTGTGTGTATATATATATATATATATATATATATATATATATATATATATATATATATATATATATATATATATATATATATATATATATATATATGATAGCAATATAAGGATTGAACAAGAAAGAAAAAAAAAACTTTTTTTAAGAACGAAAAAATGAAAAGATCCCAAAATGCCCTGGGGCCTTATCAGGGGGTACTCCCCAAGGGTAGGGAAAAACAAAAACATGACGTGTTTCGTGAGTGCTGCTGGCGAAAATTGCCAAAAAAAGCAGCACTAGTCCTCGACATCTCACATAACAAGCCAAAGGGGCACTGAAAGTCCAGAATATCAGCATGACAAGAAATAAGAACATTGAACCTTTTACAAACCAAAAATACAAGTTTTATGTAAAGAAAATAGAACAATATTTAAACTTACAAGAGATCAAAATTCATTCCTGAACTCAAAATCAAAAGAAAGAACGTATAACAATCAGTGGAATTTTTTCCTTTTCTTCTTTTTTCTTTCTTTCTCATCTCTCTTCTTTTTCTCTTTTTTTTTTTTTTTGAGACTAACGTTTCGGGGGGGGGGGGGGGTTGTCCCCCCCCTTAGCTACGCCCCTGATAACAAGCAAATTCAAGGAAAAGAAAATTGACCGACCGCTAATATACTACCACTTTTATATTATATATATATATATATATCAGAAGTGTCTATCTAGGAGGGAACATGGCACAGACTGCGCCATTGAAAATTTTTAGAGGGAGATGTTTTGAGGGTTATCTCTTTTTTAGGGGGTTCTTGCTTTCGGAGGGTCCTTGTGATTTTTAGGGGTCACCCCTGTATATATATGAAATGAGAATCTAAGTTTCCACAACCAAATTTGCTTTCCTCTACCATCACGTCGCGCTTTCACCAGAAAAAAAAAAAAATAGGTACAAAATATTGATGTATCAGAACAGTGCAAAACATTACAATTCAAACAACAAATGGTCATTTTGTGGGGGGGGGGGAAACAGATCCCGACCTTGCACTACATGGAAACGTTTACATTGCATCCATCACTCATGCCCTAAATCCTACTTTTCGAACTTAACAATTTTTTATGATCGTGTCCATAGTTTTCTACTGTCTGGCGAACTTCCAAGCACTGTGTTTTGACCTTGCAGTTTCGAATACGCCACTCCACGCTCCATTCATCAATTATGCTTTAGCTTCAGCACATACCACCCCAACCCATACGTGAAATCTTCCCACTCTTTTTCTCTCTCTATCCCTGCTTTCTGCAGTGGAATTCCGCCAGCAAATAAAATCCACCATTCAAACAGCACTACGATGAAATCATCTTCTTTGAGCCGAAATAAACGATGCTTTTGTGTTTAAAAATAATAAGCCTCTTCAAAAAATAATACAGCGCAGAAGTCAATCAAGTTTGGAAACAGGAATTACAAACAGAACTACTGAAAATGTTCGTGGAAAAACAGCATTCATCATTATTATTTTAATGAGTAAATCAGACTCGTCATTCCAAAACTTTTCATGGATTTAGCGTGGTACTCAATATACCGGGTAAGTCAAGATGAATGCAGTAATTACAAAAGGCTATGAATATTTAACGGAAAATCCTATGGTGACGGGGAAAGACACATAGAACATCTATGGTGTATTTATACAAAATTTTGAAGTTCAGTCTTTATTCTGAGTTAATCTTATCGATAAATTATTTTCTATAAAGTAGTAATAGCCGTTTGTAACCGCGTAAATTGAAACCTAATACTAGTGTTAAAATAGGGGTTTGGTTCCGAAGATAACTTCTAGTGATGACTAATTGTATAATAAGTTTAATTTGTACTTATTTAGACTTTTATGCACAACATGCATAAAGAAAACATAAATTAAGTTCGTGTTCTGTTTATAAAGAGTAGCTGGCTATGATATTCTTTTGGCAGTCATTAAGAATTTTTCTCTGTAATTCTTTGTAGAGCATTAACGCATCCACGATCACTTGCGCCATTTCCATGATCGAATTTTCCTTCACTAACAAATCAGAAAGATCATTTCTATTGTCTAGGAATGGCTCAAAATTTTCATTGTGTACGTTTTCGGTTGTGTGCCACCGAAGTCAGTATCCTCGTTGGTTTTGGCTGCATTTGTCACTCCTAAAAGCTCTTCTTCCGGTGAGTTCTGAACTGTGTGAGTTGAATAAATTTACTTCTGGAAAGAGCTTTGGAACCAATTGCATAAAATGTCTCCAGTGGCCCAAGCTCGATTATTAACACGCCAAAATGCAGTTTATTACGTGTAATCTGCAATCTTTAGGAGTTTGGATTTTTAAAGAGGGAAAAAAGTTATCTGTTTGCATTGCCGCATCCGCGTAAAACCGAAACTCATCCGAGTAAAATAAAATAAAGGTGTCAAATCTTAAACCGCGTAAAATAAACCCTCGTAAAACGAGGGTCTACTGTATTAGCATTTTTTTATTTTCCACAGAGACAGTTTTTTTCTTGTAATTTAATAATGATTACTTTCACACATCTTATAAAAATCAAACGTTTTAAAATCATGGTAATAGATCAGCGGAAAACAGTAAGTGAAGACGAAAAGCGGGTGTCGGTTTCAGAAAGTGTCGTTGAGTTTGACTAGAAGTAGGCTTTCCAGATTTTTGAACAGTTCAACCAGGACACCGGAATGCCCCCCCCCCTCCTCCAGCGTCGCTAGTAATCAAAACTGTACACGCTCCTGGTAGATTTTTGGAGCGGTTTATAGGGCAGTTTATTCTCAGTGCTATTAATAAATGATTACTAATTATGAACCTAAAACAGGGTGGGGGGGGGGGGGTTAAAAATGACAAAGAGATTAAATTGGAGCATTTCACTTCCGAGATGTAAATATTTACAATTTATTTTAATTAGGAAAAACGCTTTGAATGAGAAATATATACATAAACAGTTGAACAATATTTAGATATAGGGGAGAAGGGGGCACATGTGAACATTTATTTTATATTTCTCAGAAAATATTTTCAATTTCTCACAGAAAAAAAAAAGAGTCCTCATGATTGAATAGTCTTTTCTTTGTGCCATAGATTTTTCAAAAGAATATTTCTATACATGATGGATTTTTTAAGAAATGTCTTCAATTGTTCACAAATGCTCCTATAGGGGGGACAGATGTGAACAAGCTTGGAGCAGAAGTGAACACAATTGAAAAATGCAGGACGAGCATCATATTCAACGAAAAACTCTTTATAATGAAGCATATACGTATACACTAATTACTTTCAAGGGCTTGTAACTTATACTGTCAGTTTCAATTGCACAGTAGCTGTTGTTAAGAAAATATTTTTTTCTCAATTACAGAACTCTGCTCATTGTCAAATTTTAAAACAATTTTAAAAATTTTGAAAAAGAAAAAAGAATTTTTATGTTGCAATATTATCTTCAAATTTACCGAATCGTCAGCAAATGACCACAGAAAACGAGAACGACTAAAACTAACCACATTCTCCCTCCCACAAACTTAACCATATCTCCCTTCGGGATTGTTGTCTGGCTGTGCTACCGAGTTAATTTGAATCGCACTTTGTTAAGATGTTAGGGATTGGTACCAGCGCTCACGCCTGTTTTTTTTTGGTAATTTAATGTAAAAATAGCGTTACAGTAATAGTGCACTACTTTAAAAAAAAATAATGTGTCAAAATTTCACCTTCCCTTTTTTCATCAAAAACCCAAGAAAATAATTAATTGTAGTCGGATACGACTTAAAATCCAGTAAGAATGACGAGTATTTCCCTCAAAATATTTTTTATAGCCATATTCCTTCCCAAGTTTTCAATAATCGTAGCAATCTGCTCAAGTTCGATACAGTCCTGTCATTTCAAAATTTTCCAGGGGAGGGGGGGGGAGCCATAGAGTACATACTTAGGGAGAAAACAGTAGACCCATGCACCTAAACAATATGTTTCAAAATCGGCAGGAGGGAGGGGAGGGGCAGCCGCCCGAACAACATAATGGGGCAAACATAATCTGGCAGCATTGTGAACACTGCGCAAATCCAAATCACATTTTAAGTTAGTAGAACTTTGAAGGCAAGGCAATACTTTGTTAATGAGTGGTGTCCAAACTTTTTTTACCAGAGGACCGCACCTCACATTAAAATGATTCTAACGGGACAGAACACATAAAAAATTTCAAAATACTATTTTTTTTTCCTCTAAATAAAGGGCAAAAACATGGAAAAAGAAACAAACCAAGACTTGTGGATATCATAATTGATGCTTATTTCATTGATTGCATTTGTGTTCCAGGAAGCAGTTTCTGAATATTTGGCTTCAAATTGTGACTAATCATTGTTTCCAGTTTGTAACATTGAAAAAAAGCAACAGATCAGCTATGTGGGCCACGTGCGGCCCACGGGCCGTAGGTTAGGCACCATTGTTCTAAGTAGTTCTAAACTTTCTCGGATCTGTAACGTCATCGATTTCAATTTCATCAAAACAATTAACTGAGGTCTATCGTGCAGATTTTCATAGTAACTTGGGGGCTCAGCCCTCTGCTCGCCAACCCCCGTTTGCCACCTGGTTGTTCAGCCTATCTTTTCAGATCTTATAGTCGAACAAAATACCATACAAAAAGAACATTAATGAATAGTATCTCCGATTTCATGAGTTATGCTACATCACAATGCATGAAGTAATCATTAAAAAAAAAAGCCTATGCAGTAAGAAATAGGAGCGAAAAAATTAAGAATAAATAATATTTGTGTTTTAAAATTATCTATAACATAATATTACTATCTAAAACGTATCCAAAATTTTCGTTCAGGTGGTGATGTCAATAAAGTCACGCCCATTCAATGGAATAGCCAATTTTCTACGAAAAATTATTCTAACAAGCGGGATATTCAATTAAACGGGATTTAATGAAGAGACACCAACGGTTTGATACATCGATAATGTTTTGAGATTAGGCAGGATATTCTTTTAACCGATACTTTAATGAGCGGGCTTGACTGTACATAACTTAACTACACTCAGAAGTCAGAATGGCGGGCGTAGCCAGTACCTGAGCAAAACATAAGTCGATTGCCTCGTTTGTCGTCGTTTCTGGAAAAAAAAAAAGAAAGAAAGAAAAGCGCTCTATTGCTGCGGAATTCTGCTTTATGAGCTTTCCAGTGGAAACGTTACGTATATTCATCAACTTTACTCGCTATTTTCTCTTTCAGTTATACTAGAAGTGACACTGAAAAACGACGAAATAAGTAGAAAAGCTTACCCTTTGCAAGTATCACCATGTTCGATAACAATGACTACGACGTAAAAGAAAAATGGCAGTTCTCCCAAATTGAATAAAAACACTGAATTCATCTGTCAATAGCTACGAAAGAGCGCACATCGACTTTCGCTCTGAAATTTACAGCTACATATCTACAAGGAGCACTTTGATAAGATTTCTGCTAGCTCAAGAGGAAAAAAAAACGAAAAGATAGAGAGTGTCATAAATGTTTACAATTGTTAAGTAGAAAAAGAGCAACTAGATTTGCTTCCATAGATAGCAACGGTAACAAGTTCTTGGAATAAATCACGCTAATTTGTTTTATCTCCATGCAATCAGTTTGAAATAAAGGGCTAATTTTACTTTCGTACAAAAAATTATCACACATATGTATGCACACAAAGAAATCATCACTTTTTCGCATTTCTCTCGAGTTCGAACTCAGTTTTCCCGCAATAATAACTATTAAATGAGTAATTAGGTATTTAAGGATAAAGGATACGGAATACTAAAAACAGTTTAAAAAATAGTGTAATCCATAAAAAAGCAACGTAATAGTACAGTCGGATCCCGCTACAACGCGATCCGACTTACGCGAAATGGCTATAACGCGAGTTTTTCATGAGTAATGAATTTTTTAGTGCGGACACAAATTACTCGCCTGTAACATGAAATTTTTCGGAAAAGAGCGGCTGAGCGTTAGAATGGGCTTCGTTGACACTAAATATTGGTTTTGTGAATGGACTTTCATCCCTTTTGCAACACTGAAAGCGGAAGTTCACCCACTGTATTAGTCTAAATAACGATTTACTTTAGTTAATACAAATAAACGCTCCGATTCTTAACTTCTTTTTTTCCTTTTACATATGAACGTTGATAAAACACATTCTGATCGCGCTGCATAAACCTTTTTCATTTTTTAAATTATAAACATATTTACTATATCAACACTGTTAAGTGCTATAATAATGCTGTAGTGTACATACTATAGGTACCATACTGCTTTATTTTTAGTTTCTTTCCCCCATTAATCAGTGATTTTGTGCTAAATTACAGAATTTTATGTTAAATAATAACGCTTTTTCTAAAATACAAAAAAAAGTCGGTTCTTTGTAAAAGATACTGCAATATATAGTTAATAAATGGTTTGAAACAATATGAGGGGTGTTTACAAACGTTTGAAACAATTGCGTATGCTTATAAAAAATTACTAAACATACCTTGTTCCACAACGCGAAATTCCGACTTACGCGAGGTGTCTTGGAACGCATCCCTCGCGTAAGTTGGGACTCGACTGTACACATACGTATACTACAAGAAGTTGCAGATACGTACCGTTTTTCGGGGTTTCAAAGCAACTCAATGCAAAAAATTGTGAGCTTTTTATTGGTTCATGGTTCCCAAAGTGGCCCACATGGACCTCCAGGGGTCAATGGCGGATTCCGAAGGGACCATATAAGCAGTGTTGCCAGATTGGGGGAAATTTCCCCATTGGGGAAATCTGGTGCTCTCTGGGGAAATTTTGGGGAAATGAGTTTTGAGGGGAATTCTTTGGGGAAAATTTTTTTCTTGGGGAAAACCTGGGAGAAAAAAAATCTCGGGGAAAAAATAATTTTTTTCGCATTTCGATTCGCGTCAAGAAGTAGTAGTTACATTGTTTGTATCAAACAGCGTTGGTTTAGTTTTGCTCAACTTTATGGAATTCGCATTATGTGAAATATTATGCTACGGAATTCGCATTAATGTTTTGCGTGAGTAACTAGTTGATACGTGAAACAGGTAAAAATAAGTGTGATGAAGAATGTTCTTGGATAAATATGTACAAAAATCATAGTTTAAATGTACATACAGAAGCAGAATAGTAAATGCAAGTAGAAAAAAACACATTTAGTTATTTCTTATCTCTCGGTCAAGCGCTTGTATTTATGACTAGTGGCACCCACACGGCTTTGCCATTAGTAGAAAATTAAAAGGTCTTTTGGTTCCCCTGTATATTTACAAATAATGCATGATGAATTTCTCGCCAATTGGCTTGCTCACGTTACAGTCCACGTTATGATAGCTTGGTTATTTACTCGTCCATCTTATGATAATTTTGCTCGGGAAAATGTTCGTAAAATTGGAATAGAAAAAGAACAAAATCAAATTTTTGAAAAATCGCTTAAAGGTGCACACCCCCATCATGCTACAAACATTCTTTGCCAAATTTCATGAGAATCGAACAAACGGTCTAGGCGCTATGCGCGTCGCAGAGATCCTGACAGACAGAGAGATATCCAGACAGAGAGACTTATAGCTTTATTATTAGTAAAGATAAAGAAAGATAAAGACCAAAAAAAAAAAAAAAAAAGCGAAAATGAGAAGAAAAAAAAAAGTTGGGGAATTTTATAAGAAAATTTGGCTACTTGGGGAAAAAAATTTTTTCTTCAAAAGACAAAAATATTAGAGGAAGTCGATTCATTTTATGAAAATATTAGTGGAAAAATAATTTTTGAATTTGGGGAATTTTGATAGAAAACATCGCTTTTTGGGGAAAAGTTGGTTGGGAATTGGGGAAATCTGGATTTGACCATTTGGCAACACTGCATATAAGCGAAAGAAAAAATTGGGCGTGCATGAGATGCTAATAAGGGTTCAGATGCTAATAAAGGGTTCAATTATCACAATAATTTAGGTGTTTTTTAAGTGCTAGTGCAGCTTTTACTAAATTGTGCTTCGATTATGCATATTCGTGTAATGCGTACCCAAGATTTTACACGGTAAAAAAATGAGATAAGCTAATATAAGTTTTCAAATGCTGTTTTAAACTTGGGGAAAATAAAGTTTTTCCCCTCTCTTTCTGGGCGGGGGGGGGGGGGGGGGGTCGGCTACTTTTTTTTTTTTTTTGCATTCAATATTCATTTGGGGCAATCATGCGGATCCTGAGGGTCCGGTAGGAAAAACAGCGCGACGATCGTCGCAGATTCTTGAAGGAGTCATTAGGCTGTTTTTTGAACAGTAAAGACTTTTGTTATTTTTTTTTAATCGACATTTTTGTTTGGTACGAATTTGTGAAATTTTCAAAAGAAATACAGTTCAGATTGAAATTCTGTATGTGCAGCCATACTGGTATCTGAAGTAATTTGCGAGAGTTGGGGTTTTGTTATTAACAGTGTCCTGATTATAAGCCTTGATGGAAATTATAATGATATCGTGAATCTGATATGAAAGCATTTACAGAGCTTAATAATCCTTCACCAGTTACAAAAATATTTGAATGATTTTAAAAACAGTTTTGGTCAAAAAATATGCCATTTTATATTTTATAGACTTTTAAAATACATTTAAGTATCTGTTACGAATCTGTAACCGAAAATTGATGGCGTAAAAAGCTATTAGAAGATTTTTAGATAATTCATTTAATTTTTCTTACCGTGTTTTAAACAAGAGGACATTTAAAACGGAAAAAAATTGAAACCAAAACATTATGACGTGAAAAGTGATTAGAAGAATCTCAGATGATTCATTCTTTTTTTTAAAACCATGTTTTAAAGTCAAAGGATGTGAAATGCATTTCTCAATTTTCCATTTTATTTTGAAACTTTTTAGCCTAAGTGTCATTCGTAATTTTTAAATTGAGCATTTTATTGGCCTTGGATTTGTAATATGTGGTGTGACTTATCTTATGTCCATAGATGATCGCACTTGATTTCAACCAATTTAATCCCCCACCCCCTTTGTCCCCAAGTGGCACACACATCACGTGACCCCCTGCCTTCTCGTTACAAACTCATAATTTCCAGACCCTTCCCCCCTCAAAACGCGACATCATTTGCAGACGATCCCTTACCTTGCAGATTGTTTTGGGATTTTTCAAACTGTGTCGCAACCTGGTGACAAAAATTCTGCTACTGAGGGTTGGGGAGGGGGGAGGGAATCATGACCCGCCTTAAGTGACCAAAGACAGCTGAACATTTCCATACAGTCTGTTTTTATCTGATGGTTTTATAACACCCAGGGCGAAACTTAATCAGGTTTTGAAACGATCGAATGTAGACAATACTGTCTTAAAATTTTTGAACAAGACCAAGGCCACGACACATGTCCACGAAAAACAGAAAAAAAAAAAAAAAAAAAACGGCAAGGGGTCCACGAGATAAAAGTTTGGGAAACCTTGGGTTGATCAAAATTTACCGGAGGAAAGTCACTGAACCAATGTTTCCCTTTAACACTGCCAAAAGTGTCCACAATTGCGTTATTAAGACTTAAATTCTGCAAAATATCCCGGGGAAGACCTCTAAACTCTTCGTACTAACATCACCAAAGATCGCCTGAATTCCTGAATTACCTTTTTGAAATTTCATTTTCAAAAAGTTTTCGGGAGGGAGATTCGAACCCCATTCCTTTCCTTAATGTCGTCAAAGAACTACACATGCGTTCTAGAACTTCAATTTGGAAAAACTGCTGATGCAGGGACCCTCAAGGGAGGTCGAGGAAGGGACGATGGGGGCGACCGCCCCTCCCTCGTATCCGTCCTTGCTGGATCCATAAGCACTTTGATGCATCAATAATTATAAATGAAGTTATCAAAGAAAATATTAGATTTCCAGTTTAGTGTTTAGATTACATTCTCTTTATCAAAGGTTTCAAGGGGAAAAAATAGGTAGATGCAACTGTACAATGTAAAAACTGAAAAGGCATAAAAATGTTTGTTATCTAAAATACGACTTAGAAACTGCCGAAACTGCTCTAGAATCCTACATGGCGAAATGACTTCGAAATGAAAACCTTATTTTGCCTTTCCTTGAATCTAGATATTGCAACAAAATTTATTTTTTGTGCGATAAGCATAACCATTATGATTAAGCTAATCAAAAGCTGCCAAGCGATTAGAATTCCAAATACTATTACTCCTACGCACGTAAACTGTAGTTCATTTACATTGTCATGATAATCTCCATCGCATAAGCCATAAAAGCTCTAAATATAACTCCATTTAAAATAATATCTACAATGATATCGACGAACAGACTCCAAAGTAAAGAGAGCAAATGTTCTACTTTTATCTTAAAAAAGGTAAAGCGAGATACCGCTGTGCACTTCAAGCGAAATTCGTGAGGAGAACTGGGAATTTTCGGAAGCATAAACCGAAGATGTAGAGGAGGCTAAAAAAACGATAAGTTTTATATCAAGTCAAGAATCAGGTGCATATGTACTTACTAACGAGACGAAACGAGAAAAACAGCTGTGCTCTCTCACTGATAGCTCAAGACCTTCCAAAGAAAACTTCAATGCGGAAAAATAAGTAAAAATCATGTGTCAGCAACAATGACCTGTTTTCTATTTTTCTTCAAAAAACAAGGCACATGAAAATGAAAGTGAATCTCGACATTTTTCTCCTCTAGTGAAAGAAGACAATTCGCATCTAACAACTAGGAGCACCCGACGGGAGGTCACTGTGACCTCCAAAAAATTATCTTATTTGGTAAACTTTGACTGACGATTCGGAAAATTTGGAGACAGTATCGCAATGTTGCAATTTTTGTTCCTTTTCATATAATGAATTTTTTGAATCGTGTCTAATGTCTCTTCTCTAGGAGGTATACTAGTATGCTCGTATTTTATTATTCCGCAAAATTCGGAGTTTCATTAGGTAAATTGAGAATTCCCCCTCCCCTTTCCAAAACTTCATGTGCTAGGGACCCTGGCTAATAATTTGCGAAATCAAGCTGTTCTTTTTTGCTTCCTTTTACAAAAAAAAAGAAGTATTGTATTCGCGAAAAAATTTTCACTCAAAAATGGACTTTATTTTCCATTTTGCTCACCCCCGAATGAATGTTTTTTTTTTTTTTTTTTTTTTTTTTTTTTTTTTCCGCCCCGACCACACGTGCAGATATAACTAAGAACGTATAGACGCCCGAAATATCCATTTTGACGTTTCCCGAGTTAATTGCAACGACTTTTCTCGTGACGTCTGTATGTACGTATGTCGCATAACTCAAGAACGGTATGTCCTAGACACAATATTTTCATTAAAAAAATAAGAAATATAAATGTTTCTGAGATCTTAACTATCAAATTTATTTATCCATTCATTTTTTACTTCCTTAGTAAAGGAAGTATTGTATTCGCAAAAGTTTTTACTCCAAAATCGATCTCAATTTCCATTTTGCTCGCCCCCGAATGAATATCGTTTTTTTTTTTCCAACCCGACCACACGTGGATATATTCCTAAGAACGTTCAGACAACAGAAATATCCATTTTGACGATCCCCGAGTTATTTACAACGAGTTTTCTTGTGATGTCCGTATGTGCGTCGCATAACTCAGGAACGGTATGTCCTAGAAAGGTGGAATTTGGTATGTAGACTCCTAGTGGGGTCCAGTTGTGCACCTCCCCTTTTGGTTGCATTCGAGTGTTTCTAAAGGGGTCTTTTGCACATTTTTAGAGGGAAATCATTGTTAATTTCGATGCAAACTCAAGTGGAAGTAGTGTTATAATTTGGCGGACACTTGGCGATATATCGCCAGTCTTTTGGTCGCCAACTTGGCGACAAATTTGGCGATTTTTTATTAATTTTAAAATCTAGTTTCAATTTGACCACTGTTGGTGATATTTAGAGAGTTAACTATTGAATCACATTAACATTGCAATAATGGGGAAATAACATTAAATTGGTGTAAAAGGAAGTCATGTGATGCACACATCAGCTCGTTCTGAGTAGTATTCCTAATTTTATTATTACCGATTGAACAAAATTTGTTTTTTATTTAATTTGGTGAAAAAGAAAGATTTATATCAGTACAGTCGCCTTCAAATTAAGCGATTTTTTTTTCATTGAATCTGAAAGGACTAATCATATCATTAATCATAAGGTTGGCTGCATCTTCAGGTTTTTGGAGGGGTCATTTAGCAAAAGGGAGTCTTACAATCATAAATGTAATATTCGGGCTAAGGGGGTCAGCTTGGGCGAATTTTTCGACATGTAAGTCTTAAAATGCAGCTTTAAACTATAGTTTTGGTACTTTAAAGTGGGATCATGACTCTATCATCCCCCTAGATCTGCGCTTGTCATAGGGATATGAAGTGAACACAGCTCGAAAATAAAAAGGTACAAACATGAATATACTAGCAACATTTTTCCAAAAAATCATAAATTTTCAGGTAAATTAATTTGGAGAGTGATTTTACCTTTTAAAATTATTTTTCATTATTTCATACAAAAACATATAATTTATATTTCTGGCACTTTTACAAAGTCCATACGCCAGGAAAATAATTCATTTTCGAAAATGGTAGGAAATCTGACACATATCCTCGAAAGTTAACTCATCTTACTACCCTCACTAATATTATAAATGCAAATGTGACTATTGTTTATTTGTTTGTAATTCTTTCACGATTTAACTACTCAACCGAACATCATGAAATTGTGTAAACACATTCTGGGACGTCCGAAGAGCTGATGGCGCCGGGGTCGAAAGTTTCCTGGCAACCCCCCTCCCCTCTCTATACTCGCAGAAAAATCTAGTTATGATATCCGTGCATCATGCGCGTAAACGTGTCATACTTGCGTTTTAAAAATATTAATGAACAAAACAATCAGAGGGCTCGGATAATACAGATTAATAAGCAAGCAATGAATCTGTTTCTAATATGTTATCAGAAGCGTAGGGTCAGGGGGGGGGGCACGTGCCCCCCCCCCAACTTGCTGAACAGATTTTTTTTATTACTAAAATTGGTTGCCTCTGTTGTCCCGAAATTAAAACGAAAATCATCTCAGGAGTTTATACGCGTCCTTACTTATTACTTTCATTTTATGCTGACATTCCCCAGTAAGGTAGCAATAATGTATAAATTTCCTATAGCCCCAGCCTTGGAGCTCGGAGGAGTTGTTACAATTACAAAATCTTTCAAATCGGCATATAAGAATCAAGTAAAGTAAAAATAACTTCACTCACTGTTCATCGTCTCTGCGCCGCTTGCAGAGGCAGATCAAGAAAAAAGCGACTGAAACGATAAGTTTTACAAAAAATTACACTAGAAATGGCACGATATATGACATGATGAAAAAATGCGCCCATTTTAGTCGTGAGGGGTTTTGAATTAATTATGTATTTGTTAAAAACGGACTATTTTGCAATCCCCATGTCTTCACTGGTTATCGAAAAAGAGGCTTATTCCAAGGCAGTGTAAGATTTTTGAAGTCGAAAAAATGTTAAAATAACCATTATTTAACAACCATTTTCTTATGCATATGTGTTTGAAATTATAACAGTAAATAAAGGATTAGTTTTTATTTTAACTATGCAAACGGCATTATTTGAGGAGAGGAGAGGAGGAGGGTACAACTGCTCTTGAATTTCCTTTGCACTTTATTTGACGCTCAAGGTACCGCTGATTTCGTGCATAGCGTGTGATAAATTAATTCACAATGAAACTATATATATGTGTCAGATTTCTTTTTATTCAAAAAAGTTAAGTTAAGCTGACATAATTGGTCTTAGGAATTTCACAAAATTGTTTTGAGGTTTTAACCTGGGCCTGATTAGCACACGGAACAGGAACGTTGCAGGAACGAGAACCTGGACAACAGAATTTTAAGGAAGCCATACAGTAAGTTTTTTAATTTCAACCCATTTTTGGAAATTACTACTTTGAAAATGTGATAATTTTCTTATGATAGGGAGACACCAAATTTACAAGGACCTGGGCATCCCTTGACTTGATCCGGTATTGATTGTAACTGTTTTTTCTTTTTTTTCTTCAAATTATCTATATAGGATAACTATCCCCATCCAAACAGTATTTCATTGGGGGTTAAATATCGTAAAATGTAAATTTAAAATGCATTCTAAATACTAATCTAAAATTTTTGTGAACATAATGCGACTCATTAATAAAAATTTTATTCTTCCGAAGATGAACTCTAAAGTTTATTTTCGTAAAGAACTTCAGTATCTTAAGCTCCTTTTACGACATGTGCGGTCGCTAGTCGATGTGAAAAATTCTGATAAATGACTGCAATAAAAATGTTCATTTACGGATGCCTGGTAACACAAGGCTCCCAACAGTATGACAAACTTCCTAAGCCGCCGCCTACCATTTACTGCCTGTTTTTAGTTATTGTAATCGGCACCTGTATCACAATGACAGTGTATCAGGTAAAGTGCCGTTATGGGAACCTGGGAACCATCAACAGGGAGTTAGTGACTACATCACAGAATAAGAGATCATCAAGTGACAGAACAGCAGGGAATCGTCCCTGTGGGACTACTTAGAGTATCATGATTGACCTCCCAGAAAGAGTTCTCAGAAATGAGTCTTTTTAAAGGATAATAGACGTTTCTCGCGGAAAGAAAAAGCCGGCCGAGTTGAACATTTTGTGCAGTCATTCTCTTCCGATTCTTAAAAAGGAAAATATCTCTTCTCTCCAAAGATTTAGCTATCATGCAGTATCGAATAAATTCTGAAATGAATACTTCGTCTTGCTCTTGAGTTTTAAAACTTAAATCTCTTCATCTGCAAGATGTTGAAACAGAAAACTGTTTTATCTTTTTTCAAAAAAGTTTCTGTGACAGAGAGTTCGTCTTCTATTAAAACAAACAATGATGGTGAATTCGTAGCTAGGATCGAAGAAAACTCTAAGCCTTCAACGAACCAATTACTAAGTAATGAAGATAACACTGAGGAATTTGCGGATGTTGCGAAATCAACAGACTTTAATAATATGTTATGCGATGATGAATCTTGTGATGAAGAATTGATTACCATAGATGAAGAAAAATCAAAGCCTATTGATGATTTTGAAAGCCAACAACGAGATACCGAAATAAACGAGCTGATGTGTGCATCACATGACTTCCTTTTACTCCAATTTAATGTCATTTCCCCATTATTCGCTATTTTAATGTGATTCAATATTTATTCTCTAAATATCACCAACAATGGCCAAATTGAAACCAAAAAAAAAAAAAACTCCGCCAGTTGGCGACAAAACTTGGCGACCAAAAGACTGGCGATATATCGCCAAGTGTCCGACAAATTATAACGCCACTTGAGTTTACATCGAAATTAACAATGATTTCCCCCCAAAAAGGTGCAAAAGACCCCCTTAGGAACATCCGAAAGCAACCAAAAGGGGAGGTGCACAACTAGACCCCACTACGAGTCTATGTACCAAATTTCAACTTTCTAGGACATACCATTTTTGAGTTATGCGAGATACATACGCACATACGCACATACACACATACGCACATACATACAGACGTCACGAGAAAAGTCGTTGTAATTACCTCGGTGATGGTCAAAATGGATATTTCGCGTGTCTATACATTCTTAGGCACTTTTCCGCATGTGGTCGAATCGAAAAAAAAACTCAACATTCATTTGGGGGTGAGCAAAATGGAAATTAAGGGCGATTTTTGAGTGAAAATTTTTTCGCGAATACAATACTTCCTTTTTTGTAAAAGGAAGTAACAATGGTGATCCTGCTAATGGCATAAGATATGCAAATATTAACACTGGTCCTTTTCAGCCGAAAGATTTTAATAAAATTCAGAAATGTCAAGGAAAGTCTAGAAGTTTTAAAGATTCTTGGTACTCTGAGTTTCCTTGGCTTGAGTATAGTATTATGAAAGATGCAGCTTTCTGCTACTACTGCAGGTTATTTTGCTGTGAAAAATCAGGTCGGGGTGAAGATAATTTCACAAGAAAAGGGGTTTTGAACTGGAAGAAAGCTTTGGAAAAATTCCGAAAGCATGAAAAATCAGAGATGCATTTGAAATCATTGCAGTTTTGGAATGAGAAGAAAATTAGTGGTAACACTATATGTGACAATTTGTCTTATGCTCATACAAAGCAAGTGCAACAAAATAGAACGTATTTGAGGTTTGTTATCGAAACTATTTTGTTTTTGGGTACGCAATACTTAGCTTTGAGGGGTCATGATGAAACAATGTCTTCTCTGAACAAATCGAACTTCCTTGAGTTGCTACAGCTTCGTGCTAAAGATAAAGGAGTGGACATTATCCAAATGATGAGTTCAAAAATTCATTCATATAAGAGTGGCCAGATTCAGAACGAAATAATAAATATCATAAAAAATAAGATTGCAGTCGATATTGTTAATGAAGTAAATTCTGCGTCTGCTTTTTCAATAATTTGCGACGAAACAACCGACCGTAGCACAAAAGAGCAAGTCAGTATTTGCGTGAGGTATCCACAGAAAACAGCAGATTCCTTTTTAGTTAAAGAAAGGTTTTTGGGATTTGTTGACGTTGAAGAGACGACGGGAGAAAATTTGCATCGTACTATAAAAAATTATTTGCAGAAAACAGGGATAGATTTGAGCAAACTGCGTGGACAGGCATACGATGGCGCTTCAAATATGAGTGGAAAATTTAACGGAGTTGCTGCAAAATTCAAAGATGAAGAACCAAGAGCACTATACACTCACTGTCACGCTCATCTTCTTGATTTGGCAGTAATGCGATTCTGTGAAGAAATAAAGGAGCTGAGAAATTCTCTTAGCGTTGTCAATTCATTATATAACTTAATAAATGCATCTGCAAAAAGGTTCGCAATATTTGAAAATATTTGCAAGAAAAGTGAAGGTTCAGTTTTTAGAAGACTTTGTAGTTTGTCCAAAACACGTTGGACAGTTCGTCATCGTGCTCTATCAGTGGTGATAGAAAATTTGCAAGAGATAATTCAGACATGTAAAAATAGCTAGTCAAGCAGATGGCTTGCTGACATTAGTAACGAACTTTGAATTTATATTGTTTAAAATTTTTGTTTCGTGTTTTAAGTGTGACTGATATTCTGACAAAAGAAATACAAAGCATAACATTGGACATTTCATCTTTTTTTTCAAAAGTCGAAGCACTTCTACACTGTTTATCATCTGAGAGAAATGATGAGTATTTTAATTGTATTTGGGAGGAGACTGAGGACGTATGCAACAAACTCTCTTCTGACGCAAGGACGTAGCCAAGGGGGGGGGGGTCCATGGGGTTCGGACCCCCCCCCCCCCTTCCCGAAAGATCACTGTCTGCTTTTTCTCGGTTGTTGCACCTCACGACAACAAAAATTTTCCAAAGAGAGAAATTTTATGAAACCCGGTATTTTCCCCTTAAATATTCCCATTTATCGACAATTTTCCCGCGTCCAAGTCAATTCAGAACACGAGAACCTCGTGAAATAACTGCGGGTTCCGAGTTGCCGCCGGTCTCTTCCTGTGTCGCGAAGGATCCGTCCGAAAACGACGAATTTCCAATTCAACCCAACTGGGTTGTGACCTTGAAATTCGGCCCCTCTCCCTCAGCCCACCAAATTGCCATCGGCAAAGTAATTGAAAACAAACATTCCCCAGTCTCATTGGGGTGGTTTTCTTTCTTTCTTCTTTTCGTTTTGACTCTTTTCCCGTTTGGACTTGATTTCCTAGACACATGCTGCACGAAGGACAGCCAGAGTGAGGTGCATCCCTGGTGAATTAGTAATTGAAATTCCTATTATTTTCTGTTTTAACACACAGTTTTTTTCTACCACGCGCTTATAGGAAACATATCTTGAACAAAATTGTAATCAGAAGAAAATTAAGTGTACATAAACTAGGTAAGTTGTAGTGTTTCCTTTTAAAGTTTTCTTAACAATACGAGCAATTTATGTGTTAATATGTTTTCCCATTTAAAAACTAAGTTCCGACAGCAACGAAAAAAAAATTCTACACATTTCGTGTGATTGAGGATGAGAAAAAATAAATATTAATTATTAATTTTTTTTTGAACTTTATATTTTTGGTATGATTTATTTCAGATTCATTTTATATTTTGATTAATAATCTTATTTAAACTTTTAGTTTATTTTTAACAATAATAGATTACTTACCTCCCCGGAAGCTTACAACTTTTAAACTGTAATCCTGAAAAGTTCGTTTTTTTTTTTTTTTGAACATACGTGAATAAATAAATTTGAAGTTGATGCAACGAAATTACTTTTCGCTGTATCAAAATTGTATGAAGCGAAGAATGAAATTGAAAATTACTTGAATATTTTACTGTAATCAGTTTATGAAATTGCAAGTTCGGCCATATTAACACATGTAATTTAAAAGTAATTATTAGAAATTCGTACTTTTAAATCTTACTGAAATGTGAGTCTATGGTCCCTAGAGAAGAGCAGCTAGTCATTTTTAACTGAAGAAAAAAATCTTTCTTCGGTGTTGTTCCGTTTTTCAAGAAAAGAATATTTGTATTTGTTTCATTGGAATAAATTTTCTGATTAGTATTTACCGCCTTTTTACTGAGGAATTATTTAATAAGCGTCTATGCATCCATCATTAGTAAATTGCGAAGGTAGCATTAAACGTAACAAAAAACGGACATGTGCATTTAACTATAAAATTACTAGGTGAAAGTTTCTGCTATTTACTACGCATATAATTAAAAATAGGTCAATGCGAGGTACATTTTCTTGTGTTTTTCACGTCTATATTAGATTTTTTTTAACTCTTAATTTCTTCAAGTTAAAATTATTTGCTATTTCTTGCAATAGACTATCTTTTACTAACATCACATAAAAGAAAGAAAAAAAAGTCAATACCTACGTTATAAAATATGATATGCTTTCGAGAATACATGATTACAAAATCGCTCCTAGAATGGAAGTTATACCAATTTGAAAATGAAAGAATCAAAAGTGTTATTATTGTTAGATGAATTTTGGAAGGTAGATTTAAATCATTACTGGATTTTTAACCACAATCATTCTAAGATTTTTTTTACAAAAGATTGTCTTTAGGCTTTTGAACATCAGATGACTGTTGAGCAAAAAATTTACAAACTGAGGCTATAAGAAACCTATAAGTTTTGATTTCAAAAATTGGCTAGCTTTATGCATATTACATATTGTTTAAAATGTATCTAATTTAATGCTACTGTATTATCGCAATCGCAAACGGGACAAAGATTACCTTAATGATCAAAATTTGACGTTTGACTCCAAATCATGGAATTTTCGAGTCGAACACTTGCTTACTGCTAATAAAGACAGTAAAGTAACCAAGTTATAATCAAATATTGACATGATAATTCGTAATAGAGTATATTGCCATTTTCCCTGTAGTTGTTTACAATTATATTTTTAATTTGAAAAAGACTGATTTGTACAGAAGTTTTTTTTGTATTGGCAGAATAAACTGAACTCGTGTTTGGTGGTGAGATAGGTGGGTGCGATGCCTCCTCTTGATCTTTTAAATGAAACATCAAATTGAAATCATCAGAGGAAAATCGCCAATAATGTTTAAATCATTCATGACCTTATAAAAAACATTTATAAAAAGCTATCATTTGCATTTTTTCCAAAATGTTGTTAAAATAAAAATACATAGATGCTTAATTTCATTCACCATACATTCCACTACTCGACAGGTAAAAGATCTCTCAGGTATTCGTTTGGCTTGACAAAATTAAACCCCTAGTGCAGTTTCGCACCGAAGAGAGCTCAAGTGTCTCCATCTGGTGGAAACTCGGCATCGAAATTTCCTGTGCAGTCACATCCGCGCCTTAATGGTAGCATTTGAAAGACTAGATGTCATATCGGTGGTTCGCACTAGGTCCGAAAAGGCTAAAGCCTCTAACGAAGCCCCATTAGAAAGAAAAAAAAATACCATAACGGATCCTAAGATAGCTTATTTTACCAATTCGTTTTGCAAAAAATAATAATAACGATTTTAAAAAAACGGCAATACGCATTTTTTTTTTTTAATGATTGCAACAAAGGAAGTCTCCATCCATCAAAGAGTTAATAGTTTGTTCAAGTTTTTAAATGATGGTTAGAAATGATAATTAGAAAACGGATAAAATTAGAAACTTTTCAATTTCGTATAATCAAAAAATGTTATAAAGTAGATAAATAAAGAACTAAATAACAAATAAATACCTTTGTGCTGAAACTTGGATTACTGATTATTTGAAATAAAGAACTAGTTCAAGCTTTTTAAATGAAACCTTGCTAATATTTTCGTCGAGAGGGTGGTTGAATTTTGCCAGACATCTTGTTCAAATCGGACAGGGTGGCGGAATTACGTTATATTGCATTCATAATTATACATTCGACTCGATAGATATAGATTTCTTTATTTTTTTCAAATAAAATGACTTGTACATATTTTGTTGAAATATATTACAAAGCTTTAATATTTTATTAAACTATTACCTGCGTTTTCCAAGTAGTCCATAGAACAGTTTTCGTTTTCCGATTTTCTTTTATTGTGAACTTTTTATTAATAGGAATTATATCACTCATTTTCAAAGCATCAGAACAGAGGAAGCTTATGTGATGGAATTTTTCTATCCATGTATGAAAACTTAGTATGGGAAAACTTTTAGTTTAATGTTAATTTTATAAACTGACTAATTTTTTTGCCACTTAATGTAAAATTTTTGTTAAATAATTTTTTAATAAATGCTCTATCAATTTCAATTATTTAATTTTAGTTAATTATCATATTTTCATAATTAGTTTTAATTGGATTTATTTTTTAACGTAAATATGAGCTGCTAATTTTGCTTTAGCACGCCTCCTCTTTTGAAGTTCGTGAAACCTTGGACCCCCCCCCCCCCCCCCCCCCCCCCTTAACAAAGTTCTAGCTACGTGCCTGTCTGACGGTTTCGAAATTAGACAACCACACCTCCACCGGAAAAGAAAAGTGCCATGAAGACTTGACGATGGAAATTTCCAATCGGCATTTTTTCCTACTTCTGCAGAAGAGGCATACAAAGTTAATATTTACTATCAAGGATTAGACACTATCCTCTTCAATTTAAGACAGAGATTTTCTGAAAATGATTATAGTAAAATCAAAGTTATTTCAGACATACTTCTCAATTTAAAAGATCCCTTAAATGAATCCTCTGCAGATAGCATTAAAGAATTTTACAAAATGAAATTTGACGTAAACACACAGCTCCGATTTTATCACAACTATGCAAAATTAAACTTCAACAATCTGTCTCCCACTCTATCAGAATTTGGAAATTCATTCCTGAAACACAACTTATCAACTAGTATCCCTTCCATTTTGGAGCTGTTTGAAGTAGCACTGTCATGGCCTATCACTACAGCAAACGCAGAACGATCGTTTTCCACTCTTCGCCGTCTAAAAACATATTTGAGGACTACTATGGGGCAGGACAAATTAAGCGGATTAGCGTTAATGGCTGTTGAACAGGAGGTTACAGCACAATTAATGGAGCCCAACGAGCTTAACGATCTGGTAGAAAAATTTGCAACCTCAACCGATAGAAGGCTCAATTTCTGCTGACATTACAAGGTATTGTAAAACATTTATTTTTGTATGAAAAAAATTAATGAGAAAAAACCAACATAGTGTTTGTAACAAATATTGCTATAAAAGGCGTAGCACAAATGTAACTTGGAAAACAGAGTTAAATTCGCATAGGAGCTCACAGGGGCCGAGCCGCCGAGCTCCAGTATTGCCTTCCAATTTTTGTTAGATTTTATCATTTTAGGCAAACTTTAAGCTATTTATGTATAAAAGTTAAAACTAAGTTGAGGGAAATGTAGGGTTCTTTCGCTTCTTTTAGTAGAATTTCAGCTATGATTACAAAGAACAGCAATGCAATTGTATTCTTTGATAAACTATTCTTAAAACCCTGACGTACGTGTATGCACCACTTTTTTACAATAAGAGCTGTAACTAAGATGGGTTTGCTTATTAACTGTTACTACGCATTAGCACAGGAAAAGAATTCAGCCCTATTCGATGCAGGTTTAAAATGCTTCAGAAAATATATTGCGAAATAAATCAAAATTAGATCATTCGTAAAAATGCAAAAAAAAAAAAAAAAGATGCTGAGCTTAAAGTTACAAATACCTGTTACATATGGACTATATCCGCCAGAATCCGTGAAATACAGTACAAATTTATTCTCAAGAATTTAAGATTTTTTACTTATTTAAAAAAAAAAAATTTCCGTCTCAATTAAGAAATAGTCCTTTCTTGAGAATCTGCGACGTTTGCCGACTGACTGCGTGCATTCATTCTTTATATGTCTTTTCTAATAGCAGAACAAGATATTTCTCAATCGGGGTGTACAAGCTAAAAATAGCCAATTCTATTACTTAGAAATATAAATAGAAGCAGTCATAATTTGACATTAATTACACACACAATCATATATGGAATTGACTTAATGAGTATTTTGAACAGAAGGGAATAACTTTGGTTTTCATTCTTGTTTACTTTTGAGTTTCAAGGAAATGGCCCGGAACCGGATTCAACCTTTAAATAAGAAAGACATCGAATGATGCAGCGACAATAAAATTACTTACTTTCATAACCGTACTTTATAAGTAATATTTTTCAAAAGAATGCTAACACGCTATATTTCCTTTCTAGGGAGATTAAAACAAGCCATCAGTAATCAATGAATTTCTAAAATGGCCACGGCCCACTCGGGGCTGTCGTACCACTTAAGAAGAAGCACAGTAATAATAAACATAAATTGTGAAATCATAATGTTGTTCTAACCTTTTTATAAGATTGTTTATTTAAATTGCTAAATTAAAAATTTTGTGTAGTTAATCAAGAAACACCTATTATTTTGATAAATAAATATTATTTTTAAAATCATACTCACTGCAAGAGCGAAAAACAATATTCCTTCTTTTTAATTAGTGCAAGAAAACTTTTTGAAACTCGTGATTTTTAGCATAAAACCCAACAGGTTTGAACAGAATCTTTGTTTCTTCTAAAATTGAGTCATCTCAACATACTATTTTTCCTTTCGAGGAATTGTTAATGTGTGTGTGTGTAGTGTACTGCCATAATCTAAGTTGGTGTGGGGGGGGGGGGATCTGCCCTGACGTTAGAGTCCTGTGCCCCCCCCCCAAAAATGTTTCGTCACGCTACGCCTCTGTATGTTATCTATCTTCTTCTATACATATACAGGGTGGCGATGGATCAGGGAGATCAGGGAAAAGTCAGGGAACTTTATTAATCAGGGAAAAATCAGGGAAATATCAGAGAATTTTGAAAAAATTACAAAAAATCAGGAGAAATTGATTTTATAAAGAAAAAAATTTTTTTTTTTTTTTGGCTTTACAAAATTAAGTACTCTAATTACCTATGCATTTTACGCCAATTATCTGTTAAAAAAAAAAAAAAGTAAAATTAATGAGGTGCGATTATACACTGACGCATAGCTGTGCATCTTCTTTCCTCATCGTCAAAGTATTGAATCTTACTTATTAACCACAGGATGAACTTCCTAAGATTGCTTCTGTGTCTTGTTAGGTTGTTTATTTTACCTAGCTTGAAAGTTCCTTTTACGTTTTCAATGCTACGTAAAATAAACAACCATACAGGCAAAGAGGAAGCCTTCATTAATGCCTTAGCTCCTTTGCCTTTATTCCATAGTCTCGAAGTAATTAGCGTACTGTAATCACGATTTCAAGTAGAAATCTTTGGTTTTTAAATTAATACTATAAAAGCTTAAAAATTATTACTTCTTCGAGTTTTTAATTTAATTGCTAAAATTGAACTTTCAATAAAAAAAACTTTGTTTTTTGCCGTTATACTAATTGTTGTCACCGCAGACTATAAAGGTTTTCTTTTCTTCAGACTTAAGTGATTATTTAATTTTATAACCAAGTTGTATTCTTCTTTTATACATTTTGAAATTAACTAATTGTTTTTTCTTTCCTTTTTTTCTTTTTTTTCTTGCATTTCAAAGTTGTTTGTTGCAAAAGCAATCTAAGATTTTTTTCGTTACATACTGAAATCATTTGAAATAGAGTTTGTACTTAAGTAAATATCTTCATTTTTTTATTGTTAAAATGCTGTATTCATTCATTAAAACCTATGTTCTTGATTAGAGAAAAGCTCCCTATGAATGGATGTCAAATGGTTTCATCTGTTTTGCATAAATATGTCAATTAGTTATATAAGAATAACTACATTACTTCTATTCTTTCACTATTACTTGTTATTCTTGCAACAATTATTATACTGTTTGAAAATTTAGTTCAAAATAATTTCAATTACTTTTTAGTTCTATCATAAATACACATATGTTTTTAAGAGTAATTTTAAAAGTTTTTTTTTTTTTTTAATTTTCTCTAATCTTTCCATGTAGAAAAAATTAATATACTGTTTTGTAGGGTTTTTTCCCCCAAAAAATATTGACGATATGTTTTTTTTAACCATTTTATTAAAAAAAAGTATCTTTTTAAAATATATCTTTAGTTCAACAACTTTACACAACTTAAAACGTTTAAAATACTGCATTTTATACAAACATACAATGGATTTCAAGTAGAGCAAAGAAAGAAAACCATTATTATTGGTAACGTAAATCAGGGAAATTTGGTGAACTTAATCAGGGAAAAGTCAGGGAACTTTTTTTCGCAGTTCCTGCCGCCACCCTGATATAATAAAACAAGATGTTTGTGTGTATGTGTTTGTGGCACGCACCCTGGGAAAACGGTAAGGCCTAGAAAGATGAAATTTGGTACACAAGTGCAGTTTTTGCCGAAAATGTGCACCTCGGGCTTCGATTTTTTATATTTTAATTAGAAAAAAAGTTATTCAATGTTTGATGTGTTTTTTTTTTTTTTTTTTTTTTGCACGTTTTAGTACTTTTTATCTCACAGACTTCGAACCAATCGCAGCATACAAATATTTTTTGTACTATAGTGTAGGAAATTTAATTTTAAATATGATAAATGAAAAAAATTTGAAGATAGAGCAATTTTTGTATTTTTTATAAATTTTTGAAAAAACCTTTATTTTGCATTTTTTTTTCTGGGTTTAGTTTTTTTCGAAACAGATCGGGCAAAAAGTATTGAACCCACAATTCTAAAATTTTAGTTGGTAATAGTAAAAACATTCTTCCCCCTTCAGAAGTAAAAAGCTTTTAAAAATATGCAATAGTTTTTTTTACAATTTTTTTAATGCTGAACACAGGGGCGGCAAATAGGGGGGTCAAGAGGGGGCGGTTGCACCCCCAAATTTTTCACTGTGAATAATAAAAAAAGTGGGTAAATTTAATTTAGATAACTTAGAAAATCATTTGCCTGCATTTTCAGAACAGAAAAAACTGATGGAGAATAATGGTTTGCCTTAACTAAAGAAGTAATCTCTTCATATGGGTTAAATATTTTAAAATTGTGTAATCTTTGTTATGATGGTGCATCTTGTATGAGATGCCTGTACAGTGTTGAGACCGTGCAATTTTTACACGTGAACTCCATGTCATCTTACATGAATTTAATGCTCATATTATAACTTAATGCTTAGCTAGTAAGTGCTCATTGATTCCCTGTACTAGAAACACATTTTAGCAACTCTATATATTATATGCTTTCATAGAAACATTTTGTAAAGATATGCTATTTTTGAAAAACTTCCCACATCAAAAGATACTTTAACATCAACTAATAAATCTTGAGGCTCTTTACTTGACAATATCTGAGTGACACAAATGGTATTCAAGAGCTAAACCTATAAAAGCTCCCTAGAAGAATTACTGGAAAGCAATCTTCCCAGTGATAGAAAATCAAATATTATTTTAATATGTATGACTTTGTTTGAATTTTTGTTTACTTTAATTCCTGCGGAGCGTTTTTTGAAGAATGCTACACTTTAGCATAAAAATTTCAATCTCAATTATTGGATTGACAATTGAAACTCTTAGTAATTTTTGCACTAATGCATACTTGAACCAAGTGTGGAACTTTGTGACAGAACTTTCTATAACAGTTTTTACTGTATGCCAATGTAGAAGAGGTGACAAAACTCACATATTGTAGTCAAAATATAAAATTAATATTTTGAATAAAAATATCAATTCAGTTTCTCAAGAAATTGAGGCAGGATTTGATGAGATACATCATTAGTCTTAAGTTCAATATTATGTAGGTTGGTTATAGGAAACAAAAAAGAAAATGTATTACACTTATACACTAGTGCAGCCAAAAATTCCTTCTGGAGGGTTTTTTTTTTTTTTGATCAAAAATACCTTCTGAAGTAGTTCTTTGATCAAAAATACCTTCTGGAGGGGGGGGGGGAGGGGTGATGAAAAATACCTTCTGAAGGGAATTTTTTGATCAAAACAGCCCTTTCATATACATAAAGTACTGCATTAGAATCTGCATTTCTGTTAAAAACCAATGGCTCTGGGGGGGGGGGGGGTCACCTCCCCTTCAGAGCCAACCTTTCGCTGTGCCACTGCACTTATAAGAAACATTTATAGTGTGAGGGAAGAGGAATTGTTTTGTGAATTACGACTATACTTTTTAATGACGCAAAATAAATACTAAACCAATTTAATAAGCTTTCTTGATTATTTAAAAAAGAGAAATCTGAAGGAAGCGTGTTTTTTAACATAACTTTCTTGCTTCCATTGTTTGTCTGTTTCAATCTGGTCAGTCATTTTAAAGATGACTTTTGTGTCTCAGGAGATTAAAATTACCTTTGAAGAGCAATGTGGCAAGCGAGATCTTGATCTTTAGCTGTACTAAAAATAAAACCAAACACTGGATATTGATTAAATATACAAAATTACAAAATTTTCTGTTCTTTCTGACCCCAAGAATAGCAGACTAAAACTTTAGCAAAAGATAAAAACTCATACCGAGATATTTTGTGAGATAACTTGTTACAAGATAAATTTAAAGCTTTGGTCGCAAAAATTTTAATTGTTCTTAACAAAACTACTTATTCTTAACATTAAAACCATTTTATTATTCCTCCCTGTTAACCAATATTTATTTTGTACCGTACTGAGGAAATTCACGTTCAAGAAACTCGACCCCCCAAACAAAATGCTGAAATGCCGCCCCTGGCTGAACACAACGCGAGCGGTTCGCTTGCCGGCTGAGTTCCGAACTTACCTCATCACGTGATCCAACTGAAATCGTTTGCCTTCTCTTTATCTTTTTTTTAGTTTTTTATCTTTTTGCAAGCGCTACATTTTTCACATTACGGGGAACATAGAGCCCTTTTTTGCGGGCTATTTTCATTAAATAAATAAAGCTCGCGATTTTTTTGCATAATCTTTGTTTTTGTTACGGATTGGCAATTAGGTTAGGTAGATACAGAGATAGAGATTGAGTAGCCAAAAAATGTTTTTGTTTTCGAATTAATACGAATATAAATAAAAAAAAGATTGTACAGACTGGAGTAGATATGCACAATTCGTATCGATTGATAGATAGACAAATATAGAGGTCGATATAGTAGATGGACAGCAAGAAAGAGGCATGCCCATCATTTAAGGAATTACAACGGGGTGTCAGTGCCCTCCCCCCCCCCCCCGAATTTGAAAAAAACAATGCTTTCACATAAAAGTGGAAGTGCTTTTTGTTATTTTTCGAAAAATTTGCATGAAGAGTATGCCGTTTGTGCCTCCCCTCCCCCTCCTTTAAAAACATTCCAAACGACGGAACTGGAGATAGATCTAGAAGGTGTTTTATTCAAACTACTAATGATATATTTAGATATAGATTGATTGATTGATACCGCGACGAAATTTATTTAAGCAGCCGCAGAAAGCGGCAACACTGGAGTAAAAAGGCGAATGATAATATTGATATATAGAGAAAAATATTGATTAATACCGTCGCTAAATTGTCTAAGTATCCGCCGAAGGCGGTAATCCCGGCGCAAAAAGGTGGACCAGCTGGTCGCCGTAGGCAGCTAGTAGTGAATAATATTATGGTCATTTTCCCCCAATTCGTTGATTTTAGTTATGTAATTAGCTAATGTTAATATTTTTCTAAATTTTTCTTAATTGTTTATTATTTATTTATTTATTTATTTATTTCATGTTTAAATTTATTTACCAGTGTTATTGTTCAGTTCAGCTTTGACATTCCAGATTCGAGATCTGTGTTAAAAAGTAATTTTTCAATTACGGGTCATTCCATGTCAAATCAACCAATCACACAAAATGACCATCTCAGATTTTCATGAAACTTTCAGGGATTATACTGTTTGACATTCTAAATTCAGATCTATGTTTTTTTTTAATATCTTTTTTGGTTAATGAGTTAATTTTTTAAATGTGTAAAAACTCATGTTTTTTTACTCATCTGTTGTGCTTAAAAATGTTACAATTTTAGCTCTATGGGGTCAATACAGTTGGTTAACAGCTCATTTTAAAGAGAATTGCATGAGTTTTATTTAATTTTAAAATTTAAAATTTAAATTTTTTTTAAAGTTAGTGTCCTTTAAAAATTTTGAAAAAAATATATGTTTTTAAAATATATAACGAACTATAGGGGGCACTGCAGTCAGTCTAATGGCGGACGAAAAAACTAAAACAAACGCATGTGATAACGAAGAAAATGCTAATAAGTCTAGTAAATTTTGTTCGTATGCATGATTTTTTCGCTTTATTCTTTTTAAATTAATTTTCAAAGTCTTGTTGATATTCTGGCCCACGTAGAAAGAAACGAGAATTCAAGAAGCATTACTAAACTTCAAATATTAAAGCAAACTACGTAGTTGGTAGTTCTAAGCAGCTACATCCACAATGTTGAATTCGATATTTATCAATTCTTGATAAAACTAAATAATAATTGTGGCCTGACAAGAATAACAATTAATGCTAGAAAATTTAATGTGACATTACAAATTATTACCAAAAGAAGATGATACTTCTTTGCTTTGCTTGGCTAGCGCTTATTGTTTAGCATTTGTAGCTGAGTTATTTCTCTCGAATTCCCGAATCGGTTAATTTAAAAATTTTCTGTTTCGATGTTTCTAATTTCTGAGTTACGATTTAATTATGTCATGTTATGCAATTCTAACGGATATATGGTGGAAGTTTTCTTTTCAGTTGATTGACCATTATTTCTTTTTACTTATCGCATTCTGTAATCTTACTACCATTTTATTCTGCTCATGATAAAAATTAAAAATGGATTAACTAAAAACGGGAAATCTCGCCAAGGTTACTTTGCTTGCACAATACCAAAACTATAACCCTAAACAAATTTGACGAAACCTTTCAGCTGAGAATAAAAGGAATAAAGTAAATTCTTTCTCGGTTAAACATTTTTCATTTCGTTCTACGATAATATATAAAAGAAAAAATTTTGCATACTGTCTATTTCAACTAATTGTTGCTGTAAAATATGGGTTTGTTAAATTAATTTAAGATAAAAAAAAACCCATATTCTTACAAATTCACACAAAACAATAAAATTTTTACCTGGTAAAACGTTATCCAAGTTTGCTAATCCAGAGTCTTCTGGTGTTAACACGCTTTCACCATTTCTCAATCAAATCACTTTTTAGAGGGAAATAATGAAAAGTAACATTATTTTGAGGAGCTCGAACACTTTCTGTTGCTGAAAGCAATCCAAGACACATTGAATGTGTATTTAACTGCCTGTGTTTACGTCAACAGACGCACATGAAACGCAACGTGGCAATGTTTTAGTTTCATCCGCAGTTCTGTAAATCACCGCAAGGTAGCGTATTTGAGCGCTGGAGTTGCGAATAGCAAATAATGCGATGGCACTTTTTTTGTAATATATATATATATTATTTTATTTTACTTTTTTTAAATCATATTTTTTAAATTAATCTCTTACTTTTTAAAATTACTTTTATTTTAAATTTTCTTTAAAATTATTTTTTAATTTTATTTTTAACTAAGCAATTTCTAATTTGGCAACATTTTATTTCAAAATTATGATATAAATTAAAATATAATTAAAAATTGAAAATGAAATGCATTAAAACCATTTAAAGAACAGGCAGATCATGCAGCAGCTTGTTTACACATGTGTTGAAACACTCCTTGACATGTTCAAACAGGTGTGTGACGCATTAAGTCCAATAGCTGAAGGAAGCTGTTCATTCTTATTCTGGCTTTCAAATAGTAAAGTAGGTTGTGTTTGATGTATTGATAATTCTGCTTTTTTAAATTTTGCTTAATTGTTTGTTTTTCAATAGATGTTCTCATATTTTAATAGTTATAAAAGTTGATTATTTTAAAATATTTTTGGGCAAATAATCAAGAGTGCTTATTGGAATTTAATAATGACCTTTTGACCAAGCTTTAAAGAAAAAAAAAACATGACTGAAGCAGGGACTTCAAAAACTATTTCTTTGTACTGCTGCAATCCATTTAAGAAGCCTGGACATGACTAGTACAAGAAAAATTTAAGCACTGTGAGTAATAATGTATAAAAGCATCATAAGGAAGTAATTGAAGGCTATAAAATATGTGATACTTGCTGCAAAGCTGTACAAAAATTACCTTTAGTTACCTCAGATTATAAAGAAAGTTCAGATGAAGCTCTGAGTGAAACAGATCATGAGAATGAAATTTCAACTAAAGAAAAGTCTAAAGCTATAGAAATTTTAAATGAAAGTCTTGGAGTAATTGATGAAACTCCCATTAAAAAAAAAAAAAAAAAAAAATCGGCTTAGTGAAAAGAAGTACCCCCAGACAAAATTAACTAAGACCACTGAAGTTTTAGGAACTCGACTATTTGGTTTAAGCTCAAAAAAATCAGATGATCTCATAAAGTTCGATTATGATAGTGAAATAATTAGCTGACTTAAAGAGAAATTCTCCAGTACAACTGACAAAAGCTTAAAACTGCAAATTTTAACAACACTTCCAGAAAGTTGGACCTTAAAGCAAATAGAAAGTGAATTTAAAGTGACAAATTTCATTGCTAGAAAAGCTAAAAAACTCATGAAGGACAAAGGAATAATGTCTGCTCCTGATCTAAAACCCGGAAAGGCATTAAGCCCAGAGACAGCGAATCTAGTGAAACAATTTTATGAATGTGATGAAATCAGTCGTCAGATGCCTGGTAAGAAAGACTTTGTTTCTATTAAAATGGATGGAAGAGCAATTCATCTCCAAAAGTTTTTAATTTTAAATACCTTAAGAGAATCTTATGTGCTATTCAAAGAACCACTATCCTGATAAAAAAAAATAGGCTTCTGCAAATTTTGTGAACTTTGTCCAAAAAATTGTGTTCTTGCTGGATCAGCTGGAACCAGTGGTTGGAAAAACTACATTTTATTTGTAGCGAACTACAACTACAACTACTTTATTACATATATAGTTAACTAAAACTACAACTAATTTTCCCCAAAATGTAGCAACTACAAACTACTTTTGAAAAGTAGTCGCTACTTCGCTACTTTTTAGCTACTTTAAAAAAATTAATAAATAAAAAGCATACACCGTTTGAGGATTGAACGAAGATTCAAAAAATGATTTAGAATAATAAACTGAATCATTTGAACATGGAATATTACCAAGAATTATTTATTCTTTCTGTCGTTTGCTGAGCCAATTTGTCATTCCAAATATTTTAAACAATTTTTACGAATATTCGCTGCAAGAAAGGATTTAAAAGTTGAAGGAAATCAACCTTAAAAATTTTAATCCTTTCCTGTCAGTGAATATTTCATTCAAGACAAGAACAGCAACTCGGCTACTTGAAAGTGTAAATAGATGCAGTCAGCGATGTGCACGGGGGGAGGAGAGGAGAAGGGACACCTGTTGGGTGTGGCCCGGGCCCGAGTCTGAAAGGGGCCCAATATTTTTAAAACTAGGGGTTTCAATAAATCTAGGGGTAAACAATATGGTGGGGCCCTGGAAAAGTCATATGTGACGGGCCCCAAAATTTCTGTGCACGCCCCTGGATGCAGTCCATAATTTGTTTTTAAATTTTATATAGTCATACATATCTATATATATATGATTTAGATCATGAAAATCATATTTTAAACAAAAGAGAAAAACTAATTTTCATTATATCAGTTAATTTCATAGGGACTTTTTTTTTTTTTGGAGGAACTAATTAATTGATTTTGAGCTTCAAGCTAGAGGTCTGGACTAAAACAACATCTCCTTTTTTACGCCACTCATAAAATGAAATAAGAGCATTTTTTCAATTTCACCGAATAACCACAAAAACTTAAATATTTAATAATCGACTTTTATCATGTTAATATATCAACATTCAATCAGTGAAAAAGAAAAAATAAACAAATAGGAAAATACCCCAAACTGTACTAGTATTTATAATCAAATATTAATAAATATCTGAAATATGAAAGATAACCAAGAATGCTTACATCAATGTGCAATTTTAAACTACAGTGGACTCGCGCAACAGCATGATTCGATTTACACGAAATGTCTATAGCGAGCTTTACTCGAGTAATGAATTTTAGAGCTAACGCGAATTCCTCACCCTGTAGCACAGAAGTTTTCGTGTGGGAATCGCAGGGCTTAAGTATCACCTACTCTACTGGCTACTAAATATTAGTTTCGTGAATGGACTTTCCCTTTAGCATCACTGAAAGCGGAAGTTCTCCAACCGTACTAGTCAGAACATCTCTTTGTTAATTTACAAATCGCCACTCCGCATTTTTTTCATTCTAAATATGAGTTTGATGAAACATAAGTTCACATAAACAGCTGTTTATCTAAAGTTTGAAAATGGAAGGAAAAATACTAATCTTTGACAACTAAAGATTTTCGATATGCTTGAATAACTAAAAAATGTGTCGAATATAATTACGGTATCGTACCGTTTCATTTTATGCCATTCTCTGCGTCTGATAGAATGTATTTGGAACTTCCATGTTTTACATAGAAATTGAATTACAACGCTTTTCAAAGCTGATTTTAAGTATGGCTAAGCCTTTATTCATGTGATCGATAACCGAATTCATTGTTGGCCAACATGGAAAGAAAATGCAATGATTTGAAATTTTTTATCCGTTACCAGTTTCTATTTGTTCACAAATAAAATACTTGTAATTGATTTTTAATAGAACAAGGCTTTTTAAAGGATTTTTAATTTTCTCTCTTGAATCTACATTTGCCGGGATAGCCGGATATTTTAAAAAATTTTAATTTTATTCCTACTTATGTATTGCTTGCTTTTATCTAACTTCTGCATGTTGTCAATCTGTTCAGTTAGCTAGGGAAAAAAATACAAAATCTCTATTTCTTTTAGTTTTCTAGCCTGCACTACTTGTAATAAAAAAAAAAAAAAGTTGGCAATGAGAAATCTATAGCTTATTCTTTCATTTAATTTTAAAATAGCTGTTTCTTACAAAACTTAAACTATTCAACCAAGTACTAAAATATCAGAGACTGGAAAGTGCAAGTGAAGTCCTTAATATATTTTTAATTGCTCTAGAGTTCATCAAAATAATTAGACAAGTCTTTCCAGCTCTTAAGCAAAATGTTTCAATTTATTTTTCATGAAGTGTTTAAATTATGAATTGTCCAAAATGGACAGTATCATTATGTTACTATCTAGTCACCTATTTTCTAAATCTATGCACAATTTATTTTAAAGCATTTTTCACTATTAATCATTTTATTGATTAATAGTAAAAAAATGCTTTTTAGTTCTGCCCTTTTATAGAAGTTTGGTAAGACCCCATTTGGAGTATGCTGTTCAGTTTTGGTCTCCTTATCTTAAGAAAGACATTAATGTATTGGAAAGGGTTCAAAGGTGGACTACAAGGCTAATAACTTTCCCACTTGGATTATGATTCCAGGTTTAGAAGGCTAAAAATGTACAGTCTTGAGCAAAGAAGAGACTGAGGGGACATGATTCAGCTGTTTAAATTTATTAAAACGAAAGAGGTTACGGGGCTAAAGTTTAGCACTGAAAACAGGACAAGGGGTCATTGTTTTAAGCTATTTAAATCTCAGGCTAACATGCATATTAGGAAAAATTATTATTTTAGCAGGGTAGTGGAACCTTGGAACAGCTTACCGGAAGAGATGGTAATGAGCAAAGGAGTAGACAGTTTTAAGAGGGCCATTGATCTTCACTGGGGATTGTAAATTGACTAGGACCAGTCTAGCTGGGCCGAGAGCCTGTTGCTGGTCGTCCCTTTTGTATTTGTATTTATACTTAATTCATTGTTGTATTTGTCTGTGAGTTGGAGTTGGAGGTGTGATCAACAACGAGTTGTACCGCAAGCAATAATGCATTAATAAACTATTCTCCTCCCTTGCTCTTTCTTACTTTCGGCTGCTAACATTGATTTGTCGAACCAAAACAATTTTTAATTTGTATTATCTTAATTTGCAAAAGAGTATATAACTTCAAAAAAGTTTTTTTTTGCTTATTTTCCTACCCTATTTTTGTAGTTCCTATTACCCCTTGTTTGGCTTCAAAATGCAGAATTTTATGTCTATTTATTAAATTTTTCTGCGGGGGACAAACCCCCCGACCCCCCAAATTTGGGGATATTCTATACTCCTCCACCTACAGGAGAGCCCTTTACTACTCTCATGATACCATTCCCCTTCTTAAGGTCAAACCCAAAAGCTTGAAGTTCAACTTTAGTAGAACAAAATGCACTTAAGAAAGGTAAACAAAATTATATTTTTGGGAGTTGAATACTAAAAAGGGAAAGAACTTTCCCAGAAAGCAATATTTTTCTTCCGGAAAAAATTGTCCCCCCCCCCTCAAATATATGTGAACATACATCTGAAATATATTGTTGCCCCCCGACTCGTCTTTCTTCCACCGCCCTCTTTGGAGGCCCAGCACGGGCCTGGGCTCAAGCATGAATTAGTGTGAAAATTACTAAAAGTTTCAAATGTCAATCCAAGAATTATGGTTAGCGGATTGACATTTTTGTGATAGAGTGTAGCATTGTTCAAAAAAACACTCCTCAGTATAAATAAAGTAAACAAAAATTCAAACAGTCATACGTATTAAAATGACATCAGATTTTCTATCATTGAAAAGGTCGGTTTCCAGTAATTCTTCCAGGGGGCTTTTATAGATTTAACTTTTGAATACCATCATGTGTCACTCAGAGATTGTCAAGTAAAGAGCCTCATGATATATTTGTTGATGTGAAAGTATTTTTTGATGTGGGATGTTTTTCATAAAGAGCATATCTTTACAAAGAGTTTCTAAGAAAGCATACAATGCATCGAGTTGCTAAAATATGCTTCTAGTACAAGGAATCAATGAACACTTATTGGCTAAACATTAAGTTATATTATGAGCATAAAATTTTATGTAAAATGACATGGCGAAGCCTCACAATTTTAAAATATTTAATCCATATGGTTAGATTACTTCTTTAGTTAAAGCTAACAATTAATCTCCATCTATTTTTTCTGTTCTTAAAATGCAAGCAAATAATTTTCTAAGTTATCTGAATTGAATTTAGTCATTTTTTATTATTCTTAGTGAAAAATTTGGGGATGCAACTGCCCCCTCTCGTTCCCCCTATTTGTCGCCCCTGAGTTCGAGCCCGTTCTTGAGAACTTTGCATATGAGTGTGGAACACTCCCCATTATGTTTCACTCCCTTAAAATTGAAATTTTCAAATATCCTTTCTTTTCGCGTGTTTACGTCATAAAACTAAGCTATGTTCCAAATTTCAGCTTTCTAGCCTCAGTCGTTTTGACTGTGAGTTGATTGTCAGTCAGGACAAGCTATTTTATATATACAGGTACAAGAGGACCCAACAGATGTTGTTCTGTTCAAACTTTGGAAATTTAAAAGTTAAATTTCAATAAACTGTCAAGTGTTTGAACAGTTTTGTTGAAAAAAATAAGTAAAAGCAAAATGTTTTAATCTGCTTGGTGTCAAATTGCGTATATTTATTACAACTTGATTTATCTAATACTCACTGAGCAGTTGTTTTATTAAACTATTTTTTCTCCCGTATTTGATGGTTTATTCCTTCAGCCATACTCAAAGGATAAAAAGCATCCTCATATATTAAGTGTAAAAAACTAACTACCCATCTGGAAAAAATGGGAAATCCCGCTGCAACATCCTCCATATGAAAGAGAATAAAACAATCGAAAGGTTATCCTTTAAAAAAATGATAAAGAAAAAACAGTTCTCTGAATGAGTGAAAATCACTCATCCCTCCCCCTCCTCCCGATGTAAAATAAACATTCTTCAACTAAAATGACTAAAAACACTTTAAAAACAAAAAGCATTTCTTTTCAATTTGAAATATTTCGCCAAATTAACAAAAAAAAAAAAAAAAAAAAAAACAATAAATTACATTAACAGTAGCTTTAAGATGTAAGCAAATGATCACGCAACTCGATTGTTTACAGCCAAAGTCGCCAAACCACCACGTTACTGTAATACAGCCGATCAGTGAGCGAAGCCAACTCCGACCCATAAGCGGTCTAATCTTTTGAACGAACACTTTTTAAACTTCATATATCGCCTACTTTGTTCTTTCCACCAAAGATCAAGATCTTCCACTGCACTGATCTTTTGTGTACAGAACCGAGGCCTTCGAGATAGGAAGGCCATCCAACTAGCAAATGACTTCATCGTTTGTCGATCCACAATGATATTGGGAAGTGAGCACTTCGATTAATATTTTGGTTAAATAAAACTATTTGGTTTATTTATTATTGACTTCTGTTATTTTAGTAGCATTACAAGTTCTACTTTTTCATTTGAAAACATAAAAAGGAACCGATAATCATACATTAAAAAATACACTGAGCTTAATTCATAGTATTTGACATAAAAACATTTATAAGTCAGGGTTCGCGTTTACGCGCTATAGCGGGTTTTTTACGCAAATTCGCGGGAAAGGGACGCAACTTCCGCGAAAATTCGGGTCCTAGGGACCCAGAACACCCAAAAGATAAAAACCAGAAAAAAAATTGTGGAAAATGCTGAAGATCTATCTAGTGAATGCTTTTAAGCTTCAATGACCAGGAGAATCAACATAAAAGGATTAAAATGACCCTATCTCTTTATCAGCTATTCAAACACACCCCTACTGTTGACCAGTCAATGGAATTTTAGTGATAAGACTGGAGCTTACAGTGACCTCCTGGGCAGAGCTCAAGGAGCAAAATATTGCAAGTTCATAAATAGCCCATTGTACTGTATTCTAAGAATAATTTCTCCCAAAACTTTTATCTTGGGGAAATTCCTGAAAACAACAATAAAGATCAAAAGTAAGAGTGGTTTCAATGCAATCTTCAGGATTGATACAGGACAACTGAGTAGTAAAAGCTTATCTATTTTGCATTCACCTAACCAGAATTACTTTTGAAAATTATTATCTTGCATCCTCAATAAAAGGATGGGTGAAAAAAAATGGCGAACATTTTCCAGATCGCGCAAAACACAAAGTTCTGAACTTAACATTTTTCTTGTTAAATTACTTATGAATATGAATTTTATACAAAAGCACTTTAACCTTGTTCATTTTCGAGTAATTCACCTATTTCTGAGGGGCTATTTTTATTTGGACTTGCAAAAGTCACGTATTAATCGATCGCGCCATTTTGAAAATGGCGAAATTTTAAAAGTAGCACCAAAGCCAACACAGATATTTTAAAAGAGTCAAAATGAAGTCAAATTTTCTAATTTAAGATTGCAAATGAGCAATTTTCATACTCATGTGAGAAAATGTTTCGTTTTTGCGATCGCGATTTTTGCGTTGGGTTAATTCGCTTGCGATTTTTTTCTATTTCTATGAAATTGCCATTGATAATTGATGGAGGGGGGGGGGGCTGTTTGCTTTTTTTCACCTAGAAAAATGTTCATGAAAGCAAAGGTTAAGGGAGTGCTTTCTGCTTGATCAATCAAAGGCATTTATTTTTTATTTCATGGTAAGATCCAACTTTAAAGTAAATTTTGAGTTTACCTCATTTGTAACTGACTAAATAGTTTCTCAAATAGCTAAATCTTGCAAGTGTATTATTTGAACATATGATAATCACAGAAAAAAAGGGCAAAATTAACCAATGTAGTTTATTTCATACCTTTTTCAAATAACTATGTGGATAGTTTCTTTTCCCTAAGCATAAATAGTTGTATATTATTCAATTATGTGCTAAGATTTTCTGTTTAAAATTTAAGGGACTCATTTTTTCCGCCAAAGGACCCAAATCTATTTCATTAATGGGTCCTTGGGACCCAAGTTATGGATAGTTGAGCGCGAACACTGTAAGTATTACAAAGTATTCAAATAACTAAACGCGATTTTATTTTACAATCATGTTAAAACAAAGTGATAAATAAACACAGTTTTATTTTTCATTGGAAATTGTTTTTTAACTAATTGCATTTTAACTACTCGTATATTGTATTGAAACATTAAGTCTTAAGAAGTATTCAAATAAATAAATGAACTTTCATTTTACAATTACATCAAAACAAAAAATAATATTACTATTATTTGAATAAGAATTAAATGAAATTTTAAAAAATAAATAAACATTTTTACTTAAGAAAACAGGAAACATGACTGCAATATGTTTCAAAGACATAACATCAAATTATAGTACATAATACCATATTATTAATGTTAACTTAGCTGAGCAAATTTATGCTTTTCAAAAGACGTGAATGCTTGGGTGCCATCCCCCAAAGTAGACGGTGCCCTACCCCCTTCAATTATGAAAACTTCAAAAAAAAAAAAAAAACCCAAAACATCTCCATCTCCCTTAAAATTTCAAGGGCACAGTTATTTATAACTATAGCCGTTGAAAAGCTATCATTACTATGAGACTATGATTCCGCCCCCCCCCCTTCGGTGGGCACTCTCGAAAAATTACACAGGAATTCAACTTGAAAAACGTTAATTAAAGAATGTATAATACAACATCATGAATACTGTATGTTGTACATCCAAAAAATGTATTCAATATCTAAACAGCCTTTTTTTTTGGAATTCGGCTACTTTTCCATTTTCAGCTTTTTCTGCTGCTAATGATTTTTGTGTGTGGGGGGGTGGGGGGCTTTAATAGTTCATCATTTTAGGCTTTTGAAAAATTATTTTAAAAAGCATTAATTGATGACAAAGTAACCTTTTTCAAAAAACTTCTCATAGAATGACCATTTTAGCAACTTTCTTTAATACTTAAAACCTCATATATGTTAAATTTAGATCAACATTTTGCTGAGTATGCTCTTTTAGGAAATCAATGTGACAGTTTTGTGACAGGGGGAAGGGGGGGATAACAAGAAGTGTGACATCACGCGTTGTTTATAACAATATGCTCATGTTGAACAGCGTTACATGTAACAAGGAGGAGGGGGGGGATTTGTTCAAAAGTTTGCATAATACTTTATAGACAGCCCCTTAATTCAATTTATGTTACAGTTTCAGAGTTCCTGAAAGCTTATTAACAGAAAACCCAAGGAGTTCAAAAAATATGTAGTTCAAGATATTTTGCCCTTTTTAAGCATAAACAAGCAAGCACAGAGCATTTGGCAAAAACACGTTGTGTATCCACTGCTCAAAACTAATCTTTCGCAAGCCCAGAAATTATGAATACCGTTAACTTAACCACAATGTGTGCATAAATATCATAAAACTTAAAGACAACAGTGAAAAAAAACCGTCTATATTTTTTTAATTTACGCACAGAACCAGCTTGTTTGAATAACATTGCAGGGGCGTAGTTGGGGGGAAATGTTTGAGTATCGGACCCACGACCTCCGGCGTTCAAATCTAATCTTCTATCTCAGAACTACGGAAACCCATCAAAGAATGTTTTTTGATCAAAATAACACATGCTAGCGTATGAAACAATTTAATCGAAACGGAAAATATAAGATTAGTTCAGTTAAAAGCCTGTTTCAATAAACTTGTTTACATATTAACTGAATATCAACACCAAGTTACGTTGCTTCTGATAGCAACAAGTATATTTGCAGAAAATTTTGACATATGTATATTGTCAGCTTGGAAAATCCATTTCGAATAAATGCGTGTACAAAGTTGAAAAAATAAAGAAATAAAAAGTTGCAAGTTAACCGTTTCAAACATTAAAGCAGTATACTAAAATTACAAATTACAGACAAAGATATCAGAAAGGAAACTGACAATTGTTCGTGTAATGGAGGAAAACTTAAGTAATCTTAACTGCATAAAATGTAAATTTGTTTATCTGAAAAAAGTACTTACCTCCGAACTTTAAAATTTTTTCCATGAGACGCACAGCTTTTTTCTTCACATGCAGGTTGTTCGGAAGCGGAAATCGCTGACTCAAATTCACTCAGCAGACACTTATATTATATATATATTTTTTAATTGCCTCTACATTCCGGTACGTGGAAAGGATGAGATAAATCCAACAGTATTGTATTCAAAAATGTGCAGCCGAAGTTAATATTTCCTATTTCATCTATTTCAACCAGACCAAGAAGCACTATTGTTTAACTGGTAGACTGCACTGCTTTCAAAGTTTCGCGCCAAGTTCAAAGATCGACTACTGGTGGCGTAACGAAGCGGGGGGGGGGGGGGGAGTTGTCTGGCCTGTTATCACATGGGTCTCGACAGAACTACCCTGTTGTAATTTATCTGAACGAAAATAAAATTTGTTTCATCTTTAAATTCCATCATCTTTTCCTTTAATAATGTACTGATTAGTTAGATAATCCTTAAAGTATTCTTGACATTTTTGCCAAAACTCAGATGGATTTCAGCCGAGAAACAAATGTTTCTAGGTACAGTACTTTCTTATCATTTGGTTAGGAAAACCTAAAGCACCGATCCAGTCACATGGTTCAACTATGAGGACAGTACACACGTTTTGTGTGAACCTTCCAGTACTTTACTTTGAAATATATTTTGGGCCCTAAAATCGTTGCTCTCAAGAGAAATGAAGGCTTCACTCTTTCTCTCACTACGTTTTATCTATTCTCAATTGACATATCACAGTAGGAAATTTCATTACAAAAAGTAGATCTGGCTTTCTTATTGTCCTTTGGCAAAGGGTTAAATACTTATTTCAGTTCTCTCTCAACAATAGGTTAAATAAATATGAATCATTTGGGAGATATAACCATCCAATGTTTAAATTAATTAATTCACAAAAACTTTTCCAATTCGATCCATCTCGCTTTGAAACCATGCTCGTCACAACTTAATTACACACAAAAAATTTGATCAAAATCTGTCCAGCTGTTCAAAAGCCATATGGTGACAAATGTCCATACAGAAGATTTTTATATATTAAGATAGATATCTCCCGACAAGAATTGCTTGTTTCGAAAGATAGAAAATTAGTGGTTAAGTATGCTTGTATCTTCTGTTTCTGCTCTGACTTCAAAAATTATGTTTAAAAGTAGTATAGATGCTGTTCAAAGAATGAAATCATTTGTGTTATTTTTTAGAGAAATTTCCAGCTGCAGTTTTAAAGTTGGTCTAATTTTTTTATTTAAAAAATTTTATTTCATTCTTTTGAGTATAAATGTATTTCAAAAAAAAAAAATAGTATGTCACAATCACGAAACTTTACCCTATTTTTCATACAAATGCTGAAGATAGAAAATTTTAAACGACTGTCACTAAAAACAGTTCCAAATCACAAATACCAGAGACTGAGAGGTCTACATGAGAGAGACAGATAGATCTAAATATGTTCATCGTGAGGTTTTTTTTTTTTTAATACCCAACTCAGCATTAAAAAATCTGTGAGTGAACATGAAATTACCGCATTTTCCCACCCTTAGGGTAAGAATTTATTTTTCAAATTTATATGGCACCAACTTTGGGAGATACCCTTTCCAATAAAAAAAAGAATTTACAAAATCAGGCAATTCCGTAAAAAGGTATGCGTGGTCATACATAAAAAGAAATGTGAGTGACCAATAAATCACCCCTGTTTTCTCACATTTGGGGTTGGCTTGTTTTCCAAATTTATATGGGATCAGCTACGAGGTATTCCCTTTCCAATAAAAAAAGAATTATCAAAATCAGTCTATTCTGTAAAAAGTTATGCGTTGTCCTACACAAAAAAAAAGTGAGTGAACAATAAATCAACCCTATTTTACCCCCTTTGGGGTAGGAACTTTTATTCCAAATTTATATGGGACCTACTTCAAGGTATTCTCTTTCAAATAAAAAAAAAGAATTATCTAAATCGCACTATTCTAATTCTGTAAAATGTTATGCGTGGTCATACATAAAAAAAAATATATGCAGGTCGACTACGACTTGAGAACCTCCTCTGTTTTTCAATGGTTAAAAAATAAACATTGCAGATTAAGCATGGAGTTTGTACAATTCGTCAATTATAATAAGTTCATATTTTAGATGAAATTGAAAAAAAAATGACAAAAAGTAAAAAATAAAACAGTAAAAAGTTTTTCAGCAAAGTGGTACAGCAAAAGACATATTTTGGAATAGTTTTGAAAAATTTCTTAAGGGTTTAAACTCTAAAAACTCACCACTTAAATACAGCCATGTGTCATATTGCAACACATTTTGGTATATCAAAAATAATGTTTGTTATTACAAAATGAAAAGGTTCTTACTATATTAACACTAGGACTGGGAGATATCAGAATTTTAATATCTTGATTTATTGCTCTCCAAATATAGATATTTTCGATGTATCGATATATTCTTTGGGGGAGGGGGTGCAAAGGTTATAGTTCAGAGCATATTATATCGATAAAACAAAAAAAAACATTTCCAAATATAATAAATACAATTATTTCTCTAATTCAAAACTTTCTTGGAGGGGGGAGGGGGGAGGGTGTGCAAATGGTATAGCTCAAAGCATGACAAAAGTGCTTTACAACGAAAAAGTTTTAAATATTCAATTCAATATTTTGTTTAAATCTTTCAATTTGAGCAGACTCAACAATTTGAATGTACTTTGAACTATATTTCGAATTGACGTCTTAAGTAGTTCATTTTTACTCGTTTAATAGCTCTTGCTTTAAGACTTTTTACTTCTTAGTTGAGTAACATTAAATAAAATACTGATAATAAATCTTTAAAGAATGCAGGTATAAATTTTGGAAACTATCACACCATACACCCATTAAGCACACAGAACTATGAAATATACCTTTAATTTACAGTCAACCCTCCCTTAATGGACACTCCCCGTTAGCAGACAGTTTCCGAATACCCAGACCCTCGAGATGGGCGGATAATGTATTTCACTCCTCGTTAGCGGACAGTAAATCGGCCGAGTTTCGTTCTATTTTTCTGTGTCTGGTAAGCTTTTGCTCAGCACTGCTTTTGTGGCAAGCATTTTTTAAAACTCCTTCACGATGTTCTGGGGCTAACCAGTACCAATAAAAGGGTTAACAAACCTTTTTCTCCGAAAACAGGAGCCGTTCAAGTCGAATTTTTTAGTCGAAGCTCATGAAAGCTTTGTTTTTATTTCACGCACGAAATTACAGCAAAAAGCAAAAGAAAAAAAATCTTTCTCCTTTTACACAGAACCTTGCTTTATCAGTTTGCATGGGAGAGAAAAAATACTCTCGTGCAACTTAACGGCATCCCCACCCCCCTTCCTACTACATTTTGGGAGACGAGCGTCAACTCCACATCCTTTCCCACCAGACGCTGATGAGGAATCGGCACCGTATTGCCAGATTAAGTGAAAAGTAGCCGATTGGGCTACATTTTAATACAATTTAAAACAAAAAAGGTGCTGAAAATCAACGACATTGATTCCATTGTGCTTGACTGGTTTTGTTCAGCTAGAGGAAACAATTTACACAAATGCCTTCCTATTTTATTTTCCCGAAATATTCAGCGGTTTTTTTTATATTTGCTTATTAGTTAGGTTGACTTATATAAGCAATACTCATTAATTTAATTTAGAACTATACACTGTATGTGTAGGTTTAAAATACAAAATTAAAATGGCATCGTAAATTCAGAATCCCCAATAGCGGACACTCCCTGTTAATGCACAAAAACTTTGGTTTTGACCGTGTCGGCTATTGGGAGGTTTGACTGTATATGTCACTAGCTGCATTACCCGATGTTGCACGGTCTACCTTGAAAATAAAAAGTTTCATCTCGTGACACATGTTTAACAATCAGGTTAAAAAAAAAAGGAAAAAAATCGCAAACATTTCCCGTCAGTGTAGAAAGCACAATTTTATGACTCAAAATTTAAATTTGGACATCATTGGATTTTTTCGTAATCACTCTGGATTTTCCGGCAAACCCCCCTAAGGGGGTCCCCATACACCCCATTTTGATGAAAAAAAACGTATGTGAATTAGTGAGCATCAAAGAATCGCTGCTCCATGTTTGGAAAAAAATCCGAGGAAATCTGGAATTGCATAAGCAAAACCTCCCCCCCCCCCACCCCACAGATAGGCGAAAAACTCTCCATGAAAATTCCTACTCATCAAAGAATCGCTAATCCAAATTTGAGAAAGATCCGACAAAAACTGGATTCGTAAAAGAAAACCCCCGGTGAGAGGGAGGGTGATACAATTGCGAACAAGAACCGCCCTGTATGCGAATTCTTGAGTATCAAGAGACCCCTATGCAAAATTTTGCAAAAATCCAACATAAACTGAATTTGCATAAGGAAAACCTCCGTGGGGTGTTTTCGCACCCCACCCCCTCCCTCATAGATAGGCGAAAAACTCTTTATGAAAACTCCTAAGCATCAAAAAACTGCTGTGCCAAATTTGGCAAAGATCCGATGAAAACTGTAGATTCGTAAAAGGAAACCCCCGGTGGGAGGCAGGGCCGTAGACAGGGCAGGGACCGTCGGGACGAATTCTCCCCCGAAATTTACAATTTTCTCCAAAAAATAAAGAAACGAAGATAATCTAATCAAAACTCTTCCTTCGATTCCTCCTTTACTATCACTTGGTCTTGCTATATAAATCTTCTTTCATTCAGACCTCTTCTTTTTACCCCTCCCTCCACACCACCACGCCATTTTTTTTTTAAAAATTTCAAAAAGTCCTCATTTTTTCACACCTTGGCTCATTACTTATTGCTAATGACTCTTGTTACGGATAACATTTTAAAAACATTCTTGAATATACACTTCAACAAGAGACATAACAGATTTACATGATCAAAACTATCATTTTAAATCCTATCATATTTTTGATTACATGCTTAATTTTGTAGATTTTAATGAAGAGAGTCTTTAAGAATATTAATTTTTTTTTGAGGTGGTGAGTGTAGATTACTTTTTAACTGTGACTATTTTCACTTATTTGCGTGTAAGTTATTCTAAAAGCCCCCAACGCATGCATTTGTAATTGCAAACATGTAATAAACACTGTATCAAGTGTTATAGACTGTAAAAGCGTACGCAGTCCTGTTATTTTTTGAACTCCCTAATAAATAATTCCGATGGAATATAAATTAGTTATCAAATAGTAATGAAGTAATTAATTAAAATAATTATTTGATACGAATTTTTTAAATACATTGTTGATTAATTTTTGTAAACAACATAATAAACATAATTTTTAAATGCTATTTTCCCACTTGATTACATGTCCTGGAACCACCTTTGCCTCGACCATGTCCCTCCCCGAAAAAATATCCTGGCTTGGGCCTTGGTGGGAGGGGGATTCTAATTGCGAATGAAAACTGCCCAATGTGAATTGTTGAGCATCAAAGGCAATTATTTTTACATCAAAGGCCGTATTTGGCAAAAATCCAACGTAAACTGAATTTGAATTAATAAAATCATTATATATGATTAATTAAAATGTATAATACATTTAAAACAATTGTTTTTTAACGATACACACATATTTTAGTATTGATTTTAAAAATGCAATTAATTTTTCTTCAGCAGATCCAATCCAAAATCCATATTATTAGGTAAATCAATTCCCTCATCAATGTCATTATTTCACAAGCAATTTAACTAAAAAACGAATACAAAATTTTATTCACTTTTTCAATTCCGGTATTTGTTGACAATTCTTAAACTGAAGTTAAAAAGTACCAAACAAAAGAGCTGCAATGAACTACCGAAGTAACGTAAAACCATAAGTATGCTCGGATTCCCCTTGCTATAATAATTACAGCTTCAAATCTGTTTAATGCCTAGAACTTAAAGAAGGCTTTTTGATTCTTTGCTGTACTTTTAGGCTCCATGTTATTTGTCAGTCTAAGGATTTTAACATTATCTTTTTCACTCATGTCAGAAGCTTGCTATTCAACTGCAGCTGAGTAGCTATAGTCCCCTAATTTTTCTTCTGCTATTCTTAAAAACTATATAGTTTACTCTTTTTTGTCTTTGTTTCTGTTTTTCTTTTTTTTTTGAGGGGGGGGGGGGGAGGTCATTTTTGAGGTTTAATTTAGCAAGCATAACTAAGAAACTTTTAATCCTTTCTGGTGCTTATTTAAAGTTGAAATAAACTACAATCGCGTTTTGCATTATTTTCTATTGTCCCTCATGCCAAAGGCTATGTCTGTCATTATCAAAGCTTATGTACATGCTCAGTTGCTAGTTCTTGTGGAGGACGTATGGACTTATAAACAGAAGCATCTTATCCCCTGTCATTAATTCTTAAAATAAACAAACAGTACCAGGTGTTTTCATTATTTTATTAAAAATATTTTGCCTGAAAAGAAAAATTTAAACCTGTCTAAACAGCTAAGTGTTGTGGTAACTGGAATCTCTCAATAAGCTGTTATGAAATCCAGAACCACCTAGCATTTAAGATTACAGTGAGACTTTGGTAAACTCGACACTTATTTTTGTTATGGTTGGCCCAATTCAGAAATCCTTTTATAAGTCGACATCCAGTCAATCTTCTAGTACTTTTTGCTACTCTTTTAGAGAATTTCATCTTTTATCCAGGGGAGTCATCCATTTCACCACCCAAAACAGTATTACTGGGTGCAAACTACAGCGAAGACATCCTTCATCCTTTAGTGACGTTATCAACTGTTCCATTTTTAACAACCATAGAAAATTTGAAAAATCTTTATTTGAAAAAAAATAAATTTTAAAAATGAAAATCATGCAGCCAATTAATATTTTTTTTTTTTTAAAGGAAAATATAAGCTTATGATTAGCTTATATGGGGAAAAAAGTGCGAAGCGTGCACAAAAGATGTGACAAGCAATCACAAGATGCAAGATAAATAATAAATCTACCTTCTAAAAACATTTCTTCAGTTGTAAGAGTCATCAGTTGAAAATTCATAAGTTTTGAAATCATAAAGCCAACGTAGATAGTCTATTATAATGTTCTACCACTAAAAGTATCTATAAATGAAGGGAAGAAATCATAAAGGTCATGCTTCAATCTTTAAAAAAAAAAACAGCATTTGAAGATAGAATTTACATGAAAGCATGCCATAACATAAATTAGACTTTTACGAATTATGTTACTGTCCATTAACAGACATCTTGCTTGTTAAACAATATCTGGGACTATCTAGCCAAAGAGTGTCAAACAACCTTTATGTTTTCATATTTGCTCTGAAATAATCCGTTAAAACTTAAATGTGAGACACTGCAGTTGTGATGCACAACAAATTAGAAAAATTTGTAGAATACAGTTTTGAAAAACTCATTTTACAATGTAAAAAAAGAATTTAAAAAAAAAAAATCAGGATTAGGGATACATGCAACAGTTACAGTAAAGTCCAAAAACATTTTGCATTAAAAAGGGGGTTTTTAATAATTTTGAAACTTGTTTACTATACATTTTGCAATTTAATGTGACACAATGCAGTTCTTTGATTTAGTTTTTGCCAGCATTTGCTCCTTTTCAACTGTTTATACTTATAGCCATTCTAAGAAAAATTTGTCACTAAAATATTTTTCACAAGTAGACACAGGAATGTAAAATTGGAGTTGGAGACTGTCCGAGAGATGATTTGAAAAAGCACAAATAAGTTAATCTAAAATTCAAATTTTATCTGAGTAGTATGAATACACATATTCTGAACTGTTATTACAACTTAATTACTGTAAAATCACTTATTTTTGCGAGCTATACTTTTCGTGAAAATAAAGTTATTGGTGGTTTCACAAGCTGAAAATTTCACGAAAGTTATACGAACAGAACCAAAATATGAAAAATTTGCCACTAAGAATACTTTGCAAGACTTAAATTTTTGCAATTATGATGAGTTCACTAAAATCGCAAAAATTGAAGCCTCATAAAAACAATTGCTTTTTTCGTTAATAAAAATGCACAAATAATTTTACCTAAACTTCCAGCCTTTTATCCAGTATTTCATTCTCCCTCCCCCCCCCCCCGCACTGAAGAGAAAAAATAGATTTTAGTTAAAATATGCATAAAGTTTTAAATAAAGAATTAAGTCCAAAAGTGAAGAATTCCAAAAACCAAAATTAAGGAGTCTGAAACTAAAACTAATGAGTTTTAAGGGCCCTTTAAAAAGGAAAATTAAAGTTAAGGACTTTTTAAGGAGCATTGGCACCCTGTTTAGGTCTTTTGAATACACATTTGACCTAGAAATAGTCTCAGTCATCAAGAGTTTGAATATGAAATAAACTTTCATGAATGTTATTAGCTGTTTCCCATCACAATATTTTATTTCTCTCAGCTTCAATAGCTAAAGCAGTATCAGCATTTTCTGTGTCCCTCAGCAAAATCAATTCACAATGCCATTTTTGCCAGACATTCATGTGGGACATTCATGTGTAAGTATGTACGCCTATGCGTTTTTTTTTTTTTTTAATAATAGAACTCCAGAGCTAAAATTCTGTTTGTTGTCTTTGCCAGCTTACAAACTGTTCTAAATTGTAAAGTAATTTTAATAAATATAAATTCATGACAAGCCCTTAACTTTTTTCTCATGGAATTTTTTTTTTTTTTTTAAGAGCAAAGAGTGACGAAACATTTATTCACTTTTATCTTAAATATTATTAAAATATACTTAAACTACACTTAGCATTCATAAGGAACTTATTTTGCTCACAGATTAAAAATAATTTATTAACCAATGAAATAAAATGTTTCATTTCTCCCCGCCCAGATAATAATTGGATCAAATTCTTACAGAATACTAGGATTATTTGTTAGAGAATATAGAGGATTCTTAAAGAATATTCTACTACCAAAAAAAAAAAAATAAATAAAACGTACCTCCTTCATCTGCATCAAAAAATTCATCACAATCGGTATCTTGATAATGTGGTGAATTAGGCGGGGAATGAAAAGGACTAACGAAAGATTTTTCTAACTCATGATGCTCCTGAGCCAAAGCATGCAATGCATCTTGCAAAACACGACATCTTTCCTGCTGTTGCTTTACTTGCAGCAAACGTACCTGAATGCAAAGAGAAGAAAAAAGCATATAATTTTTTGTAAAACAACATGTTACATTCTTTTTATAGTGAGAATCAAAAAGTACTTCAGTCATAAATTTTTAAGCATAAGACAATATAAATCTATACTAATATTATAAAGAGAGAGGGTGGATTTTTGTGCGTTTATATGTTTGAGATAACCTCTCAAACCACTGCACCTATTTGAAAAATTCCTTCACTATATGAAAGGTGCTTTCTTACTGAGTAACATAGGCTATAATTCAAAAAAAAAAAATCCGATAAATAGTTCTTTTTTTATTCCAATTTAGGCCTAAATTTCACATAAATTGCCTATTATTGGCTATTAAAGGGGTGAAAAATTACTTGCACATATTAATATTATGTATCATTGAAAAGGGAAGAATTTTCCGCGTTCTAAACAATTTGTTCCAATGCTCTAACTTAATTACGGCGGGAGTAATTTGCGTTTTTAGCTCAAACTTTTTTGGGCTTAGCTGAAATTTAGGCACTACTTTCTTCATTAAATCTATCAATAAAAAATGAAGGAATTGTCCCACAGTTTTCTTTTTGACATCATTGGAAAAAGCGACAGTTTTTACTCCAGATCTCTGTCGATGTACGGTTGAAAAACTTAGCTTCTATCTTCAAAAGAAAAAAAAGGTACAAGCGTTTTTAAATCAAATTCGAAAAATGTCATTTTGATTCAGATTGTCAACCATTTTATTTTCTCGTTTCCACGGTTATGCTTTTTGAATCCATCGTTTCTTTCCTTATTTTGCATTTAATTTCTTAAACTTATTTTATTTCGTGCTTCCATAATTACACTTTTAAAATCCATTTCTTAAAAGTATTTTAGTACCTGTCGTCATTGTATAGAAAGGTTATTTTGCATGGTGTTTTTTTTCTTTTATTTAAACCCGATTGTTGAATACATGTCATTTGACACAACTTTTATTCTCAAGGTAGACTGAGCAAAGCCGGGCAATGCAGCTCTTAATATATAAAGATTTGAAAGTTACTGTTAATGTGATTTTACACTTTTTTGTTTGCTTGGGGAAACATTTATTATTGCCAAAGAAAAAACATCCGCGTCACTCGCAAAAGGGCTGGGTTCCCGTAGCGTTGTCACTTGGCGCATTAGGCGCTGAGCAGTTCAGTCTAGGATTATTGTTTTAAAGCAACCGTAAATGTAATTTATTGTTTTGGCGATTTGTTCTGAAAGAAAAGAAACTTGATTTGTTTTTATCCGAGTCAAATGTACGACATTTTCTTCTTTTTTTCTGACGATGATTTTTGAATGTTCCACTGGATTTTTTCTTTTTGTTGGATGGATTATGCTGGCGTGGTTGCTGGGCGAGTTTGGCGATAAACAATAGAGTTGCGGAACTATTTTTACATTTGAAAGATATTATTTGATGTCTTTTTTTTTTATTTGGCGAAATATTTTAAATTGCAGTAAAAACTGCTTCACTCGCTAAATAGAGTATTAAAGCAACTGTAAATCTAATTTAATGATTTCACGACAAGCTTTAAATTCTAAAGAAACTTTATTTTTATTTTATTTTATTTATTTATTTATTTATTTATTTTTTTTTTGAATGGGTGTGTACACCTTTTATACAAAGAAAAAAGATCAATTCACATCAGAGGGGGAGGGGCGTCAATTTTTTTAATTCAACGGACTTCCATTAAATTTTTAGCACGGACATCACTGTGAGGGTACTGCTAGTTTAAAATAAAATTGCCTTGTTTAGATACATTTTTTGTACATTGTTGGGATAAAGGCTCAACAGATTCAGTTCATCACCCTTGAATAAGATGCAAGATTTTCCAAAAAATAGCTTGCTCAGAAATCACTCTTAATTTATAAGTCAATTATTTATTATTTAATTTACAACAATCTAGAATGGCAATTGATACTCTCACCCATTATTAATAAAATATATTTCTTGAAAATCCAATAAAAATGAAGAAAAAGGAAGAAGTTCCTGAGTCGAAAAATAATATACAGAAAATATTTAGTAAAGCGCCAGCAATCCTAACTCAAGATTGTTTTTTTTTACAAAATAGTGATAGAAGAGGCTCAAAAAAGGAGTCAGAAACATTTACAAATATAGCTAGTACAGTTGGTAATAAAATTTCACAGGGAAAAATCCACAAATGTTTACCAATTTCTAAAACTTCTTTGAATTCATATGCACATTGCACACACATGACAAACTGGGCACAATCGCCTAATAAACAGAATATTATATTTCATTTCCTTCAAATTCTCTAGTTTCCAATGTAAATATTACATAAACTTGGGAAATTAATTCAAATTTTCTGCTGAATAGTCAATTGCCAAGAATAATTACTTTGAAGATGGGAAACCCTTACCCCTCCAGGCACGCCAAAAGTTTCAATGCACTGGATAGCTTTCATGTAATTTAACAAAGAAAGAAAAGAAAAACTTGTTTATTTATAGCAACAAAATCAGTTAAAGCTACTGCTATTATCATCCTACTTGACTACTTTTTAAAAAAATATTAACAGTATGTAAATTATGTTTCTTCAACAACATGCTTTTTACGTAAACTTCACTTCCCCTTAACTTCAAACGTTTTATATTAACAACTAGCAAAAATACCTGGCGTTGCCTGGGTCAGTAATAATTGTGAGAAACAATCACTACTTTCATTTATTTTCTGTGTTAACTGAAAGAAGACAAAACACACTGCTTTGACGTGATTAAAAAAAATAGAGCTTCTTCCTTGCCCATAAAAGTAAAATAGCAATAATTATACAAAACAAAATAGTATTCAGTTAGAAATGAAAGCACAACATTTGAGGCAGTGAGAAGCAAAGGAATGCAAGTGGACTACTTTAAGTTTCGAGTAAAACCTGTTTAAAGATCAAATCCTAGGTAGGCATTCATTGAATTTTTTTCTAAATCATGCTGTAAAGCAACACCTACCAGGGCTACTAGTACAATCTCTTGCCCCAAGACAGAGGAGAGGTTCACCTGCCATTTGTACTGGTTATCTCCAAATATTTAATTTTGCCACTTGCATCCCTTTGCTTCTCACTACCTCATTTAAGCAAATAAAAATTTGAAGAATTTCTAAAATATGAACTAACAAAAACAAAGATCACTAAAAAAACAGTGCGCTTTATTCAATTAAATAGTACACACACACACAAAAAGAAGAAAAAAGTTTTCTACTACGTTTCCCTAAGTGTTCAAAAAGTAGAGTTTCTGAATATTTAAATGACTTTAAATTCATGTTTGCTCCTGAGAAGCCTTGATTCAAAATTTTTATTATGATTACTTTTAATATTGCTGTTGTTAGGCACCAAATTTTCGTAACAATGTGTTTTGTATTTAATCATTTAATGGGGAAATTACATGACATTTACTGTTTTCCATCATAATGTTTTTTTTTTAGAAATAAATTATAGCCTATGTTGCTCCCTGATAATATAACTATCCATGGTGAAAAAATGGTTAAAATCTGTCCAGTAGTTTTGAAGATTACCCCAGACATACATGCATACATAAATAGCCATTTATGTATATACATGAGGCTACAATTCCTAAGAAAGTAATAAATGTCGTGTTTGCTCCAAAGAGGTCTTGATTCAAAATTTTCATTATGATTACTTTTAATATTGCTATTGTTAGGCTATGAATTTTTGTAATAATGTGTTTCATAAGTAATCATTTAATGGGGAATTTACATGAAATTTATTATTTTCCATCATAATGTTTTTAAACTAAGTTTTTTAGAAATAAATTATAGCCTATGTTGCTCCCTGATAATGTAGCTATCTCTGGTGAAAAAATGGTTAAAATCTGTCCAGTAGTTTTGAAGATTACCCCGGAAATACATACATACATACAGAAGTAGCCATTTATGTATAAAGATGTTTAGATACCTATTATTATTTGTGATTTAATAGCTGATCATATCAGTTAATTGTTATAAACTTGATTCCAGAACATGCTTTTAATTATTCCAATCAATGCTTCATATTACTACACAGAAATAAGAACTAAAAAAATTAGAAATCTGCTTTCCAGGTACTACATGTATTAAAAAAAAAACTTTAATTAGTGAAAATAATTAAAAAGGACAGTAAGCGAAAAATGCAGTATTACACTGAGAATATTAAAATTGATGGAATATAGTATCATTTAAATACCAATGTTTTGTAATCGATGTCACACCTCAACTTCAAACCATCTCTACTTTGGGTTGGTATCTTGTTGGGGTTGAATTTTGTTTATGATTCATTTCCTTACAATCATTAAATTTTCATTGCACTTTTCATATTTAACAACTAGCAAAATATTTGAAGAAAATAATACCAAATCAAAATTGTGAATGGGTGAAAAAGTATGGCAATATAGCCATAAAAAAATATATTGTACTTTTTGAACAAAAAGTACATAATTTATTATTTCTGAATAGGAGAGATTTTTCATAGTAATAATGTCAGCAACCAATTAAATTTTTACAAACCTCTTCTTGCTGGGCAAATACTGTAAGGCAATGAGACAAACTAGAAGACACTTTTTTGGCATATTCAATCAAATGTTCCACTTCATTAGGAATTCCATTCAGCTGTAATTCATTCAAACCAGACACATTGTTATTTTTTAATTTGGCAAAAGCTGAGTGTAAATTTTCCACATGTTTCTCAAATAGTTGTAAATGTGCTTGAGCAGTCTTAAAGAGAGAAAGAAAGAAAAAAAAACAAGAATTATTTCTGTTGATTTACCTTCAATACACATGTTTTTAATTTTTAGCAAGTAAATATCTTCTTTCCCCTCCCGACTATTATGTTTTTTGCTGATTGAAGCTTTTCTGCATGGATCCTAATATCTTTAATTTTACATTAAAAATCTCAACATCTAAATGGTTATCGATGCATATCATATCAAAAATTGAACATATTTTGCTTTCTGTTGTAATTACTTGATGTTGATGAATACCTGAAGCTTGTCTTGCATAGTCCCGACAGGAATTACATCATCTTCTTCAGGATCAGAATCGGAAAAGCCTTGCTTCAAGTAATGGCTGCTAAAGTCAACATGTTCTTTGACGGCATTTATCCATTTCTATAATTTAAATATAAAAATTACAATTAAAGAACATGTAAAGAAAAGCAAAAAATTAATTTATTTAAAAAAAACTAACCTGGCGATCAACTTGCTGATGAGTAACAAAAGGCACACTGAAGCGTTGTCTAGTATTGTCGGAAAAAGTTACTGTAAAAGAGGCAATGTCAGTACTGTCCAGCTAAAAAATAAATTAATATATAAATAAAACTTATAATAATAGGTAAAACAAAAGAATTAAATTCCATAGGAGGACAGACAGTTTGTACTAAGGAGGAAAACATTTGGGGTATTTAAGCTTTTTTTTGTTCAATTGACTGCATTTTATAACGTATTAATCAATAAAAATACAAAGGGGGAAAAAAAGAAAATTTCTGTAAAGTTGATGTCAACGAATTATTTAATAAAAAACTATACACAGGATGAACAATGTACATTTTCAAAAAGTTATGTAAAGGTCAAGATTCCGAAAAATTTGTAAAAAACAAAAAACTTGGTGGCCACCACTGTGGGAGAGGAGTTTTTACTACTTTCATGAAAAAACAAACAAATAAAACTTTACAGAATTACATTTTAAAAGTTATAAACATGCCTCTTTTTTCAAAATAGAGGAATAAATCAATAAAAAGTTGGCAAAAAACTGCATTTAGATGAAATTTACAAAAAATACGATTTTGCTGATAAAATTTCACTTTTCCAGAAAATTATTTAAAAAAAAAAAAAAACATAATTTTTGGTCCTTTTTATATTATTTTCAGTAATTTGCACTGCGATAAATATCCAATTCTGTTTTCTGGAAGCTTATGCAATTAAATAATCTTGTCTGCTTCCATCTTGCGAATGACCAAACATGGCGACTACGTGAAAAATTTAAGGCATGAAAGTAATTTTAATAATTTAAAACCCTCAAAAAACAATTTTGATGAAAGAGTCAGTTTTTAACACATTAGCATCTGATGCAATACGGATAAAATAATATTCTGAAGATAAAATTTGAAGGAAAAAATTTTGTATTTTTCAAGAAACTAATTTATTCTCTGGGGGGGGGGGGATACGGCACATTTTGCAGAATGTTCAACAGTGTGCATTGTATTGCAATAGACATCAAATTCTATTTTTAGAAACCTAGGCACTTAAAGAATCCTGTCTACTTCCATCTTTGAAGTGACCAAATATGGCGACTGCGCTAAAAATTAAGATTTAGGTTTTTGAATTTGTTGCATAAAAATAATTATAAAATGTAAAATCCTCATTAAACATCAATTTAAATGAACTGTTATAGCTTTTAGCACATTAGCGTCCAATGCAATAAGGATAAGAAGAAGTTTTAAATGCTAAATTTTTCATTTCTCAAGAAAACTGTTTTAAATAATAAAAAATAAATAAAATGCTTTACAGCATATTGTGTTATTTTCATTAGTTTGCATTTCAATAAACATCAAATTCTGCTTTGTTTTTGCAAACTTAACCACTTCAGTACTTTACCTACTTCTATCTTGTGAGTGACCAAATATGGCATCTATGTTTCACACGTAACTAAAAAGTATTGCCGTTCTGGTCAAAAAACGATCTTTCTTGATGTGTTTATCCTCAGGCGTATGCTTCCAAAGTGATTTATTTTCTTCCACCCTCTTGAGTTTGTGCACAATTCCTGTTCATTCCAAGATTTTTTTTCTTAGGAACAACGGGGTGGGGGGGGGGGATGGCAACTGAGGACGTTTTTTATGTCGCCACATTTTCAAACTAGGTCGCCAGTGGCGACCGTGCATCTTGACTTTTATTATATGGGAACATTTGTATAAAGCCAGGTTTAAACATAAACAAGTCTAGGAGGCCTAGTCTCTGCCCAATACGTAAAAATTTAACGCATGCAACGCCCACCCGTGACGTCACTTTTACGTACGCAACAAAATTCGCTAGTCTCTGCCCTTTCTTACCGGACGCAAAAGGCAGCTGCCAAAACGCGAACGTACGGTAAATTAACGCCATGATTTTTCTGGCGTAAACCTTTCGTACGTACGTTTAAGAGTCAAAACAAAGATGGCTGCTGTATTCGCCGCGCAATGAGTTTTATGAAACTTGCTGAACTATTGGAACTTATCGAAAGAAAAGTATTGAAGAATCATCACACGCGTTGGATATTTTTGATGCAAGGTTTGTCAAACTTTATAAATAGATCAAAAGTTAAGTGATTAACGCCACAGAAGTGAAACATTGCTTTCCCTCCTGTATATAGGGTTACCAGCTAATTTGCGAGTACATTCTTCGTCACTGTTCTACAAACACAACATCATTTTTAATTCTTAGCGTTCATTTATATTTATTGATAAGAGTGAAGTAAAAGATCTTGCACCATGGCCCTGCGAAATTTGCTGTTGATTTTGTTTGTACAGATTAATTATCTTCCGACAGGTAAGTGGGTCATTCCATTTTAAACCAAGCAATAAAATAAACAAAATTCTCAAGCTGATCGTTTCAGATTTTCAAGAAACTTTGCGAAATCCTACTACTCTCTGACACCTCAAATGTATATAAACTTTAAAAAAAAATCTATCTTACACAATTGATCAGTAACTAATGTCTGAGTTTTTAAACACTATTTTCCCGGCAGTGTTTTGAAATGTTATACCTAACTCAAGTTCTATGGGAGCTTCAGAGTTGCATAATAGCTCATTTTAAAGAAAACTGCATATGCCTTACTTTGATGTGTAACAACACAAATATTTCAGATAAAAATATTTTTCACAATTTTAAATTTTGACATTGTGTCTCAAAAATTCAGGGTTTTTTTTTTTTGTAATGTATTATAATGAATGCATCCCTAATGTTCAGAGTGGGCTCAGAACAGTTGCAACAAATATTGTAGGATAATTTTTACAAAAAATTGGCTTAAAAAAATACTGACTAGTGTTATGCCGGATGTCCGAGGGAAGATAAAGATGTGTATCCTTATCTGTTTTTTCCAGATCTTAAACAAATCTTTTATATTCTTAAATTTCAACACATATTTGAATTCTAAATATAGATAGGCATGAAACACTCTTAAATTCTATGTAAGTTAAGTGTTTCCATTTTGTTAAATAAGGTATCATTTCAGAAATTAAAAAAGTTGATTTTTAAACCCCGACTCTATTAGGAAAGAGATAATAAGTTTGACATGTATATTTGTGTGTGTTTGTGGAATCGTAGCTCCCAAACAGATGAAACGTTTTTGTTCATTCTTTTTTACGCTCAAAAGGTGACTTGACCTTTGTGTTCTTAGCTTGGTCTCATCTTTGTAACACTAATTACCCAGGGGTGTCCACCTCTTCCCCAAATACAACAGAGAAAAATACCCTTGAAAACAACCCTCCTAAAATTTTCAATGCCGTAGTCTGACCTTCCCTTGGTGAACACCTATGAATTAATGAAGATATTAATTAAAAACCAACATAGTGTTTTTCGCAGTTTGAACAGTGAGATCTTATATATGTGCGTTTAAATATTGGGACTAGTTGAAAGAATGAAATTTTCTGCGTTGAATATTTGTTAGGAATTTCCAAGTAGGAGTTATAATCTTGTTTACACAATAAAAGAAAATTTTGAGTTCAATGTTAAACCTTTATGCTTGCGAGTAATAGCAATTTCTTTGTTGCTCCACGATTTAAAATTTATCTACTTTCAGTTTCTGGCGTGTACTGACCCACAAGTAGTTCTCAGAGACTCAAGAGATTTAACAATGTTATTTTCTTTGAAATCGGAGAATAAAATATTGTTCACATCAATGGGGTGGCCGTTTGGAGGGGTTTTACTGTTACATTTAAGATGTCAGAGAGTAGGGCTTCTGAAACTTTCATGAAATTTGAGACGGTCAGGTTGAGAATTTTATTTATTTATAGGTTTGATATATGATCCATTTGCGTGTCGAATAATATTAATTTGTACAAATAAAATAAACAACAATGTTTCTACGGCCAAGCTGCAAGATCTCTTACTTCACTCCCATCAGTAAATATAAATGAATACTAGGAATTAAAAATGATGTTGTGTTTGCCGAATGATGAGGTAAATTAGTTGGTAATCCCATAATGATGAATGAGCAAATGAGCTGGTAATATTGCTGACGGAAAGCAATGTTTCATTGCTGTGAGGTTAATCTGAACATTTTGGTCAGAAAAAAAGTTTGACAAACTTTGCATCTAAACTATTCAACACATTGTATAAGACTCCTGAAATACTTGTCTTTTGATGCATTCCAATATTTCTGCTTCTTTTTGTTGAACATTCAAAGCAGCAAATTCATCACTCAGCAGCCATCATAGACTTTGCACATAATAGCTGTAAGCTCAGGTACACATGTATACTTCCGTAGGACTCCCTTAAGCTACAGTAGGGTCTTATTTCACAATTTTCCATGGGTGGGGGGGGGGTCTAAAGATTTGTGCGCAATAGATTATATATAGGAAGAAAACAAACTGCGTACACACAATAATGCCAAATTTGATTGTTTCTAAAATTCAGAGGGTTCCCTTACCACCCAATTGATGGATCTGGAATTCCTGTTCTTCACTATACATATCATCATTCCCATAATACACATCACAAAATTTTACACAGTTGCGGAACCAATAAATGCACATTTACATCAATGTTCATTGTTGTTTCTTCAATATGCACTTTATTTGTATACCTTCGGCTGATTTCAAACAAATTTCTTTATTTAAGCTGTCATTTTATTATAAAAAGGAATATTAAAACATATTCTGTACAAACTGCAGTATAGTTGTAATGGAATTTTAGAGGCTCTGCCCCCTGCTCGTTTGGCTCGCCAACCCCCGGTTGCCACCTGTGGGCGCTCAAAGCCACTTGCAGCAGGTGACTATTAATGATTTTAGGGGTGTCGAGACATCCCAGAATATCCTCAGGAATGGAAGCCCCTAAAGGTTTAGAGGGGCGTTAAAGAGTGGAAATGGCTTCCCCTATTTGCCCTGTATCCAGTGGTACAGGTAGACACGGCCAATCCGGAGAAGATAGACACAGAAATAAATAGTTTAGACTAGGGGGCCCGACTCCCCTGCTCGCTTTGCACGCCAACCCGTTTGCCATCCGCCTCAAAGATTTTATGCGTTTTTCAAGGTATCATGACATCCTTGGATATCCTCAAGACATAATCAGTACTGGATATCTGGCCCCTCAAGGTTCAGAGGGGTGAGACAGGGTGCAATAAATACAGAGATTAACAACCCGTATCCAAAGGTGGGGTGTGTTGGCCGGATTCGTAAGGTGTCAGACTCTTAACTCAGGGGTGCCCACCTGGAAGGGGTCATGGTACAGACTGCGCCAATAGAATTTCTAAGGGAAGGGGGGGAGAGAAAATTGAGAGGTATTTTTTGGGGGGTGCTTTTGCTCTTGGGAGAGGACCCCTGCTTACCCGAAGGGTCCAAGGTCCGATGCCAGCCGGTCAAAGATCTTCCATGTTTGTTAATGGTGACTGGGGCAAGTTAAATATGTCGCAGTCAAAGTCCTTCAAAGAATTAATACCTCTGGGAGTGCTAGACCAGAGATTACTCGTCTTCTGACCTCTGGATCAAAAAACAGCTGTCTTCAGGTCCCCATCCAACAGTTTAGAACAAAAATGGTAGGTACGGGGAATCCTAGAGTGTGATGTATTCAACAGTACCAGTATTGACTTGGCAGACATTTCCAGTTCAGAGGAGATGCGGTTAGGGACAGGCAGTCACAGAAATTAATATTATCGACTATTAGATAATCTGTTATGCAAATTGTTCTGAATGATGTTTTAATTTTCAAACTACAAATAGAAAGAAATTCACGAAAAAACATTTTAGCAATTATTTTTCTTTTTGTAATTGCATATGTAAAGCCTAATAAATACAAATTAAATTTCATTCATTGGATATTTAAAGAGAGATGGGTTTTTAAACTCCTTGGGCCTGGGCTCAGTTAGCCCCTGCTCCAGATCTACTTACCTGCAGCGCGGGGTGACTCACTATACTAAATGGGCCCCCAGCTTTCAGTGGCTTAGAACTCCAGTAGCCAGTTAGGGGCTCTGCTAATTTTTTGCCAGGGGGGCCTAAAATTTATAGATCAGAGCCAGACAAGGGTGTCACCATCTCAACATGGAAGGGGAGGGCAGGCCCAGGAAAGTCCCAATGCAAAGTCGTTGTGACCTCCCAAAATTTTCCTTATTCGATAAATTTTTTTGCCGCTTCAGCAAAATTAGGAGTTTTATTAGGTAAAATTATCCTCATTCAGCGACAATATTTGTGGCATTCCATTCGGCAAATAATTGAAGACTTTTTTTCCTCCCAAAGATTAAAGTTCAGTGTCCTCCTGGGCGGGGCCATAATTTGGACAGTTTGGGGACTGGTCTTTTAGCCCCCCCCTCCCCCCAAGATTTTGGAAGCAATGCAATTCTAAAATGATAGCAGTATTAACTCAACACCAGTAATTTTTCTTTTTTAATGTACTTGGAAGAAGATGTATACACTTTCAAACTCATTGACAAATGCCCCCCCCCTCCCCCCGGTGAATATGTCCATGGTGCCAGAAATGCCTGTTTTTTATTTGACAGTTGACACAAAAGTACTTTGAGCCAAATTCTTAAAAAATATTATAGTGTTAAAGCTATTTTGATAATTTACAAAACAATTCAAAATAATGTTTCAAAGAATGATATTTCGCTACATTAGGTATATTTTGTAATTTCATTATCATATTGACAGATCAATGAAGAAATATCAAAAATGAATTTAATTAGAACCTTCCATTGCCTTGTTTTCTTTGCTAGTTGATATTTTAAATTTTAGGAATTTGTTACTGAATGCTCCAAAAAAAAAAAAAAAAAAAAAAAAGGTAAAAACTCCAACAAAAATGCTTTTTTTTATGATCATTATGATTCTTAGGTCAAAAGGTTCTTCTTTTGTGCCCCTTTTCTTCTGATTTGGGTACCCGAGTGGTGTAAGTAATAACAAGAAATTTTTTTTCCATCTTTCTATGATTGAGAGCAGACGTCGGAAGGAGAATCAAAACAAAACAACTGAGGCTAGCCTCGTCTCCTGAGCGTTCTCATGTCAACGATTCTAATTTTCCATTGGCTTACAGGGACAGGAAGAAAGGCGTGGTTTAATGCTTACCGTACGTTCGTTATCCCAGCGAGTATTAACGAACTTCCGGTATTTTTGGGCAGAGACTACCGCAGTTACCGTACGTACGGTGAGTGCGTAAGTTGCTAGCGTCCGATACGATGTGCTCGTGCGATGACGTCACGATTAACGTATGCTATTTACGTATGGGCAGAGACTAGACCTCTAGGATAAGAAAAGAAGAGAAAAAAAGGCTGTTGCATTCTGTATGAAAAAAGGCTTAATTTGAAACAAGCTAACCATCACACACCACGCTAACCACATTTCATAACGAAGCAACAACTAATCTTGGAAGATAAATAATATAAGCAATAATATCCTTCCATTTTGGCATCCTTTATCTATAGAAACCAAGGAAACACTTATTAGTTTCATTATCACTTTTTAAAGAGCGATGGAATTTACAACAAACTTTATGTGTAATGCATCAAAATGAAACTCACATCAATTTGGGCACCATCTAAATATTTATAGCCCTTTCTTCTTGTACCAGTTGTCGAGTCCGCCCTGAAATTAATCATGTCAGTAAAAACATTTCAAAAATGACAATTTTACCAATTATAGTTGACAACTAGAAATAAAAACACAAAATAGCTATGTTAAAAAATTTGAATGTCCTACTAACTAATTAAAATTTAGTTGGTTCTTAAAAAAGAGGTTTAAAAAGGAAATTCAGAAAAAATGTTTCATAACTATTTGTTTCCAGAAAACTAAAATATTTAATCAATTTACTAATGAATAAATAAATATGAAAAGTTGACCATTGCTGAGCATTCAATTGCTCTATTCAGCAACAGTAATATTAGTATATAGTAATCAGCTGCAGTAATATCAGTATATAGTACTTTATGAAGAAATTCAACTTTCTACAGCTCTTCATCACTTTGCTTGTCTTGTCTCAACACATATAGAACTACATTACATCCAAATAATTTTGAAAGAAAAGAAGACATTTTAAAAAGGCAAAGAATTATGAGTTCTAGTGCTAAACATGACTCTGCTAAAGTTTTAGAATAAATGCAACAATGATAAACATATATTACACTAGTCTCTAAATGTTAAAGTACATCCTATTTTTTGAATCTTACCTAGAATAGAATGAACATAGAAAATAATTACAAAATTTGTAGAAAATGTGCACTAAACAGTTCTTAAATGAGACACAGAAAATAAAACCACATAAGTTTAATATAAACATAATGTGATAAAAAAGGTATGGTTGGAAGAAATGCCCTTCTTAGCCTTACAAAAATTGGTTCCAACAAAATATGCTCAATCTTAATTGAAATGCATAAGCTTCATGGACTTTCCATGCTGTGAGTTTTTGGACTCCAAAATAATGTTAAACAAAAATAAAACTTCCAGTAACCTATTTTTTATCTCCTATTTCCTTAAAGAAAGACTCAAAGCAGTAATATTAGTATATAGTACCAATTGCAAAAAACTAACACATGTTCTGATAGATTCAATCTGTCATATCAATTAGAACTAGATATAGAGATGGTTACGACAAAAACACCGTGAACTCTAAGATATCAAAGAGGCCTTGTTTAAGTTTTGTATTTATAACCCTAATTTATTCATATACTATTATTAAATATTATACTTCCTATAATCAGGGGTCTGTCCAGGACTTTTCACAGGATCCGTTTTTTGGGAAAAATCAAATAATTTTGTGAAAAATTAAATACTTTTGTGAAAAATTAAATACTTTTGTGAAAAATCAAATAATTTTGCAAAAAAAAAAAGTTTTTGCAAAAACGAAAGTTTAGACTCTTGAGATGGTGGAAACTGCATCATTGACACTTAAAGTTGAGTGTTTTCCCTCTTTTCTGTTGAGAATATCATTCTTAAGTGCTTTTCTAGTATTTGGGGGGGGGGGGGGGGAGGCATTGCTCACTGGGAGATGGGCACCCCTCAAGTATCAATATTTATCTACCATTCTACATCATGTTAAATTATACTAGAAATGTTATTTGTATAGTGTTTAAAACTGTAAGAAAAAAAATTCAGTCAGGGGTTCAGCATTTAATTTTTTAACCCAAGACACTGTTTAAGAGCACAGAGTTTCGTTTAAAACTTATAAATTCCGTGATTTTTACAAAAATAAAAAAATATTTTATTTGTTTACTTCTTAACTAAGCGTACTGAACATCAAAAATGCGAAAAATCAGATTCCCATAGCGGATGCAAAGAGATTGCAAGTGAAGGATCAGAAGTATAAAAACAGCCTGTAAAATAAATATTTTGGATAAAATTATTTTAGAATTTCATTTTAGAGTCCTATGATAAACATATCATTAATATCTGGACACACTTGAAGCAAAAATAATAATAATAATAAATAAATAAAAAAAAAATAAACGATCGATTCAGCATTTTAATTATTGACTCATAAAAGAAAATGGAATTCCGCTTTAAAAACCTGAAATAAGCTTTGTTACAAAAATAAAGAGCCCTTTTCATTTATTTGCATCCTAATAAAGCGAAGTTAGCTTGAAAAAAGAATGAAATATGATTTTCATGTCGGATGTAAAAAGATTGCGTTTTTCAAAATGTAGACATCTATAGAAAAAAAAAACGGTAAATAAAAGAGTTTAAGTTAATTATCCTTTTTAGCATCGAAAAATCAAACCCATATAACTTTCTCCCAAAATAACAGTTTAACATCGCACCGCCAGATGCTAAGTGGCGATAAACAGTTAAACATCGCACCGCTAGACACTGACCCTAAGTGGTGATTAGTTTGAATTTGGTAACTATATCTGAAGCGACACATCCCCCCCTACTACCCTTTGCAGTTCTAAGTTCATTTCGCTGTATATTATTGATTATTAAATCATGAGTAGGGAGAAAAGTGCTTACTAAGCCTATTCAGAGAATGTTGACGCTTTTTCAAAGAAGTTTACAACAACACCGCTACATAAAACAAACAAGCAAAATTATAAACCAAACTGACTTTCAGCTGCTAATTTCTTTCAAAGAAACCAACAACAGGCATTATATTTATTTGGCCGTAGTAATTTTTTGTCTTGCAGGTGCATCACAAGAGGGCAGATTTTTATTTTCTTTTGCAAAATTAGCTGATTTTGTATAAGTTGATTCCTCTAATTTAACTTTAAAAAAGTTTCCAAACATTATCGTTTTTATACAGGAAATAATTAATATTAAATAATAACCAATTTGTGAAAGATCCGTGTTTTTGTTTATTAGAATTTTGTGAAGGGTCCGTTTTGGTTGATCGGGATTTTGTGAAAGGTCCGTTAACGGACCCAAATTTGCTCTGGCCAGACCCCTGATGATAGTATAAAATACTGAAAGGATGTAGTTTATAATCGGCCAAAGAGATAGAAACCAATGATATAGTTCTAAAACCTTTGCCAAGTAGGAGAACGGAAAAGTATATTACTTCATAAGTTCTCAACATAATGTCCCAAAACAGTTCTGAAAGCTAATGTACCATATATTTTGACTCCACAAAACTCAAATTAAATAATTAAAAAATATACTATAAAGATCTGCTTGTTACCCTTTTTACTTGTTTTAGTTTTGCCCTAAGTTTGAACTGCACAACCATTTGATAAGCAAAATACTATTCTGAACAGAAAAAAAAGCAATTGAAGAAATTGCATATTTGGATACATGATACTAATTTTATGCCAAAAAATATTTCATAGCTTACCTTGATGTAAAAAAAGACATCACTCCTTTGTCTAAAACAGTCCATACCTCTTTCCAGCCAAGGAATTTACTTTTCTGAGAGAAACAAATTTTTAAATCACACAAAAAATTAAAACAATTATACTTTTAATAAAAGATATATATGTATCTTACTACTATTATATGTGCAGAAGTTTGTCTGTATGGATATATGGATGTTTGTTACTCTTTCACGCAAAAACTACTGAATGGATTTTGATGAAACTTTACAATAATATAGTTTATGCATCAGAATAACACATAGGGAAGTTTTCACCCCGTTATGGGGGGTGAAACCCCCCTAGGGGGGCGATAAAACCCAATTTTCGCATAAATTCTCTAATATGAGGATGAAAAAATACTTGCACATATTAACATTATATGTCCATCGAAAGCTTTTTCTGCTGAAGATGGCACCTCTTCCAAATTTCTAAGTAGAATAAAAAATGAGTTATGAGCTTTTTAGTTCCATGTTCCAAAGCTTTCCTCAACACAATATAGTATTTAGGGTATCATCTCAACTCCCTTACGATAGCGACAATTGTTGTATTGTTCACTATTTTTGCTTTTCGTCCGACTGTTCAAGGCTTTTCTCAAGTTAAATTCTAAAGTAAGATTTTTTGCACAAAATAAGCAAATAATACATGGATTTGGCTGATTATTTTCCAGAACGTTTTCCTGATTTATGTTGTGTGATTTTTTTGGGTGTCTTCCCAGTTTTGCCGACATTTCATTCACCCCCCTCCCCTCCCTTGATTTTCAGTTTTCATCATATCTTTGGATATATTAAAGTGGGGAGGCCGTTTTAAATGTCGGCGAAACTGGAGAGAAACCATTTTTTGCTAACTATTTGACCCCTCCCTGTGTTAATATTTTAACTTGAATCAATTGAAAAAAACTACATCAACGTGAGCGAAGCCAAGGGTAAAAGCTAGTAGCTTATAAAAGAATTTAAGATGTAAACAAAATAATATTTTGTTTATTGATTAAAGGACGAGTTACGGCATTTTAATTCAAAAAGAAAGCACATTTATGAGGAATAAAAAAGTTCTTGCTTAAGTACATGCAAGACGTATCAGCCCCCACCCCCTCCTTGGAATTTGCGGAAGCAAATACACTACACATTAATTAATATTGTACACATAAAGAAGTTCATATCGTTACAAAACTATATTAAGTAAAATGCCAACATTGAGGCACATTTTTGCAGCTAAGATATTACACTTCAAATAGAACTTTTGCACTAAAATTTTAAAGACTAAATTTAATAGTCAACATTCAAAATTTCAAGCAAAGGCTGAAACAGATCAAATGCTATTGTTTGCAGTCGATTTTAATAATTATGGAGAACCACTGTTTTATAAATTTGTTGCATACTGTGTTGTTGTTGTGGCTTATTCCCCATGATCTAGTTGAGTTGCATAATGTGCTTGTGTTTATTCGGTAAAATCATTTGGGAGCACACTCCTTTCTATTTTTATTTCATTATATTTTTATTTCTAAACAACATTTTAACATATTCTTTATTTTATTATTTTTATTCATTCAAATAGCCTAGAAAACCTTGACAAAGGGGGGGGGGGATATAAAACTTAAAATATGTAGGAAGAAAAAAAAACAATCTTGAAATCATTTTTTAAAAAAACTGTAATTAAAATTTACTTTGAAGAGCCCTTTGGCTAACCATTGTGGTACTCCCGTTAAAAAAAGCAAAATCCCTTGTACATCTACGCAAACGTCTTCTGCATCAAAATAAAGTCATGTCCCCAACTGCAGAACTATCAACATAGTACACCAGAGGATAAGGGACAGGGCCTCAGGTGCTTCAAGCAACAAACTTATATTTCCGTGGCGTTTGAAGTGAAAGTAAACGTTTGACACTTGAGACTTTCATATAGTCACCAAATTTGGACAATCATCCTTTTATTCCTGTCAAATCGTCAAAGCTTAAAATATTTAGTGCTCAGATTATATTGCTGTTATTATGATGGTCTGCAGCATAAAATCATTTGACCAAAATTGTTCTGCAAGTACTTCAAGCATTGTACGCGAAAAACTCGACCTTTTCTACAAATTAGGTGCCAAAAATCAAAGTTTTTTACATAAGGTTTTTTTTTTTTTCAACTGGACTTTTGCTATTCATTTTTGTGGAAATGAGATAGTTCCAGAAACATCACATCTTTCAACCAAATGACTAGTTAAAGAGCACTGAATTTGGAAAATTCGTTGATCATGAAAACTATAAAATCAAAAAAAAAAAAAAAAAATTAACAAGGTGTCAAACTTAAACCGATTCAGATTCTTCAAAAATAGTTTATATGCTTTCTAAAATGCATAGAAAGAGCAAAGATACAAAATTTTATAAAAATCATAACCAAGGTGTCAAACCACATTTTTTCGGTCAATTTTACATGGCATGAAAGAGCAATTAAAATAATGTTATTAAATAAAGAAATTACTGAAATAATAAATAAAATGAGTCGAGTTTGAGTTGCATATAATTAAACACTTCAAAACTTTCTAAATATTTTAAATATTTTCTGGATGCAAAGGGACTGAAATCTCAAACAAGACACGCAATTTCAGACGATGGACGTATTTCAATGTTGGCATGTTCCCAAAACATACGTGTATGGCGGAAATGGCAGTGGATGAAGATCAATTGGAAATGTCTTACAAAGGACTTATCGAATTCAACATTGTGAGCTTTCCGCTAAATTATCATAATTTGCGAGAATTTTAGATTTTCTTTTAATTTCAAGAAATCTGCAGAATTTCTGCAAAATTCTATCTTGAGTTGTAAGCTTTTTGCAGAAAAGCTGCAGTTTCTACAGATTTTCGGCAACCCAGTTTCTGCAGATTTTCTGCAGAAAGTTCACTGAAATTTGCAGAAAATTTGTGAATTTTCCTCTCACATTTGAGTAGAATTGTTACGCAGCTTAGGCATCTGTTCTGCGATGTACGTCAAATTTAGTAGTATTCTGCTTTGGGGGGTAGCAGGTGGTGCATGTAGCCTAGTGCTGTGATGCTCTGCAAGTATTTGGTACTTATATATTCCTCTCTTTATTTTAAAATATTTTTGGTTTTACAACCATAGACAGAGTTTCCACTGCTGATGAGTACATGCTCTTATTTATTAATTAATTTTTTGTTCTCTCTTTAATTTTTTGTGCTATTGTAACATATTTCCTTTACATTTTAAATTCTTTTATAAGCTATTCATCTGGCATAACTATTTGCTGCTTTTACGCGTGTTTAAACTTCAGATTTGATATTTTTATTACTTTGTATGTATATAATATTATATATAAACACTAAAAATAACTCAATTTAACATTGACACATATAGAGTCTTATGCTCAGTATTAATAGCACTGTACTAGATACTATACTAATAGCACACAATAATTATACTAATGACATCTTTCTTCTCCCATGTTCAAAAAAAAAAAAAAAACAGTTGTTAATAATTCTTTTTGCCATTAGTTTATTAAATTTTGTTCCAATTTCAAAAAGGTCATTTGGCAGGAACCCCGAAAACTGCAATAAAGCAAAATATACTTTTGAATAAACAAAATCTGTAAATTTTTGAAATACAGCAAGAAAACACATTTATGAGACAGTAAAGTTAAAACTTAACTTTTAAGATGTAAATGAAAAAAGAAATGAAAGTTTTAGTAGAAACTATTCAAAGTCTTAAACATTCCTAAAATACATGTTTTCTACCACGCACAACTGCACAAGGCTTCAACTGGAACATGGAAATTTAACAACAAGTGCAAAAAGTTTAGTAGAAAGTTTAAATCCATTTAACAGGAACTTTCTCTTTTTCTGCAGAAATGCAGTGTAAACAAATGAAAATTTTAGGATTTTTAGGACAAATTTCAAAACATTAGAAGTTTTAAAAGTTTTTAAAGAATTATGAACTTTAGAAAAATTAGTGCAACTCCAACCATTGCCTAAAACATATAACATATCCAAGAGTTTTATATTCATTGTAACAAACTTCATATATGACGCAAAGTTTTTAACAAGAATTTTTTAAAAACCTGCAATAATTTGTAAAAAATACCCGTAAAATTAATCCTTCAAATCTTGAAGCTGTCTTTTGAAAATGTTTCACAGGCTGCACTCCAAGTATTTGCTTCATAGGAAGATTCAATGATAAATCAATTGCAAGTTGTCCTGAAAATATGAAACAATCCAAGTTACATAATTATGTTCATATTAAAAATACAAAATTAAGTTCTTGTAAAACTGATACTCTAATTCATAAACTCTTTCATGGTTCTGTATGACCATAAACAGGCCACAAAGGTTAATAAATTAAAGAGCACTTGTGTACTTCAAAAATTACTGCACAACAACAATAAAAATGTTATTAAAACATTGTTCAATTGTCTAAAACTCCTTATTTTATGTAAAGTTAAATTGTATTATCTTCTAGATATAATAATAATATTAATATTATTCATTTACAATTTTGGCATTTACCAAAAATAAGTAACTACTAGCACTTCTATAATAACTAAAGTTAAGGTAGAAATGAATAAACAATTAAAACAAAAAATACAATAAGCCCATTTAAATCTTCTTTAAAAGTTAATTAATAAAATAATTTTAAAAAACTGAAACAGATTTTTTCTGTTTCTAAAAAATTTAAAAAATCAAAATCATTTGAAAAATGGAACATTTTTATATAATGTATCTTTTGTATTAAAAAAAAATACGAGGATCAGTTTAAAAGTTAGTTGCAATGCTCCAGAAATCTACAGGATAGAAATTTTACAATAACTTTATTGGTATCCTAAAGTTCCATTAAAAATCTACTTTTCAACGTAACCACCTCCCTTATTTAAGAATTTGTCGGGGTGTGGTACAAGGTTTTCATGGCTTCTGCAAAGAAATCCTGTCCAATGTCCGATAATCATTGTTGGGTTGCAGCTTTCACTTCGTCATACAAATAGTATCGTCGCTTTGAAAGTTCTTATTTCATGGACCAAAAACATGAAAATCAGGAGGTGAAAGGTCTGGGCTATAAGGAGGGTGATCCCACACTTCTCACCTTGCAGTTGGTGGTCTTCCCTTGCACCCAGCATCGTCAATATCTGTACGTCCATTCTCAAACATGTTGCACTATTTCTCGATAGCTCATCGTGACATTGCATTTTCATCAATCACTTCCTGTAACTGCTTATAAATTGCAGTGCAGCAACTGATTGTCAGAAAAATTAAATTAGCCTTGCAGCTACGTCACAAGATAAAGGTACATATCTCAAATATTGTCAGTGTTGCCAAAATAGTCTCAGACTAAACATATTAACGAAATGGTGCAACTATTTTTCTGACTGACCTACGTACTGTCTGACCATCGATTATATGGAAAGGTTAATATCCGATTTATAGGCGGAAGTGGACGCATCTATTAGTTTGCAGGGGTAGTAGTTTGTTCATCACAGATGTGCGCTTTTGCCTATTTAGACGCAGTTTTAAGCAAATGACAGTTCGTTCACAGAATCAATGCTTCAATCTAAACTATATTCGATCTATATTCTTACTAGAAAAATTAATTGATATACTATTAACAACATAATTTTGCGCTTACCATTTTGATTCTACTTTTCCTGACAACTGAAAACATTGTATTTTCTTTTTGCTGTTTCCATAGAAACTATTTGTTTCCACTCTTTTTCAACTTAGAGAATGCAATAAATTAATTAGGCACTAATGACATAATAAAACGTTTGAATCAAAATCCCATCGCTATTTTTCGTTTTCCCTGCTAGATTCATTCAAATGGAATCGTCTTAACTTGGCCAAATTACATACAATCTGTGGTCAAACAGTATGTGCCAAAAACTTACCTCTTAAATTCTTGATCGATGTATCAATACCATTCTGCAGTAATAAAACAGCAACTTCTTTTTTTCCTCGATATGCAGCACAATGCAATGCAGTATTTCCTAATGAATCAGTGCAATTTATGTCAGGAGGATGATCACTTTTAAGCTGAGGGGGGATAAAATAACATTTATGCACTGCAATTCATGAAATTTGATCAATTTATTTTGAAAATCAGTACATTTTAACAAAACATGAAACTCATTTGATTCTAAGCATTGTAAGTATCTACACTAGCCTCAAAAAGTTAAGGTACAACCAGTTTTTTGTGTCTAATTTGCAAATTAATGAATGTAAAAACAAAAAATTTGGAGGATATGTTCATTAAATGGTTTTTTATGGAATGCATCATAGAAATTTGTATTAGTGTACTGTAAAAACGATTTATACAAAAAAAGCAATTTTTGCGGAAAAAAAACATTTTTTAAGAAAACAGAACACCACAGCGTTATGTAGTAAAAAATTCAGAGAAACAATACAAAAATGGGTTATAATAAGGAATGAGTCCCCCTAACTTGAATTCATTGGCAGCATTAATTTTCCATGCTATTTATTAAGTTGTTGGTCACCGGAATAGGAAGAGAAGACCAGACACAGAGTAAGCCTTGTTCCAGCTCATGTAACGACCTGGGAGGATTATTTAAAGCATCAACCTGTTTGCCAAGATAGTCCCAAAGATGATCTATCGGATTCAGGTCTGGAGATCGAGCTGGCTATTCCATTCGTCCCAAACTGTGATCCTCAAAATACTCTTTAACAATCCGAGCTTGAAAGGCCATGCATTATAATCCATCAGAATGAAGTCATTACCAGTAGCCAGGGTTGGCCGGATTGGACCCAATTGGGTCGGACCCAATGGGTTTTTTTTGAAAAAAAACATTTAAAAAAACCCATTATTTAGCCCACTTTTGGGGTTTTTTTAATTTTCTGAGAAGTTTTTAAAAAAATTAATTTAAATACTTTCACAATTTAAACTTCTTTTTCATTTCTTCTTCACCACAGACATTGGACATAAAAAATGAATTTTTTGAAATAGTATTTCTCAACTCTTAACAGCATTAAAAAAAATGTTTCAAAGATTTTAAATAAATATATTTAACTTTTTTCTTTAACTGATAAATAAATGGACTCAAATTATTTTGACTAAGTCCTGTCACGTCTGATTTTCCCAGTATTTGCAGATTGTGCAGAGGAAACTACCCTAGCTAAAAGGCTTTCATGTGAATTATTTCCTGCAAACAAACACATCGCAAATCTCGAATAAACACAAGGTATATTTTAGAAATTAACAGATTTTTCAAATAGTCGGGCAGAAAACAGAACAGGATGTACAGTATTTTTCATTATCTTACGAAAAAGTTTAATATTTCTTAGTTTGCACACAGAAATAGAAAAAACTGGCAACATAAAATTGAAAGAAATATCTTGATTAAGCTGGAATTCAGTAAAAAGGGAGTAAAAACTACTCGAGGTTCTACAGTAGTTTTGCATAACAAAATGAAATACAGGAAAGTAAAAATGCAAAAAAAAAGTAGTAGCAATTAAAAATGAACAATAGATTTTCTCACTCGAGAAGTAACTTTGCCTTAACTGTTGGTAATCATGAAAACTGAAAAATCTGAAACTTCACCATTCTTGGGTTTTGTCGTCTTTTATACTTTTCTTCAGAAAATGCTGAATTTTAACAAGTTTTCCAGCTTTTGTACCCCAAGACAATTTTTGCGCTTTGTCCATATACTTACACTACAATATGCTACAAGTACCCCACATTTTCCCTAAAAAAAGACAAAAAAACCCACATTTCTTTTAAAAAACCCATCTTTAGTTGGGTTTTTTGGGTTTTATTTTAAAAAAAAAACCCAAAAAACCCTGGGTCCATGGGCTTTTTAAAAAAACCCCGGGTTTTTTGCCAACCCTGCCCAGTAGCATCAGTATATGGGCGGACATATGGATCAAGCATTTCATTCCGATATCTCAGACCAGTCAGAGTTCCTCCATGGAACACATGCAGGTCAGTGTGACCACCGAGTGAGATCCCTGCCCAAACCAAGATTCCACCACCTCTATAACTGTGGTCCTTTCAGCAGTTTTGAATTGATATTATCTATTGTGCTTTTCCCTCCAGATCAGAAGACGCCCTCAATCACTCTCCAATGTAAATCTGGACTTGTCTGTGAACAGCACAGAAGCCCATTGCTGCTGGGTCCAGGAAACATGTTTTCTTGCCCAGCACAAGCAGATCTTTTGCTGTAGTTCGTTGAGGGGAACACACACAACTGGTCGTCTTGCATAGAGACCTGCCATTGGGAAAACGATTTCGCACCGTAGTAGCAAAGATTCTTCTTCCTGATGATACAAAGTGGTCTGCAATGAGCTGCGACACAGTAATGGTTTTTCTCCTTTGAAATGAAAGAACTAGAAAAACTGTTTTCTGCAGGTGTTGTAGCTCATGGTCGGCCTGGAACAGGTCCTTCTGGACACAGAATCTTGGAATTGGTATAAATCCTAAAGTCACTGAGCAACACTACGAGACACATTGAGATGTCTAGCAGCATCAGCCTGCGACAATCCCATTACATCCATCTAGCTGCCCTCCACCTTAACGTTTCTGTAGCATATTACTTGAGATAAATTTTTTGGCTCGCATTTTTCATGTATTGCTGTTTATTTAATCCCGAATGCAGTAATTTTGGAAATTATTTTGCATTACTTGCGTTTATCTTACTTCTTCTGCACATTGTTAATCTGTTCAGTCCAGAAGGAAAAAAAAAACACTACCTCTATTTTTTTTCGTTTTTTATACTTCTTGTAATTGAAAATAAAAAGTTGTTGTAATGAGAAATCAATAGTTTTTTTTTTTTTTGTTTTTTTTAACTTATAATGTTGTTGTTGTTCCTGATGCCCCTTGGAGCACTCAAGGTAATGAATAACGAAGGCGTTAATCCACTTTTGAGGCTGATATGAGAGGCTTCCGTTTGACTGAGCCCCATTTTAGGTGGAAGTCCGATGTTTGCTCAGACACATAAGACAGATAGCACAATTCAGATTTATTACAATACAAGGAAATCAGAAGAACACCCAGGGCAGTAGGCAGGAATCAAACCCATGCCTCTCTGCATGCAAGCAATTACTGAGAAACACCACTCAGCCACCGAGGCCCCAAACTTAAAATAGTTGCTTCTTACAAAGTTAGAACAATACTGTAAAACAGTACAACCAAGTACTAAATCTCAGAAACTGGAAAGGCCAGTTTAAGTGCCTTAAATAATTTTACCTGTTTTCAAGTCCATGAAATGGATTAGATGAGTCTTTGAAATTCCTAAGCTAAGTGTTCTTCAACTTTATTTCTTATCAAGTGTATAAATTATGAATTGTCCAAATGGGCCTATTTTCTAAATCCATACACCATTTCTTTTCAAACATTTTTTTACTATTGATCATTTTGCATTTAATTCCTTGTTGTATTTGTCGGTGGGTTGGAGGCGTGATCAAAAACTGATTGAATTGAACCGACAGCCAAAGTAAGCGAAATAACAATGCATAATCTTCTATATGTTCTCGCTTTTTCTCTCTGAGAACTGCTGTAATTGATTTGTCAACCCAAAAACAATTTTTACTGTGTATTGTCGTAATTTGCAAAAGAGTATTTTGCTATTTGTCTCCAAGATTTTAGTAGCTCCAATTACCCCTTCTAAGCAGGGTTGGCAAGGTTTTGGACACTACGGTAAAAACCACGGTAAAAACCTTGGTTTTTACCGTCCTGTCCAAAACCCCTTGTGTCCAAAACTGTCCAAAAGTGTCCAAAACTATATTTTTAGAAAAATTGTATTCTGTTAGAAAACATGAAAAACAGAATAAAATGTATCAAAGTAATGTTTTAGATAGAACATTTATTCAATGAGAACATTCAACTTATTTATGCAGCTGATTTAAAACTATTTATATAGAAGTTGAATTCTTGATTAAAATTTCAATTTGTATGCATGATTTTATTTAGCTTTTTTATATTAGTAACCAAATTTCCCTATGTTATGCAGGTGGGCAAATAAAAGCAGGGTTTTTATCATCCTGTTCAAAAACATTGTGTCCAAAACTACTTTTTGAGATTTTGTGAGAAAATATCAAACACAGAACACACACACACATATATATATATATATATATATATATATATATATATATATGTGTAACTTATTTATGTAGCTGATTTTAATCTAGTTACATAGAAATTAAATTCTACAATAAAAATTTCAATTTGCATGCAGGAGTTTTTTTTTTCCCACAAACCAAATTTTTCAACATTTATGCATGTATGCAAAAGAAAGTATTCAAAATATGGTGCTATAACTGACTTAAATGCAATAAATTACAATTTTTTTTACAGTTACAGAATGTATTATATTAAAAATATGAACAAAAAAAAGAATAGCACTAGTTTTATAACATAAGTGTTTCATCATCAATTTCTTGTTTTTTCATCTATGATTTAAAAAATAATTTTCGTTAAACCATCATGTAAAACTTATTTGAAAAACCATATTAATTTTTTTTTTCTTTGGCTCCTAAATATTGCACATTTTGTAATATTCCTTTGAGTTATAAATGGAACTGAAATTAGTTGTCTTGGTTGTGTTGTGAATTTCCTTTCATAACTCTACCAACTGTTACATAAGAAAGTTTTTATGTAGTAGTTATTGGCAATTTTTTAAGTAAAATATTTTTAATTAACATTTTGGAGAAAAATATTACCAAATATTCATTAATTAAACCTCATTATTATCTATAATTATGCATTACAAATATTGCAGTAAATACGAATTGATTAGATAACACCTGTAGCATAGTTTTGGACAGTTTAAGACAGTTTCGGGACACTTTTGGACAGTTTTGGACGGTAAAAACCACCTGTCCTGTCCTAAACCAGTTTTGGACAGTCCAAAACCCAACCCTGCTTCTAAGGCTTCAAAATGCAGAGTTTTATATCTATTTTACAAAAAATCCCCGGACCCCCTAAAATTAGAGATATTCTATTCCCTACTTAAAAGAGACTACATTTTCCACCTTAGGCCTTATGTATAATGCATGGGGGGGGGGGGCTTTAAAGAATGGCCTTTTTTTTGCCACCGATAGAAAAGTTGACCAGACTACCAAAGAGACCCAAAACCTGAAATAGCTTAGGGGCACGCTAAGTCTAAATCCAGCCAGTTGTAATCAATACAATTAATAATGCTAAAAAAAAAAAAAAAGCTGCCCCCCAGGAACTCTGTTCTAAGTCCGCCTATGAACTTTCTAAGTTTAAAATTGTTGAATGAACTAAATGTACAGAACAAAATTGTTTAGAAGAAAACGATTTCATTAATTAATTTAAAGAAATAATATAAAATATGAAAAGATTATTGCAGCTCATTAAGAACTTCAGTCGCACCTCGCAGACAAAACAATGTGCTGTGTATCATAACTTCAGAATTGCTGACGTAAACAAGCAGCATTTAAACAGAGCCCGCTCAAACTAGGAAGAAAAGAAGTACCTTCTGCGCATATCCGCCGCCGACTGCTATGGCGCACGCGCCAATGGCAGAGAGTTGACAAAAAGAAAACTGCAGGGGGAAGAAGAAAGAGGGAAATGACAAAAACGACGAATGGGATTGGTGGCAAAAAAAACAAGGTTGAAAGTTTTTTTTTTTTTGACGTCATAGACCGCGGGCCCGTGCTAAGAGCGATCAAGAACGATCGGAAATGTGCAATTTTTCATTTTCCCTGACATTTCCCTGATTTTCAGCCATTTTAATTTTCCCTGACAATTCCATGTTTTCCCAGTGCGTGGCAACCCTGTATTTAAAATAATCTCCCATTATTTTTTAAACAGTATTGATATTGAATCTTGCAAAATACAAATATAAACATACCTCAGCAACATGGTATATAAGCGGGATCACCTGGCCAAGCAGAGCTCTCTCCAGTTACATACAAATGGTGTTCCCAACATGTTTTCATACCAATCTTATTTCTTTTATTATTTTGATAAAAATGTGAAAATTGTGCATATGTTGGAACACAAATCCGAAAACGGAAAATGTCCAAAAAAAATGCTCATATCGCGAATTAATCACTGACAAAAGTGATAAATCCGAAATAGTGAATTATTTTAGAGTTAGCGCACTTGAATTTGATCAATTCCCGATGCCGAAAATCAGTAGAGATCCAAGTCCGAAATTACATGGAAAAAATTAACAAGTCTTAAAACAAAACTTTTCATTACCAACACATGTGAAACAAGTCAGATGTATTACATTAGTAAGTAAGTGTTGATAACACATTGCAGCATTTCATATGGTACATCAGGCATTTAAATCACAAAAGAAAAATGCTTAACACTGCTTTTAAATTCCTATCACTTTTGCAGATAAGACAATCGTTAGCTTTTATTTACATTTACACATTTAAGTTTGATTCGCATTAAAAAAAGTAAAAATAGTAATAAAAAAAAGGCTGAATGATCTATGTTCATTAAATAACATCCTCCGAATATTGCAGCTGCAGAACTCACTCAGCTGAAAAATGAGAAATGCCAGAAGTTTATGATCCAGAGTAACTTTAAAGACCTAAAAAGTCGCCTTTGCCCCCTTTAAATTTTGATTCGCTATTTAATCAGCGTTTTCTGAAGAAAAAAAAAAAGTTTGTGAAATCTAAACTACTTCCGTACCAAAAAGTACAAGGTGCAAGTTTGTAATTCAAAACTGCAAAAACCAAAATTAATATTCCCCTTCAGGAGGTTATTATTGTTATTCTAGTAGGCAAGAAATATGCATCTTGGGCCTAATCAGTGTTCATACACTTGTGGTTAAAAAAAATTCCCGGACTTTTCCAGGACTTTTTTTAGAAAATTCCAGGTTACTTGCTTCATTCAAAATTAAGTTTAAATAATAATACAGTCAAACACCGCTATAACGAACCCTCAACGGACCGACTTGAGAAATCGCTATAACCGGGGGTTCGCTACATCCGATTTTCCAAAAAAAAGTCAAAATTCGGTAATAATTTACAATAATAAACATCATACTTGCACAATAACTTCATTAGTAGTTAGGGTAATAAAATGAAGTTTTAGAAATAACTAGTAACTATGTATATTTTACTCAAAAATAAGCAAATTTAAATTTTACCTTTTTTTTTTTATTTATCAGTAGCATGGAAGAAAGACGTTATTTTCGGTTGAAAACTTTTAGATTTTATATACATATCATTAATTTTTTTTCTCAACTACTGCAAAAGAATCCACAATATGTTTGTCAATGTTTTCAGTCACAAAAAAATTGTTCAAAATATTTACAGCTGCTTTTGCAGCGGAAATGGACGGTCCTGGATTTGCATCTTCCGTTCCTTCATCATTGTCCGAAGAATCGTCATCCATATCTGAAGTCAAGTTCATCTTTTCGCTTACTTCTGATACGATATCGCTGTCACTAACTTCGCCAGATGTAGCAACATCGTGATCACAAGATTCAAAATGTTCAATTTCACTTTGAGGAAATACGTGCACTCCGTGTTTTTCCAGCCACTTGGAAATGGGAAGGTTGTCATCATCATCGTCCTCATCATTGCCTTTATCTTCATCCTGTTGCATTTTTCTAAGTCCAACATGACGAAAACAATTTCCGATAGTTGAGTCAGATACCATCCTCCAAGATTTCTCGACCAAAACAATGGCATCAAGGAGGGAAATGTCACAGTCCTTGTTGTTATCGTAACATTCTAAAATGCGCAAGATTAGCTGTTTTCTGTAATGACATTTAAGGCTACGAATTACTCCCTGGTCCATCGGTTGCATTACTGAAGTAGTGTTGGGAGGGAGAAAAACTACTTTAATCCATTGTAAGTTCTTTGGTTCAAACGTGTGCTGAACAATTATCTATCAGCACAACAATTTTTCTTTTCCCTTGGGACAGCTCCTTATCCCATTGTTGGAGATACTCCTGGAACAAGTCAGCAGACATCCAAGATTTTTTGTTTGATTTATAAACTACAGGAAGTTTCTTCACGTTCTTAAAGCACCTGGGCTTATTCGATTTTCCAATAACCATCAACTTTCGTTTTTCAGAGCCAGTCATGTTAGCACAAACAAGAATGATTATCCTTATGTTGGAGTGTTTTCTGCCGACACATTTTTCACCTTTTAACTTCAATGTTTGATTTGGAGTCAGCTTATAACATAAGCCCGCTTCGTCAGCGTTAAAAATATCCTTTTCGTCGTAATCTCGAATGATGTCCGGCCACACATTTTGCATCCAATCCTTCACATCAGAAGAGCACACACTTGCAGCTTCACCCACAACTTTTCCACTCGTTATGTTGTGCCGTTTCTTGAATCTATCCAACCACCCGTTAGAACAGACAAAACCTTCTTCATTAAAATGTTCGGCAAATTCATTTGCCTTTGCCTGCAGAATGGCTCCCGTTATCGGTACTTTCTGTGTCTCTGCAGAGTGAACCACTTAAATAAAGCTTCCTCTACATTTTGACTTTCTGCTTTTCGCATTTTTTTACAGCCATTTATGTTTCTTTCATAGGCGGAAACAATTGCATCACGGTTCTTCCAAATAGTGGCTACAGTAGATTTTGAGAGCGAAAATTTTTTGCGAAGTGAGGATTGGGTTTCGCCACTTTCTAATTTGCGAATTAATTGCACTTTTTTTTCAACAGAAAATGCTTTGCGTTTATTTCCACTGGCCATGATGATTTCTACCTAGTTCACACGATTATCCGCAGTGGAAAGGAAACTAAAAATCAGAGCAAACGCATGAGTGACCAATAATCTTGTCCTCTGACTAAAACCAGTTGAGCATGAAAACCGGCTCGCCCCCCCACCCCCCCACCCCTGAAAAAGCAGCTGCCCTTGCAAGGAACAATAAAGGAGGAATGTGGTTTGGACTGGGAATTTCCTAGAAAAAGGGGTGAGCATTGTAGAAGATGGAGTTTGCTGAAAGAACAATTGCTAAAGAATTTCACTGGGGCATGTGCAAGCAGGGATAGAAGTGACATTTGCCAACAAAAATATAGGAAAATATAGGAATTTTCTGAAAAAAATATAGGAATTCGATGGAAAATATAGGAATTTTCTGCAAACAATATAGGAATTTTTCAAAATAATATAGGAATATTTTGAAAAAAAAAGGATATACAGGAATTTCGATAACAAAGCTCGCCAGTATGACTTTTTTTTTTCAAAATGCAATACTACTATTCGATTAAAAACATGTAATTACACTACCTGACATAAGTGCAATACATACGCATAAATAAGTCTAAAAATACACACAAAATCAATTTTACAAACAGTAAAAGAGCGTAAAACTGTAATTTGTACTAAACATATTAAGGCATACTTCTTTAAAAATAAAAAAAAATAGACGAAACTTTTTGTAGATGAACACAAATCTTTCTTAAAATAGTTGTGTCACTAATCTAATTTTTAATGAAAGATTTTGCATGATCCGATACTGCGATGGGCAAGCTGTACAGTAGAATGCAATTCGTGAAGTTCTGCTCTAATTTATGTTATCACTTGACAATGCAGTAAAAGCCAAACTTAAAGTTTTATAAGTTGTTGAAAACATGTGCTATGCTGAAATCAAAGTCACATGTCACAGTAATATCAGGGGTCAATCCAGGTTTCATTTTTTAAGTCCCCGTTATGCGAAAAAGCAAAATATTTTTTTTGAATTTTCTTTATTTTTGTGAAAAAGAAATTATTGTGAATTTCCTTTTCTTTTCTAGAAAAAAGTGTTCAGGTAAAAATTTAAATGTATAGAGTCTACTGTGTTTTTTTTCAGAAAAATCTCTGATATGATACTTTTTGACCATTTTTCCCCCCTGAAAATCCTGACTTTTCAGTACCAAATTCGATCATAGCTGAAATCCACGATTTCCCATGACTTTGAAGGACACCCAGTAAAATATATATTTGATTTAGAAATATTTGGTCATTAAAGCAAAATAATCCAGATCTAAAAAACTTGGTGGCCACCACTGTCCCAAAGTTTTAAAGTACAAAAAGTGAGGGGGGGGGTTAGTTTTTACTACTTTCATTAAAAAAATTAATAAATAGAACCTTGCACTTGTTTACAAAAACATGCATTTTGGAAAATTTAAGTTAAAATAGGTTTTTAAATTACTTCAAAATAAATAAATGAGAAGTCGTTAGGAAACTGCATTTTAGTAATCAAAACCGTTTCTTTAAGTTCATACCAAAGCTTCCAAATCAATGAGGATCGAATGCAATTGTGCAGATAAAATTTCACTTTTCTAGAAACTAATGCAGGGCTCTCAACACATTTTAGTTTTAGAAAAGGTTAAAAGAGGACCAATTTCAATCAAAAAGAGGACTAAAGAGGACCAGTTAGGATTAAAAAGAGGATTTTGAGAGGACCATTCATTTAAACACAAGGAAGCATCAAAAGGCAAATTAGCTGCCTGCTGCTAAATCCCTGAAAATAATTTGTTAATTAACCATAATACTGATTTTTAATGATACAATTCCTTTATCACTTTCTGCACAACTGATCTTTTTATCCATTGAATATTATTATTTACACAAACATTTGGATGGGAGGGGGGGGGGGAGGCACTTAGTGCAGCACTTAAGGCAGCCTCCATAGAACTAAATGGGCGTAATGATACATTTTGAATTGAACCAGGGATGCTGGTAGTCTCACTGAAGGATAGATGAAGCTGTGCTTCATCTTTCTATAGTTTAAAATTATTTTTGTGTTTTTCTGTACTGTAATGCTTCTTTAATAGCATTTATATCCCTTCTCCACCGATATGAATTCATCACACACCAAACAGATCTACTGTATTGAAAGTTTAGCTAAAAATGTCTGAAATTTTCAATCACAAAGAGAAGCAGATCACATGAGGCATAGTTTTGCAATTTTCATATTCAAAGTATATTTTCAAGAATCATAAAGCTTACATTAAAAAAAATAATCCATGATTGCAGGGCCATGAGTGCTTTGAACTTTTATGGGGGGGGGACAAATTCCCCCCTTTAGCAGGCATCATGCCGCCTGCCTTGTCTAGTGGTCAGAGAAGTCTGACTGCGATAGGAAGGTCCGGGTTCGAATCCCGGCTCGGGCATGGACGTACTTTCTCTCTCCTGTCCTTGTCCCCTATAAACGGGTCCTTATGGCATGTGTGTACTTCAGAAGTCGGACTTCACACCAAATTACTCTACAGTTGGAAAAGTGAAGCAGTGCACCTCAAATTGCCAGCCTACTTGGCACACGACAATAACAGCAGCAGGCATCATGACAATGAAATGATGTACAAATTCAACTTCATATAATTACATAATTCAACTTTGTTTCATATACAGACGCTACTTTAAAATGTTATGTGCTCAATTGTTTAAATTTAATACCCCTCCCACACAAAAAAACAGTAATAACCGAAAATAAGCTAATGATAATCAAAATTATGTTTGGAAAACTAAATAAGCTTGAATTAAACAACACAAAAAACATTAATTTTTTAGTTATTTAAGTAAAAATTTAATCGAGTTAATCTGACGTAGCATGTCAAAATAACTTCTAATTGCCAGAAATATAAAAATATTTATAAGATGCAAAACGATTGAAAGCTCAGAGAAGCAAATTTTCACGAACCAAGTTCAATGTTGGCATGCTTCCCATAAAATAAATTTATTTATTTTCTACTAAATTAAACCTAAAACGTGCTAATCTAAGTTGGAATATGGGAAAATAACATTCGATTGGGCAAAATATTTTAATATTTACATGATTCAAAAAGATTGAAATTTCAAACATTAAAAGCAATTTTCCCGCGAAGTCCGAGTAAGTTCAATGTTACCATGGTTTCCAAAATAATTCCAACGTTAATTATTGAAATTAAATGAAAAATAAGCTAATCTAAAGTAGTATATGTCAAAATAACTTCCAATTGTCAAAAACATCTAAATGTTTACAAGATGCAAAAGGATTGAAATTATTTTCCGCGAAGTCCGAATAAGCTCAATGTTGTTATTGTTTTCAAAATATTTCCTTCGTTAATTATTGAAATTAAACGAAAAATAAGCTAAACTAAGGTAGCATATGTCAAAATAACTTCCAATTGTGGAAAACATCAAAATATTTACAAGATGCAAAAGGATTGAAATTTCCAACGCGAGAAGCATTTTTCCGCGAAATCCGATTAAGGTCAATGTTGCCATGGCTTCCAAAATAATTCCTTCGTTAATTATTGAAATTAAACGAAAAATAAGCTAATCTATAGTAGCATATGTCAAAATAACTTCCAATTGTCAAAAACATCAAAATGTTTACAAGGTGCAAAAGTATTGAAACTATTTTCCGCGAATTCCGAATAAGCTCAATGTTGTTATGGTTTTTTAAAATATTTCCTTCGTTAATTATTGAAATTAAACGAAAAATAAGCAAAACTAAGGTAGCATATGTCAAAATAACTTCCAATTGTGGAAAACATCAAAATATTTACAAGATGCAAAAGGATTGAAATTTCCAACGCGAGAAGCATTTTTCCGCGAAATCCGAGTAAGTTCAATGTTGCCATGGCTTCCAAAATAATTCCTTCATTAATTATTGAAATTAAACGAAAAATAAGCTAATCTATAAAAACATATGTCAAAATAACTTCCAATTGTCAAAACATCAAAATGTTCACAAGATGCAAAAGGATTGAAATTTCAAACGCGAGATGCAATTTTCCGCGAAGTCCGAATAAGCTCAATGTTATTGTTATGGTTTCCAAAATATTTCCTTGATTAACTATTGAAATTAAACGAAAAATAAGCCAATCTATAGAAACATACGTCAAAATAACTTCAAATTGCCAAAAACATCAACATGTTCACAAGATGCAAACAGGGGCGGATCCAGGATTTCTCTCAGGGGGGGGGGCAATTTCATTCTCATTTTGGCGCCCCCCTCCAATGAGATGCCGGCGCCCCCCCCCCCCAAAAAAAAAAAAAAGTTCAGGAAGTGGGGAAAAAATTATATTTTGATTTGCTAAACATTGTCTTTTCATTTAAAAATTCAGCCATTTGACCGTTTTGTAAAAAAAGTATAAAATAAAAATACACTCGTGTATGAAACAAAATATAATAGTGCTCTATGGCTGCGTTTCTAGCACGGGGGACACCGAGGATGGTAATTAGCTCCTCCTCCCCTTGTAAAAAACGGTACTCCGCGAGTGCTGACTGACGTAAAAATTTGAACAATTACGTGTGTATTTTTTGAATCGTAAACAAATATTTTATTATGCTGAAAATACTTTTAATTGAGGTGTATGTTTATTCGTTATTATAAACTACTACTACAAAAAATTATATTACAATTTTTATTTAATGCGCTAATGTACATCAAAAATAATGCATATTATTTTACATACAAACATTGCAAGCTTTTGCTTAAAACGTATATTTACAGACACATGTAATATGAAATTCAAGGAGTTGGTATTCTTAGAAATGAATACCAATAAGACTTATAAATTTTTATCCACAATTTTAACAACTCTTCAATCATTATCATCATTATTATCACTTAGTTCCGAAATTGATACTACAGGTTTTTTTTAACTAAAATAGGAAATAAGCAATTTTTCTTCGAATTTATTTAAATATCTTACAAAGACTGCATCAATTATAGTTTTTTGTCTCGTTGTGTTAAGATTCAAATCATTGAACATCGTTAAATCAAATTTTCTATTTTAAAATTCAGAAATGGTAGATTTTTATCATTTGCAAACATAATGTTGAAAGCCCCCTAACAAATCATTAAATATCTTCCCAATTTTAAATTGAAGTAATTCAGAAGAATGAATGAATAAATAAATTTTCATGCAAAAATTCTCGTATTGCGCTTAGTAGAATTAGCAGTCCATTTTCAGCGTGGCAGCGACGAACACACATAATATGTGTGTTCGAAAAACATTGAAACAATAATGTTTCTGATATTGGTGATATTATCACCAATAACAAACATTATTGTTTTTCCCATCTTCAAAAATGCCCAACATGGCTTAAGAAGTTTTCACTTCAGAAATATCTATATAATAGCCAAAAGCGATCTCCTAACGCTCTGACATCATCAAGAATGAAACTTGCGCAATATCATGCAAGAGATTGTTGAAGGAAGCACGTAAAATTCAATACTTTCATTTACATTTTAGTAATATTTAATGGCAACAGAGACAGTTTGACAAGCAGAGAAGTGCTTTGCTTCCAAGTTTGAACAGGATCCAGAAACTTAATTGTTTTACTAACAATGTCATTTCGAGAGAATGAAGAAACGGAAAAAGTTGTAAACTATTACCGCTATGTACTGCAGTTGGGGTTAATGCTCACCTTCAATAAACTATAACTGGACTACTACCACTGTCTCTACAGCCAGTGTCCAATTGTGACTCAAAAAGGTTAAACAAACATATGCCGTACCGTACAAAATTGCTTATTTTTCATGGTTAGTTTGTGAACGAACTTCACCATTGGTAGAAAATTTGGGGAGAAAATGAGGAAACTGATCAAGGTGTTTCACCATTTAATTTTCTCAATTATTTATACAAGATAGTTATCTAATTTCAGGTATATTTTTATAATTTGATTGAATTGGGGGAAACTTGGGGGAAATTCCGGGTACTTATATTTTCTGTAAATGTTATATTCGTTTTCAGTGTCATCCCTCAGAAGGGTGACACCCGGGTCAGAATCCACCCTCTTTCTCCCCTACTTGTAGTGACGCTACTGAGTTTTATATTCTGAATTGTCTTCTCCTTTTATTGCCGCTTTTTGCAAACCTCGTAATAACTTTATCTATATCAATTGTAATATTCCTGTGAATATGCATACGTGCAAGACCAACAAGACGATTTTCAGTCATTGTTGTCCTTAAATACGTCTTAAGGCGTCGCAGCGAGGAAAATGATCTTTCAGAGGATGCATTACTTACTGGAAGTGTTGCAAGGATTTGGACACATTTTCGTATGATGGGAAATGCATCACAGTTAGGCAATACGTTTAAAGCAGTTACGGGAAGCTCTGCTTTCTTTCCCATTTCTTCAACCCATTTTTCCTTCCATAATAAGAGTTCATCTTTCAGCAGAAACTGGGCACTTCCTCTTTCGACGTCAAGGAGAAGTCCGAAGCGATAGAGGAGGGATGCTACAATTTCATCATTTTCTTCCAGATTTATCTTAACAATATTTTCTGGTATGATAATGAACAGCTGAAACGCGTCTAATGTTTCAGCTGAGAATCTTTCTCGCAAATCTGCTAGAACGAAGTCTAGAACAGGTGCATATACTGAAACCCTAAAATATTCTTCTGCTGAATTTGTATCGTAATTTGCACGATAGATTTGCCGTCCTTTACGGGAAGGGATCCGTGGAATGCTTAGCTCAATCTCTAGCTCTTCGGCTAAGTTTTGTGCTCGTTGCCAGATTCTGCTAAAGCTAGAACTTAAGTTCTCTCTTCGTCTGGCTAGAATGCTTATTGTATTTTTTACCAGCACAGAACTTTCATGAATATCAAGGGCTTTCTTTTGCAACAATTTACTCAAAGAGTGAGTTAAGGACAGTATATCGATGAGGCACAATATAGCCACTATAAATTGGGCGTTACAAACTGCTGTCACTAATGAAGTAGCTTTGCCAGCTGTGCTTGGATCACGCCATCCTGATATTTTTTCTAAGGTCTCAACTGCCTTCAGGAGGTCGACAGAGAACTGAAGCACAGCCTTGTGTCTCTCCACCCACCGAGTCTCACATAAGGATGTCAGGGCACATCCCAAGGTGCTCAAGAGAACAGTCTTCCTCTTTGGATGGGTCTTGAAAAAGGAAACTATTTCCTTTATAACTGCGACAGCATCTCGGATAGTGGGCACTTTTGAATTGCGTGAAATGGAATTATTCAGCTTGTGACTGTAGCAGGGTGTCTTGATGGCGTTTTTTGCTTCTTTCTGAACCTCCGCGACTGCACCGCGAACTTCAGAAAGCATGACCGCGCATCCATCTGTTCCTATTCCAACACAGAGTTCTAAAGGAAGCTGCAGTCTATTTTTCAGTTGAAATAACACAATTTGACCGATAGCCTTACCGGTCAAGGACAACTCTGTTAGTGTGGCGGTTTCGTCTGTAGTTTCTTCGTTAGTGATTAATTTCTCTATAGCCTTCCAATCATCTTCCTCAGATCCATAATCATTATGTTTAGTGGGATCTATTTCTGAAAATGCATCTACGAAGGTTATAAAATCCTCACGAATGCCACCATCATTAACGTATCTAATCGTAAGGCTTAGTTGTGACGAGTGTGACAGATCTGTTGTCTCGTCAAAAAGTAGTGCATAATACTGCGACGCTCGCACGTTAGACAAAATCTTCTCCAATATTTCCTTTCCGCAGCATGAAATGAGAGCATTTTGTGTGGTCTTACTAATGTATGTCGCATTAGCGGAAGCTGACTGTAAGTGCTTCTCCAGTTTTTGGTCCCCAGCAGATACTCTAAATTTCAAAAGCTCTCTAAAATTCCCTTCGTTAACTGCTACGTCGGAGGCACCACCAGATGTATCAGCGTTTAAAAGTATTGACCCGTCATCTCGGTGTCCACGGAATGCAAGATTTTGCCGCCCGAGAAAAATAACTGTTTCAACAATTGGACGAAGACGTTCCCTATTTGCTTCTACCTCTTTGAGATGCTGCTCATTCACAAGATTAACTATTTCCAAGTCTGGCCTATCAAATGTTTGCAGGAATGCAATCCCCTGTTCTACTGCTCTACCAAATTTCAAAGCATTCCTTATGAATATAGAGGGAAAACTTATAAATTGCAGATATTGCGCCCATTTGAAGGTTGGGGATGCGCCCCTACTACATACAGGTTGAGAACCGGCGAAGGAGACAAATAATTCCCCCCCCCCTTTCCTCCTTTTTTTTTGTAAAAAATTGCAAACCATTCCCATTGAATTTAGGGGCAAACTCATAAGTTGCGGTTATTGCACCCATGTTGCGCCGCTTCATACAGGTTGGGAACCGGCGACGGAGAGAAACAAAACATTTTTCCAAATATTTTCTCATTCGTTTTGTAAAAAGTTTCAAAACATTTCCTTTGAATTTAGAGGAAAAACTTTGCAGATATTGCACCTCTTTGAAGTCCTCGAATGCGCCCCACCACATCCATGTTGAGAACCGGTGAAGGAGACAATTTTTCCAGCATCTTTTTTTTTTTTGCTGCAAATTTTAAAACATTCCCTCTGAATTTAGAAGGAAAACTTTTAAGTTGTGAACATCGCGCCTCTTCGAAGGCCGTGGATGCGTCCCACTTCATACAGGTTGAGAATCGGTGAAGAAGACAAATATTTTTTTTAAATTTTCTTTTTTTTTGTAACAAATTTCGAAACATTCCCCCTGAATGCAGAGGAAGAACTTATAAATTGCAGATATTGCGCCCATTTGAAGGTTGGGGATGCGCCCCTACAACATACAGGTTGAGAATCGGTGAAGGAGACAAATAATTTTTTCAAATTTTCTTTTTTTTTTTTTTTTTTTTGTAACAAATTTCGAAACATTCCCTCTGAATGTAGAGGGAGAACTTATAAATTGTGGACATTGCGCTCCTTAGAAGTCCGTGGATGTGCCCCACTATATGCATGTTGAGAACCGTTAAAGGAGACATATTTTTTCCATTTTTTTTTTTTTTTTTTTTTTTTGCTTCAAATTTGAAAACATTTCTCCTGAGTTCATAAAGAAAACCTATAGGTTGTATATTTTGCGCCCCTTAGAAGGCCTTGGATGCGCCCCTCTCCACACAGGTTGAAAACCAGTGAAGGAGAAAATTCTTTTTTCTAAATATTTCCATTTTTTTTTGTTCCAAATTTCAAAGCATTCCCTCTGAATTTAGAGGGGAAACTTTTAAATTGCAGATATTGCGCCCCTTAGAATGTCGGGGATGAGCCCCCCCCCCCCCCCCCTCCATACAGGTTGAGAACCAGTGAAGGAGAAAATTGGTTTTCCTTTCTATTTTCTCTTTTATTTTATTTTTTGTAACAAATTTTAAAGCATTTCTTCTTAATTTAGAGGGGAAAAACTTATAAATTGCAGATGTTGCGCCCCTTTGAAGGTTTGGGATGCGCCCCCACTACATACAGGTTGAGAACCGGTGAAGGAGACAAATAATCCCCCCCTCCTTTTTTTTAAACAAATTACAAACTATTCCCACTGAATTTAGGGGGTAAACTCATTTGTTGCGGTTATTGCACCCAATAGAAGGCCGTGGATGAGCGCCGCTTCATACAGGTTGGGAACCGGCGACAGAGACAAAACATTTTTCCAAACATTTTCTCATTATTTTTGTAAAAATTTTCAAAACATTCCCTATGTATTTAGAGGGAAACTTTGCAGATATTGCGCCCCTTTGAAGTCCGCGAAGACGCCCCACTACGTGCATGTTGAGAACCGGTGAAGGAGACAAATATCCCCCCCCCCTTTTTTTGCAGCTAATTTGAAAACATTCCCTCTGAATTTATAGGGAAAACTTATAGGTTGCAAAAATTGCGCCCCTAAGAAGGCTGCGGATACGCCCCACTACATACTGTTTGAGAACCGGTGAAGGAGACAAATTTTTTTTTTTTTTTTTGTATCAAGATTCAAAACATTCCCTCTGAATTCAGAGAGAAAACTTATAAATAGCGGAAATTGCGCCCCTTAGAAGGCCGTGTATTCGCCCCACTGCATGCATGATGAGAACCGGTGTTAGTAGCGTAAAATCGAAAATAGAAAAACGATGTTAAACTAATCGAAAGCCAGGAGTTAGCAACCATTGATGTGATTGATGATTGAGGGCGCGTGTAATATTTTATTGCATACTTGGAGAGCAGAGCAGGTTAAAGCAAGCCAGAGCTTTTGTTTTGGTGGCGGTGGGGGGGGGAGTCCTCAGAAACTTGCCTTTTTGGTGACTGTGCGTAACCTCTTTTTTTTTTTCTTTTTTTTTCTTTTTTTTTTTAGGCAGCGGCTCCCGGCGCCCGTCCCCACGGGCGCCCCTTCATTTGTCCAGGGGGGGGGGGGGCAATTGCCCCGTTGCCCCCCCCTTGGATCCGCCCCTGGATGCAAAAGGATTGAAATTTCAAACGCAAGATGCAATTTTCTGCGAATTCCGAATAAGCTCAATGTTATTGTTATGGTTTCCAAAATATTTCCTTCGTTAATTATTAAAATCAAACGAAAAATAAGCTAAACTAAAGTAGCATATACTAAAATAACATCTAATTGTGGAAAACATCAACATATTTACAAGATGCAAAAGGATTGAAATTTCAAAAGCGAGAAGCATTTTTCCGCGTCCGAGCCGAGTAAGTTCAATGTTGCCATGGTTTCCAAAATAATTCCTTCATTAATTATTGAAATTAAACGAAAAATAAGCTAAGCTAAGGTAAGCACATGTCAAAATCACTTTGGATTGTAAAAAGAATCAAAATATTAACAAGATGCAAAAGGATTGAAACCTCAAACACGAAAGCAATTTTTCGCGATAAATCATATCGAATATATATGTTCAGAAAATTGCACTAATGAAATATTTTTAAAAGAATTACAAGCACAATCCAAACAATAAATAAATTCAAGCAATAAAGAAACTTTTTATACTTTTTCAAGGTTTTCAAACACTAGAAAATGTGTGTGTGTGACCTTCCCCCCCCCCCCCCCCCCCAAGAACTTTTCAAGGTTTTTCATGGGCGTACGAACTTCGTTTAACACGCGCTGCGGCGGCGTGCTTGGGGCTTGGGAGAACAGTAACTTTTAACGAAATGAAAAACTTTTAAAATCTGATATTTAAGTAAAAACAATACAAAAGCGAACTAATCAGACCATAATGTTAAAAGTCTAAAGCGGACTTTACCATAAAACACGGACTTTGGCGGGAAAAGCGAACCATTTGGGAGCCCTGCACAGTAGGAAAGATAAAATGGCGGCTGCACGTGGATCGCGGAAAAGGCGGTAGCCAAAAGTCGTGGGGAAAAGTAAAAAAAAAAAAAAAGGAATCGGAAACTGAAAATATAGGAAAATATAGGAATTATAGGAACTTTTTCAGAAATATAGGAAAATATAGGAATATAGGAACGCTGCGATGCCTGTGCAAGAAGAACTTGAAAATTCAGACATTTTAGGATCGTTATAGCCGATTTTTTCGTGTTTCTGGATCGTTATAAGCATATGAAATTGTATTAATGATATAGGGCTTCAGTTCGGACCAATTAAAAGGTTCGCTACAACCGAGGGATCGCTATATCCCGGGTTCGCTATAGAGGGGTTCGACTGTATTTTCAAAAAAATAAAATATTTTAAAGTATTAATGCAGATGAACTAAAATTTTACCCTTAGATTTAAAAAAAAAATCTTGGAATTATCTTCTTTTTTTTCCTCTCATTTTTTTTCCTCTCTCTCTCTCTCTCTCAATTTCTTTTTTTTTTCTTTTTTTTTTTTAACGTTTTGTTCAAAATTGTTTTCATTAGTTTACTACTTGTTGAATACAAAGTACTTTCAACTTATTTTAGCATTTCTTCCATGCCACATGTCATGGGTAATGTTAGCACTTTGTTGTAATCATGCAGCAATCTTTTAACATACGCTTTTGGTTTACAATACTTCTTTTTATTTTGTTATTAGTATATAACACAAAACATATTGATCCAAATACGAATTCATTTTTCAGTATAAATATGATTAACTTGTTGCATTGATTGGCATACTATATAATGCATAACAACAAAAAACAACATCCGCCGATCATAGACCGATGTCAATAATCATCAATTTTTTTTCCTTTCATTGATTAAATAATGCTTACATCAAAATTAAAAAATTTAATTTTTAAAAATTCATAGTTTTTTGCACTTTTTATGTTATTTTCAATAGACTAATTACATTGAGATAAACATCCAATTCTGTTTTTGAAAATTTACGTCTACTTGCAAAACAACCAAATATAGCGATTAAGTGAAGAATTTAAGAAAATAAGTAGATTTTTGAATGTGTAACATAAATATAGTTATAAATAATTAATAATTCTTAAAAAACTACAATTAGGACAAAATACTCAGTGTGTTTAGTACATAAGCATCTAAATCAATTAGACTAAAAAAATGTTCTGAAGATAAAATTTTGCATTTTTAAAGAAAATAGTTACAAATTATCTGAAAAAAAAGGAACATTTTGCAGTGTTTTCAGTAGTTTGCATTGCAATAAACATCCAATACCATTTTCGGAAACTTAGGCATTACAAAATCTTGTGTACTTCCATCTTGGGAATGACCAAATATGGCGGTTACGCCAAAAATTAAGAAATAATTTTTGAATTTGTAGCATGAAAACAATTTAAAAATAGTAAATCTTCATGAAACTACGATTCAGTTGAAAAGTTTCTAGCAAATTTGCTTCCAAAGCAATGAGGATAAAATAAGTTTTAAGAACAAAATTTTTCATTTCTCAAGAAAATTTTAAACAATAAAAAAAAATCAATTTGCAGCACATTTTGCGTCATTTTCATTAGTCTGCAGTTAAAGAAAACATCCAATTCTGCTTTGTTTTTGGAAACTCATGTCTACTTCCATCTTGTAAATGACCAAAAATGACGGCTACGTTTCACGGGTAGCTAAAAAGAATTTCCGATCAAAAAAATGATTCCCTCCCATCAACCCTCCCATCCTCAGGCTTGTGCTTCAAAGGCAGTAAATTGTCTTCTCCCCTGTTGAGTTTGTGCATAATTCCTGTTCACCCTAGGAATTTTTTCTTCTTGGGAGCTGTTGAGAACCAAAGATGGTGACTGCGGAAGTTTTCTGAGGTCGCCACTTTTTTATTGCCAGCGTCATTTAGCCTCAAAAATTTTACAATTTTTTTCAGGAAACATCGATAAAGCCGAAGAATAGATCTCATATTACAAAATTACCTGTGGAAAACTGGAAAAAAAAAATTGGGGAGCAAAATTAGAAAATTCCTTGACATTTTTAGTTATGTCATTTTCCCTGGGAATTCCAGGTTTTCCCGGAGTGAACGAACCCTGCTAATAGTGCCAGAAACACAAAAAAAGGGCTGTGTTACTTATATTTGGCGATAGATAAGGCAAAACCCATTTGGCCACTTTTCTATAATTTGGCAGACCTAAGTTTGAAATTAGAAAATTTCGGCCAATAAAACTTGAAGCTAAAGCATTTTTTTTTTTTTTTTAATTTTTACTATTTCCATTTTTTTTACATCTGTTGTGTCACATTTTTTTACGTTTTAATCGCTTTGAAGCTAAAATAGTAGCAGTTTTTTTACAAAATAGTCGTTTTTATCTTGATTTAGGCTAATATAGTCATATTCTGCAACTGTTCAAAAGAGTCGCAATAGTTGCTATTTTAGTTACTAGTGGTAGCATTAAAAAAATGGTTGGTTTGTTTAGTTTTAATGATGCAAGTGCCCTTGAGGGCTATACTGAACCAAACTATCTTTTTTACATAATTATATAAAGTCAGGATATTGTAAAAGTAAATGTGTTTTGAGGAAAAAGGTATAATACTTCAGTAGTTTAAAATAAATAGTAAAAGACATGTAAACATTAAAAGCATTTAAACTAAGTATGAATTCAGAAAAAATGGATAAAACAATAGGTAGACAATAAACCTTGATTAACAAGAAAAGGACAAAAACACATTTTGACGACACAAACACTAAATGGAGGAATTTGTACTCCTTCCTTTTTTTGGAGGTCCTACAGTTTTCTCTTTGACACTACTGAAAAGAGCAGCTTTTTTTACTCCAGGTCTAACTCGACCTATGATCAAAAAACTAAGATTCTATCTCCAAAGGAAAAAAAGTTACAAGCCGTTAAAAATCAATTTCGAATAATCTCACATCCATTAAAACTATTAATGTTTTATTTGGTGTTGCCATAGTTACGTCTTTTCGATTTGCATGTTTCTTCTTCCTTATTCAACCTTTAAGGGTTTCAATTTTAACGGAAAATCTTAGGCCCAACTCAATTCAAGCAGAGCTAAAGAGAAAAATATATTACTAGAGACCACGAATATGAAAGCGACTTTTCAAACGCAAAATTGCAGTTTTGCAAAGCTCAGGAGCCCCTCAGCCCCTATGGCTCTGGTACATGGCAAGTTGGTACAAGTTATTTTGAAACGCGGGGGAGGGTTGCTTTTTGTTCCAAAGGGAGCTAGCTCATAATGAGTTTTTAATCTGTTTCTTTCTAATCGACGATTTAAATCTTTGCAAATCAAATAAAATTGTGAAGCAATCTTTGGGGGTTGGTGAGTGTTAGAGAGCAGGGGACAGAGTCCCCTAGTGATTCGAAAATACTTACAAGAGCCTCAATAACTTGTGTATCACCTTCACGAGCGGCATGTAATAATGCAGAATTTTTCTTCTTTATATCTGCATCTTCAGCAGCTATGCAGTAAATATAAAAAGTCATAAATCATAAAAATATTAATAAGTTAAAGAATATTTTTTAAAGGAGAAGAGGAAACAAAAGAAAATATTAATTTAAAAAATGTACTTTAAAAACTTGCATATTCAGAGATTTTTTGACCTTTTATATAACTATATAGTAATTATCTCTGTAATAAATAATTTACAACACAGAGCAGTTTTGTACTGAAAAAGTTATCTTTTTCTCAAATAAATTCATTCTGTTTTATTACAAAAAAGTATTTTTTCAAATAAATCTGCGCCAACTAATTTTTAATTTTGTTTAGATAAGTTTTAGTAACGCTTCTTTTTTTCTTGCATTAGCAAACAATTTTCAATACAAGTAACTATTTTTGACACTGAAACAATTCATTGATAGAATAACACAAACTAGACAGGGTGTTTTAAAGGAATAAAAATATTTTTGAAAAAAAAAAAAAAAAAACAGAACAGACTTCAAAACTGCATCTGGAAGTTGCTCTAAAAAGTTAAAAATAATTTTATTCTTTGAACACCATTGATTCTACTTTTAACATAATTTTTGAAGTACGTGAAAAAAGATAGAGAAAATGATGAGTAACCATATTTCCTATATATTTTTCAAAATAACCACTTAAAATTAAGAATAAAACATTTATACCATTATACAAATGTGTTGTTGTAAATGTATTGTATATGAGTGCTGTTGAAGAATCTGGGTTCATTGAAATTTATATTTGTAATTGAATTTGAGTTAGTCATTTTAGCTATCCTTTTTCGCAGACTTTAAAAATTATGCTTATAAGCAGTATCAAAGATGTTCAAAAAATAAAATTTTATTTTACTTTTTAGAGCAATTTCCAGCTGCAGTTTTGAAGTCGGTTCTATTTTTTTTTTCAAAAATATTTTTATTTCATTCCCTTTAGAGGAAATATGTTTTTTATAAATAGTATGATGTTATAATTCCGAAAATACACGCCCTACATTAAATAAAAAAAAAAATACTACTGCATCTAAAAATGTTCAAATTATTAATGGTGCTAACTACCTTATATTTCACAGCATTACAACTTGCTTGTGACAAAAATCCCATGTCTTCTCACTTTGGCCCTGTTACCTATTTTATTAGCATGAGATAACAACACCACAACTAGAGCAATGATAGGGAGTGAAATTCATGTTTGCTTCAGATAAGCCTTAATTCAAAATTCTCCTTATGATTACTTGTTAATATTACTGTTGTACAGCAATGAATTTTTTATAACAATTCTGCATTTAATCATTTACAGTGGTTGCCACTTATTTGAATCACGTTTGTTCTAGACAGCTTTGATTCCATAAAGCGGCTGATTCAATTAAGTGTCTAATTCAATAAAACTTAGTTTGTTCAGTTTTTGACAATTTGATTCTATAAAGTGGTTGATTCAATCAACCACTGATTCAATTAAACGGCGTCCACTGTAATAGGGAAATTACATGAACTTTACTGTTTCTTTAAAAATAACATTTTCCCCATTTTTCTAAAGAACAAATATAGTCAATCAAAGGTATGGGATCTAAATTGGAATATCCTCTATGCATTAAAAAAAAAAAGAATCATCAGAATCTGTTCACTAGGTGAACAACTATGAGGGAACGAGAAAAAAAAAAAAAAACATACATGAACTTGAACTTTTTTGAAGTCTGTTAAAATATCAACTTAAAATAAAGTAGTACATCATTGACCACTCCATCGCCACTCTTAGATAGGGGAAAACAACTGTTTGGGTCTTAAAACAACAGTGATGGTTTAAATGACAGTCGGGTCATTCCATGTCAAGTGATCCAAAATTTGGGAAATTTTTTCCCTCACCCTTTTGTATTTCTTTGAAATTTGGCTCATCGATTGTACCCTTTGAGGCAATCAAAAGTCCAAATTTTTAGATTTTTATCTCTATTATTTTTTTATTTATGACACTTTGATTTTTCGAAAAACCCTCTTTTTTTCATAGATGCTTTTGAACATAAAATGGATGATAACTCAGCACCAAATATAGTATGAAAGATTTGGTAAAAAGCATTTTAATGTACATTAGTTGCTGTTTAATGGGATATGCAACATGACTAATTTCAAAAAGTTTTAATTTTAAAAAAATGAAATTTTAATTTTAAATTTCTCAGAAAAGGTATAATGAATTTTTTTTTTTAAATTCTTAAAAATTTGTGTGTATTTTATCTTTATTTGTGCAAAGTTTCAAGTTGGGATCTCAATGGGATCATATTTTTATGAATTTTTAAATAAAATTTGACTTATGAAATAATGACATTTTTCAGATCTTAACTAAATAACGAGGTTCTCTTACTAAGGATGGTCTAGTAAGTAGTAATTGATCATGACTATGTTTGAAATGAGCTGACATGAATTTGTAGATTGGCAAGCCCCCCCCCCCCCCACTACTTTTAATCTTTTTTTTTTTAGCTTATTAAAATTGGTAAATGTTCTTCTTTAAAGCAAGAAAAAGTCCCCCCCCCCCCTCCCGCTTTTATTATTATTTTTTTCAAAACTGTTTTCAAAATGTAAAAAATAAATAAATCAATAAAATAAAACAAAATGAATAGAACACATTAAAAGCTGGTAAATGTTCATCTTTAAAGCAAGACGAAGTACATTATCCCCCCCCCCCCTCCCATCCACACATACGATTAACACTATGCTAGTATCATGCCTCACCTGATGCTTTTTTTTTTTTTTTTCAGACCAAGTGTTTCTTTTTCAATCCGAACTTCACAAAGTGTACTTTATTAATTCACTGTCTGATAAGGAAAGTTATGATTCATTTCACCCCCTACCCTTACACCAACTTTCAATTTTGGAGGGAGGAAAGAAATAGTTTGCCCCAAGATCATAGCAAAATATGAGTGTTTCCCCTGTGTTGTTCCATTCTTTTCACACTAAACTAAAAAGAAATCTAAGTATCAGACCATATGTCTATCCGCATAAAACCAAATGTCTTTATACAACATTTGGAGTGCAGCTGTTTTTTTCTTTTCTTTAATGCTAGTTTTCTTTTTAATTTCAATTGTAAAGGAGAGCTATGCAGCAAGATCTATTTATACATATATTAAAAGAAGTTATAGATCAAATAAATTTTGTTAGTTTGAGCATAACGTTCCATGTTCTTAAGCTTCATTCCAGATTGCCCCCTCTCCCCTACCGTCCCACTTTCCAAAAGAAAAAAAGCTGACAAAAAAAAAATTTGAAATTTGACCTCTTGAATTCAAATTATATTTTTCGCAATCACGAGTATGTGTGTATGTAGGCGTGTGTGTTTATGTGTGTGTGTTTGTGTGTAGGGGGTATGTGTGTGTAGGCATGTGTGTTTATGTCTGTGTGTAGGTATGAGTGTGCGGTTAGTTGTGTGTTTGTGTATAGGGGGAATGTGAATGTGTGTGTGGGCATATGTGTTTTTGTCTGTGTGCAGGCATGAGTGTATGTGTAGGTATCGGTATGTATGCGTGAATGTAGGTGTCTGTATGTATGCGTGTGTGTGTTTGAGTGTGTGTATGTATGCTTGTAAGTGTATGATATGGGCGCAACCTGGAGACGGTTTTCGCTTGAGGAGCAGCATCGTGAGGCAGCCGGTCGACGGTGGTGCTGGCAGAGGGTGCTGGTGGGAAAAATCAAAGGAACGGCAAAAAGTCAAATGAAAGCAATAAGCAATCGTGATTGCTCAATATATATATATATATATATATATATATATATATATATATATATATACAGTCGGACCTCCGTATATCGAAGTAGCAAATTGCCTGAAAAAAATTCGATATAGAAATTTCGATACATAGAAATAATCTGTTTTTATCACAAAAATCTCCTAAAACATTAAAGTTAAAGCTAATTTTCTTGTATGAAACCCATTTTCTAATTTATACGAGCATCGGATTAAACGAAAGTTAAGACTTATCAAAATAACAGAAATTACACTTTTGTGCTTTCATACATCTTCATTCTTCGGCAATTCAACTTGATCCGCAACATTAGGGTATTTTCGTTTTGACAATGTAATCGAGAGAAAATTAAAAAACCAATCTACTTAACCTGAATGATTTTTACTCAAGCTAAAAAGATTAAAAATGATAATCAACAGACAAAAAGGATAACTTGAAACTGATTTTACAGTGTTACTGGTTACAACTAAGATTTGAAATGAACTTGACGGAGTTTAAGAACTTCAGAACGGAACAACAACCTATCTTTACACCCCTCAACCCCAGATTCCTTGAGAGTTTCATAGCAACCTTTAGTGAAGATAATTGTCTCCCCTTATCTTCATTTTTCATGAGACAAACAGTCTAAAGTGGAAAAAAAATCTACGAATGTCTCGAGAAAAATTTCGATATATAGAGATTTTTTCAATATATAGAAACAAATTTTCTATGTAATGAACATGGAAATGTGCCGGGATTTCGATATATAGAAAATTTCGGTATGTGGAAGTTCGATACATGGAGGTCCGACTGTATATATAATAAAAGTGAAAAATATTGAAAAGACTACACTAAAAGCCCATAGATGCGCAACGCAGCAAAACTAAAAAGCCAAGTAAATGTAAAATTAAGCAAACAGAATTTCAAATATTAAACAAATTATAAATAATTAATGATAATAAAAAGGAAAAATACAAACAGCTATTACCCAGTACGAGAACTCCATATTTAACAAGTAAAAATCTGAAAAATGTCATTATTTCATAAGTCAAATTTTATTTAAAAATTCATAAAAATATGATCCAATTGAGATCCCAACTTGAAACTTTGCACAAATAAAGATAAAATACACACAAATTTTTGAGAATTTTTTTTTTAATTATTACACTTTTTCTGACACATTTAAATTTAAAATTTAAATTTCATTTTTTAAAAATTAAAATTTTTTTGAAATTAGTCATGTTGCATATCTCATTAAACAGCAACTAATGTATTTTAAAATGCTTTTTACCAAATCTTTCTATCTATATTTGGTGCTGAGTTATCGTCCATTTCATGTTCAAGTGTCCATGAAAAAAGAGGGTTTTTCGAAAAATCAAAGTGTCATAAATAAAAAAATAATAGAGATAAAAATCTAAAAATTTGGACTTTTGATTACCTCAAAGGGTACAATTGATGAGTCAAATTTCAAAGAAATACAAAAAAGTGAGGGGAAAAACTTTGGATCACTTGACATGGAATGACCCAGTCACGTTTGTCTTAGGACAGAAATCAATATGATTAATGCAGAAATTAAGAAATTTTGCACACAACTAAAGAGATCAAGATGGAGAGAAGTGTGCAAAATTGTGGACTCAAGAACTATAAACACGAAACTTTGGCGACTTGTTTAGAACATCAATAAAGAGCAAGAACCGAGTGAAGAGACTAACTCAGTTGTCGACACTAATGGAAAGATTTTCCCGGGGACCAAAGCTGCAGCAAATGGCCTAGCTGCATACTATCAGGCAACTAGCAAGTTAGTCTTCACTGGAGAAGATAAATAAAGAAGCAAAAAACAAAATACATGGCTGTCAAACCTCTGATGTGGGTGATCAGGGCCTGTCTGGAGACTTCTCACAGCGAGAACTTCTTCTAGTTATAGCCTTTTTGGATTTGACTAAATCTCCTGGCCCCGATGGTGTATTTGGTCGAATGCTTGAAAATCGGGGTCACAGGAGAAAACAGACTTCTAGATATCATTAAACTATCCTGGAAAATCGGCCGCCTTCCAGCAAAATGGAAAAAAGCTACCATTATTCCTATCAAGAAAGCAGGGAAAAAGAGCTGGGCTCCAAAGGACTTTAGACCCATTGCACTAATAAGTACTGCTTGCAAAATAATGGAGAAAATGATTCTAATTAGAATTCAGTACTATTTAGACAACAAGAACTTATTAGCAAGTGAACAATATGGAGTCAAGAGAGGTCATAGAGTACTGTAGATCAAGTTCTTTTCTTCTATCAGAGCATTAGGGATGCCCAAAATCTTATGCCCACCCACCATGCTATGGCTGCTCTTCTGGATCTTATGAAAGCATTTGATAGTCTGGAAGCACAAGCTGCTAATTTAAATTCATGACACTTTCAATATACCTGGTAACTCCTTGGTGTGGATTTCGGGTTTCCTGCATTATAGATCTATTAGAGTGAATTTTAATAACACCCTTTCGAACCCAGTTATGCTTGGTCAAGGAGTCCCTCAGGGCTGTCCTCAGCCCTACGCTCTTTACATTGTTTTTAGCAGGCATTGAGAGGGGCAGACACCCTCAGTCCAGATGACTGTAGGATTGTTCGCAGATGACATTGTTATCTGGTGCACAGGGAGGGCCTTGGATAAGATGAAAAGGAATCGCAACAATGCCTTATCCTCTATTTCAGAATACCTATTGGAGTTTAAACTTTGTTTTAATCCTGAAAATTCCATCGCCACTTTCTTTACCACCAACAAAAGATTAAACAACTATCAACCAAAGCTAAAGATGGACAACAAGAATCTTATGAAAAGCACCCAAAATATCTTGGATATGTCCTAGATCCTGAATGGTCAAGTTACAAGCACATAGAATATGTCTTCTTTAAATGTAGAAAACGTTTAAATATTCTCAAATTTATTGCGGGCAAAGACTGGGTAGCCGATGCTGTTACATTGAGAAACACCTATTTGGCTCTCATTAGACCTATCCTGGAGTATGGCTTACCTGTGTACTGCTGCACATCTAACACCAACCTTGACAAATTGGAAAAGATTCAACTCAGGGCTACGAGAATAACCACTGGACTGAGACGTAGTTCTCCAAAAGAACTAGTCCTCTACGAAGCTTATCTTCAACCTCTCCACACCAGAAGCAGAGTTATCCTCGTCAAATATTTCAACAAACTCTCTAGCTACGAACATTATAATAAAAAATTTTTATACCTTAATAACTGGCACAATACTCAGAGACTGAAGAGAAACAGCGCATTCAGCCATGTTTAACAACTGCATCTACCTTCTGATGTTGAGCCCCACTCCTTAAAATCTTGTCCGTCCTTCTGAGAGACTCTCCAAGAGTCTATTACCACTTAAGCTTGTCTGCTCCGATCACAAAGCAAGATCTCATTCCGGCTCATCTTAGGCTCCTAGCATTGGAAGTTATAAATGAGATCCCCTGTGATGCCATTAAGATTTACACAGATGACTGTGGACTGGACGACCGTGCAAGTAGTGGGGTCCACATTGAAAAACCTGGGCATAACTTTTCCATTAGCTTTCCTAACCCAGATTTCTCCTCTGTCTGTAAAAGTGAACTTACCTCAATCAATCTGGACCTTGAAGCAATCATTGACGAAAGTGATTTTGGGGGACTCTGGATCCTATTGGACAGTCGCAGCTCCCTTCAACATCCATACAATTGGACTCAATTTGGAGACAAAACAAACATCTCCATCCATCTTAACCTATAACTTATATCAAAGCTTCATGATGTTCATTTTCAGTGGATACCATCCAACGTAGAAATATTTGGAAATAAGCAAGCCGATCACTTAGACAAGAAGGGCTGTAGTCTCTTGACACCCTCCTCCTCTGCCCTTACCTACTCAGAGCATCAGTCCAAAATTAATCGTCACATATCAAAGGAGTGGAAGATCCCTCCCTTCTACCACTGGTATGCGGCCAGGGTACCGGGCTCTTCTTTTCACTTCAACTGTAATCGAGGTTCTAAATCAGCAATTTCTAGCTTAGCAAGTGAACATACGAAGAGTCTCTCATTCTTTGAGGGCAGGAAAACTTTTGTGGTCTGGTAAAAGTGCAGGGTTCAGCAGGCCTCAGCCAAAAAAAAAACCTGGACTGCTTGGGTCTTACCAAAGAAGATTTATATGCCTCCCCTCTTCTTGTCCTTGATTTTTTAAGGGTCAATGATTTACTGGATCTTGTAAGACTCCGCCAGATGTCCAGAGGATTAGAAACAACAACAACATAGCAACATTGATGTTTATGTTTTTGAAACATTAATGTTTTTGCCATCTATGTTTGAGGGTCCATGTTTTTTATAACATCAATGTTTTGCATTAGATATTTTTCCAATGTCTAGTGAGATGAGTTTATTTCTCCATTATTCATATAAAAGTAAAATACTTTAATTTCAGTACTACAAATGTTTACTTCACTTTAATTCAATGTTTAATACGAGGGTTATTTTTTTTCTAGGTCCGATTGATCGCGAAATGAAGACCACAAAGACAATGGAAACTCCTTTAATTTGAATATATACATACACCTTCCAACTACTTCTCGACATAGTCGCCGCTTCGATTAAGGCATTTGTCATAGCGTGGTACCAATTTTTCGACACCCTCGTCATAGAGGCAGCTGCCTAAGCTTTCAGTCAATTCTGTATGTTGATCTGCAGCTCTGCGTCGGAGTCAAATGTCTGTCCTCCTAGCCAGCATTCTATGTGAACGAAGAGATGGTAATCAGAAGAAGTGTCAAGTCTGGGCATAATTGAAGATGGTCAAACACTGACCAGCAAAACTGCTGCAGGAGAATTTTGGTTAAAGCAGCACAGTGTGGGCATGCATTGTCATGCAGAAGGACAATGCCTGATGACAACTCTACGTTCTGAGTTTCCCTTTTTTCAGCATTTAGAAATCAAATTACAGCATGCACTTCACACTTGGCGGGAGACGCAACTGTTCAAGGCACTTTTCCTCGTTCACTGCGTGCTCCTAAATAACCACAAAAACCTGATGCACTGCACAATCTTACTTGAGAGACTGCGCAACAAATCTATGCACAGTGCAATCAACATGACTTTCTGGTTTTCACTTGGTGATTGATCGGACCTTGAAAAAAAATGACTCTCGTAATTATTAGTAATTAACCAGATTTTTTTTATCAGAGTAATGAAAGTAAGATTGTCCATTGATATTTTAATAAAATTATACTGTTTATTAATACTAATAAGGTAATATAGAGAGCTCATGCTTTTTTCATGTTACACATCATATTGAATCAAACATTTTTTTTACCCTCGTTTTTCCTAGCATGCCAGAAAGGACCACCCAAGAGTTATTGAAGTCCTGGTAAACCTTGAATTTTACGGTATGCTGGCTAATATAGTATGTTTATTATTTGGATATGTTCAAAAAAAAAAAAATGTCCGCCATTAAATATGTTTATTTCCTTTTAAATTTCCAACAAATAACAAAATCGAAATCACCTTTGAGCAGTTTCTTTATGTCATCGGTTTCAGTAATATCTCTTGCTGTTTGTCCTTCACAGTTTCTGACAAAAACATTTGCATTTTTGGACAGTAATAACAGCACCAAATTCTATAAATAAAAACCAACAAATTTAAATTAATTTTTACTCTTGTTCTTTGGATGATCAATGAAAATATTATTTTTTCTTCATTTTTTAGTAAAAATTAACATATCCGGACAGTTGGGGCATGTTGGTCCACTTTTCTACTTTTCACTTTTTATCTCATCAAAAAATCAAAATAGCAGTTTGATTTTCTGCTATGAATTTTAATAAGCATTTCTCCTCATCCCAGATTTTGTTTTGAAAATGCTTAATTTATTACCTTTATGTGTATGTATATATATATATGTGTGTGGGTAATATATATATATATTTTTTAACAGACCTTTATGAAATGGACTGACATGCCCCAGGCACATTGATCTGCAATACGAAAAAACTTATGTTTGTTTAATGATAAATATCATCCAACAATGGTAAGTCTGCAGTCTGCAACTTCTGTAAAGTTGAAGATTTATGGAAGTTACTGAGCACTGTCAAACTAACAATAAATTTGTTTCTGTAATACGACTTGTTTGGTGTAACTGCATCCTGTGATTTCATTATAGGATTTGTAGGTCTATAGAAGCGATTTGTTGGTCATAAATTTAAATCAAAAATATTAATAGTATTACAGGGTGGCGACAGGAACTGGAAAAAAAAGTTCCCTCACTTTTCCCTGATTCAGTTCACCGAATTTCCTGATTTACGTACCAATGATAATGGTTTCCTTTCTTTGCCCTACCTGAAAAGCATTGCATATTAAATAAAATTCAGTGTTTAAAATGGTTTAAGCTGTTAATTAAAAATATATTTGGAAAAGATGCTCCTTTTTTGGGGGGGGAGTGGAACATTAAATTATCGAGAGTAAATTATCGAGAGAGAAATATTGTAGGAAACCTAAAACAAATACTTTACGTCCAGGAACAAGTTAACATAAAAATTTTAAAGAATTATTAAAAACACTCTTAAAAACATATCTAATCATGATAAAACTAAAAAATTTAAATGGAAATAATCTTGAACTGAATTTTTAAGCAGTATAATTATTGCTGCAAGAATAACAAACAAGTGATAGTTAAAGTATGGAAGTAATGTAGTTTTACCTGCGTAAATACTAGCGCCATGTGCAGGTAAAGGGCAGTACCTACAGAAATTAGTTTTCAAGATATTTGAAGAAATGTATGGTGGATTCAGTACTAACAATAGGAAAATGTTGGAATTCAACGTTTTTTTTTTTTTTTTTTTGCCCTTCTTTTTTAGCAGAAATCAAATAAGCGAGTACGTAAAAAAAACGTAAAAATACAATAGATGACAAAAATGTAAAAGAAAATGAAAAATGTTCAGTTTCTGCTCTTTACTTGCACACGGCAGAATAGACATATTTACGTAAAACAAATTGAAATCTTTCAACAACCAGTCATATTGAGCTAATCTCTAATCAAGAACTTAGGTTTTAATGAGTGAATACAGCATTTTAACTATTAAAAAATAATAAAAATATTTACTTATGTACATAACTCAATTTCAAATGATTTCATTAGTTGTCGAAAAAAAATCTTAGATTACTTTAGTAACAAACAAAATTGAAAAGCAAAAACAATTATTAATTTCAAAATGTATGTATATGGTTTTAAAATAAAAGAGTTTTAAAGGCAGAAAAAAAAAACTCTTCCTGTAATCTGAAGTGACAGCAAATAATAACTTGGCAAAAAAAATATATATATATTATATAGTAGTATATATATTAAATCAAAATTCAATTTTAGCAATTAAATTAAAAATGCAAAGTGATAACTTTGAAGATTTTTTCAGCATTAATTTTAAAAACAAAGATTCTTTCTTGAAATCAAGATAACAGCATGCTAAGACAATGAGTAAAAGCAAGGGAGCAAAGTCATTAATGACAACTTCCTCTTTGCCTGTAGGGTTGTTTATTTTATGTAGCATGAAATGCGTGAAGGAAAATTCAAGTGAGGTAAAATAAACAACTTTACAGACACAAAAGCAATCTTAGGAAGCGCATTCTGAGATTGAATACTTTGACCTTGAGCAGGGCCGGCCATGGGTGCACGTTTGGTGAGGTGTTAAAGACGGAAAATATTTTCAGCCCCCCTCCCCCAAGCATGCGTGCTTAAGGAAAAATTTATGTGTATTTTAAGCTTTTGACCTTTTTAACAACATGAACTCAGTTTAAATTGTAATATTTACGCTTTTTGATATCGTAATTCCAAAAACCTTAAAACCGCCAAATAACAGGGGGTCTGGGAGCACATCCATAGAACTTTTTCAAAATTGAAGTCCAAAAAATGCAATTGTAGGCCATTTTGGTAAAGTGCAGGAAAAGGAGGGGTTCAGGGACTCTTACATCAATTATTTCAAACTAATAGTCCCAAAATTACAACATTGGGCAACCTTCAAAAATATTAAAGAGAGAGGAAGGGCTCTCCCCGAAGTTGAAGCTTTAAAAACGAGATTTTACTTTATCTTTCATAACGTTTATGTTTTTATCGAAGGGATAGAGTTTAGGAACTCTCCTTCGGAAATATTTCAAAATTGAAGTTCCAAAAATGCAATTTTAGACCATGTTGGATAATGTTAGGGGTAAAAGCGTTCGGGGCTCTCCCCCATTAGTTTTTTTGCCAATCGTAAACATTTTTATTGCAGCAAAAAAAAAATCGCTTGGGACATAAGATTTTCACTTATGCAACATAAATCAGTTCTAATCGGAAAGTCTACCCAAGGTAGCGCCGACAAACCAGAAAAGAAGGAAAGGTGGGGGAAGGGTATGGGCGACTAATGATAATGAACTGGCACCATTCACCCACAGTCTTTTTTTGAAAAATAATTCTTTTATAAAATAGCAGGTGGTGAAATTGGCCATAAAAAACCACTTTAAAGAAGTAGATACATTTTTTAAACGAGGTACACTTCCTAATATTCATTAATTTAAAAAAAAGCAATAGGGGAACTGAATCCTTACCCCATGGATGGCCCCTGAACCACATTCCTCTTAAGGCACTCAAATATAGCCTGAAGTGGTGTTTAAAATATTTCAGCACCGAAAAATTTTCGGAAGAGAGTTCTCGAACCCCTTCCACCGAGTTCACCACAAATATCCTAAAATTGAAATTTAAGGCTTCAGTTTCTAATTTTTTTTTATAGAAACAGAACCCCCCTTACCTATATACATGACTTATGACCGCCAAAAAGTTTTAATACTTTAATTGCGGAAACGTTTTGAAAGTAGTTTCCTACTCCCTTCCCCCTTAAGTCATCCAAAGATAGCCCAAAACAGAGCTCTTAAAATTTCAGAAACGGAAGTATTTCGAGCTGGGTGGCGGAATACACCCCCCCCCCCCTCACTTTGTGTTTATAAAAGGCAGGGTGAGTTTGTGTTTAAGATTTATTTTCCTGTTGAAAGAGCAACTCCCCTCATCGCCAAAGACAACCCAAAGTTTTAAGACTTCAATTTCGAAAATGTTCCCGAGAAAGAAAACCGAATTCTTTCCCTAACTTTTAAGACACTCAAAAATAGACAAAATAGCATTTCAATACATCAGCAAGGAAAAATTTTTGGGAGAGAGAGCCCCCCCCCCCCCCCCCCCGAACTCCTTCCCCTAAGTTCACTAAATTTTGCTTAAATTTGCAGTTCCCCTTTTCATCACCGAAGTTTTCAGAATTTAAGTTTTAAAATTTATTGAGAGAAAGCTTCCCAATTCTTTCTTCTTTAAGTCCTTCAAAGATTACCTAAAGCTGAGTTCTGAATTCTTCAGCTTTGGATATTTTTCAGGGAAAGGGGATCCCGAATCCCAAGACGGTCTAAAGTTGCGCTTTTAAGACTCCAGTTTCGGAATTTCGCCTACAGATAGCCCCCCCCCCCCCCTTTGACATTGCCAAAGGCAGCCTCAAAGTTTTAAGACTTCAATTGCGAATACTTTTCGGGAGAGGGTCCCACATTCCCCTTCTCTTAAGAAATTTAAGTATAGCCTCAAATAGTTTTTAATACATCAGCTACAAAACATTTTCAGGTTAGAACACCAAAACCATCTCTCATCAATTCCCCAAAGATCGCCTAAATTAGTGTTTTTAAGACTCC